>NC_050203.1:80079094-80397531 GCF_013141755.1 Anopheles stephensi | reverse complement strand
TTATCTACTTCAAAGACGTGATCCGGTGATCAGGATTCGTGGGAAAGAAACGTTCTTAGAAGGAAGATGCTTTACGCGGACGAGGATGTGATGAAAGCGGCCTTTTTACATAGCTAACATGCTTTTTTCGCATAGAATACATAACCTTTATTTTCTAGTTCTTAGTACTAAATTACCTTACAGAGCTAAAACGGACCTCAGGGAACATTCTGAAGAACTCCAAACGATACATCTCGAAGAATATCTCCTAGCATGTCTGTCCTATGTATAATTTTCGGTGAACTCTCCACAAATCTTCCTATCGTCCCGGAGTTTCTGACTGCGCGCAACGTTCATGATCCAATCGTAGAAAAACGGCACAGACATATACACCCCGGGTGAGTTCGGCCTGGCACAGCCACGTCCGAAGAAAACGATCCCTGCCAGCTTCCCATCCACCACGAGCGGTCCACCCGAATCACCCTGGCAACTGTCCACCCCGCCCTTCTCGAACCCGGCACAGATCATCTGCTCCTGCATTAGGTCCGGGTAAGCTTTGGCGCACTTGTCCACCGCCAGCAAGCTAACGGTGGCCGCCTTCAACGGCGAATCAAGATTGTTTTCACGCGTTGCACCAAATCCCGATATGGTGGCCGGCTTCCCCGGCACAAGTGCATCCGGCGACCGTAGCAGCCTAAGACACTGCACCGTTTCGTCGTAGTGCAAACTTTGGGCCAGCTGCAGCATCGCTACATCGTACAGAGCACCATCGAACAGCTCCGACGGTACGACGATGTTTTTCACCGGAATCCGTGCGCCCTGCCACGGTTTGTCGGTACCGACCACCACGGCGTGGTTGGCTGGATCGAGATCCTGCACGCAATGGTAGGACGAGAGGATCCACCGTGGTCCTATGATGGTTCCACCGCAGTTTAAACTATCTCCGCGAAACAGCGCCACCTGATATGGGACCTCCTCGATGTTCACCTTAGCACCGCCCACGATCATGTTGGAGTCATCGTCGGCACTGTCCGTGACGTTCGCCGGCGGATCGTCGGTCGCGGCGAACGGGACGAGTAGCGCAGCTAGCAGCGCGGTAAGTTGTAGAGATTTTAGCGACATTGTGCGATCGAACGGAACAGACTGAGTGTTACTGGTCGAACGAAAAAGTGTATACATATAGGAATGAGATTTTGTTCTGGAACTTTTGAGGTGTGGTTCCAGTGCGGAAAAAGCAGAAACTGTGGCGAATTGGGACATGGTAAACAAGAGGTGTGTTCTAAACAATAAATACCTTCGTATCTAATGGTTCATTGCGCGGGACGGAACTGTGATAAGCTGAGTGCCTTGATAAATAGCTAACTGATAAGGTCTTAGCTTAACAGGAGTCTTATTAAGCTGCAAATGAGAGACCGAGTTGAGAAGAGACAGATTGTATATTATTTGAGATTTTATTGGCTGTTAATTTAAGTAAGATAATATCGTCCATCTCACATGTTTAGCATAAGATTCTTGAAGTACTTTTACTATAAAATTATTTACTATAAAAATAATTCGTATGAAAGATTTCTGAAAGTCTTCTATGAAGCCAAGCCTGAAATCTAAACAATCCATACTATATAGACAAACTAAGCTCTTTAATTAAGTATTTTCATCACGTTTTACTAGTTTGCCACCTGGGTTTGAGATTTGATTTCTATTCCGATATGCTCCAATATTTCTGGAACAATCAATTTCAGTTCCAGTTCCTATTTTAAAGCATAAGTGATTTGTTGTTTTACTGGATTTAACGCTTGAACGCTGACGACTTTATCACAACAGCTTACGATAACTTCTCATGCGAACGGTATCGGCATTCAGGGGTTAGAGTGAGCTATTTCTGTTATGAAATTCATTTCGAACGCCGCGAAAAACATTTCCGGCTCATTACATCCACTTCGTTCTATTATAAACTCGTATTTTCCAAGCCTCTTACACAAACCCCACCCACCGAATACTTCTTCCACGACAACGACAGTATTTTGCTCCCTGTGTTGGTCATAAATTAAAAACAACTCTTCCCCAGTTTACCCCAGAAGCATCGTTTGCTTATCCCCACGCGAACATGAAAAACAATACAAATTCGACCCTAGGGTCAGAACCGACCAACGTTTGCCCGGCAAACTCCTTCTTCGATTTTGGGGTGACCCTTTATGTCCCTTTTTTTCCTCTGTGCGACCCCAAACCGATCGACAACTACTCGTCATAAAAATCTCATGTTAATGTGTCCCTTTCTGTACCGTCCCTTGGGGACTCTCATCCTCCACCGGAGGGAGCGTGCGATCCTCCAGCACGCGCGCTTCCGTGGAGAAGATATAAAATGTCGATTTTTATTTGCTGTTTTTCTCAGAAATAAATATTAACGCCCTCGACCTTTTACTTCGATGCAGAAGGGTGGCGGCCAGGTTAGCCAACCCGCTACCATCGTTCATTTTGGCTGACGCCAGCGAAGATCTTTTCCAATCAAAATTGAACGGAGCGATCCTTTAGCACGTGCTCGAGATCAGCAAAGGCAGTTGCATGTTGGCTGTTACCTTGGCACGCGATATCGTCTGGAGATAAGCCAAGGTTCAAATCCATTCAAAACACCTTTTTCATCTTTTCGCACCTTGGATTTATCGAGATGTGTTCTACCTGTGTGAGGTTCCATCTTCCTGCTAAGTTTTACAACATGTTTATCTTAATTTGTTGCGTATTGCTGACTAAACGGAACCTCATTAAAGTCTTCGTTCGGTAGAATTGAGCACCTTTCTGGAAACCCCGTTGATTCGCAGGCGCCAACTTCTAATCTTTTTAGCGTTCTAGCTGTGTTTCTGACACTTCTCTTACACCTCTCACATTGGTAACGGCTGCAGAAGGGACCCCATCTTAGCGTCCCGTTCCAGGTAACTGTGTAGAAAATTGTACAAATTACGCGCCTAATATCAGCCGACCCAGTTTCGGGACTCGGGATGCACTCATGCAACGTCATCCTGCCGAACCCTTGAATCCCTTGATTTACATATATCTCGATCCGCCTCAATCCTTCGGCAGCTTCGAGTCATCCCTTCGTTCCTTCGGCTTTGAACGATCTCGCCAGGACCTCTCGCTTGGTTCATTAAGAACTTTCTTAAGGCTTCCACAGGTTCAGCGGATCAACGAGCAACCTACCACACCAGATTATGCATGAAATTTCTGGGTCATCTTCATCAACTCGCAACCTTTCACCGGCGAAGGGAAAACAACACCAAACAGGTCGCACACAGATACCCTTTTTGTGTGTCCCGCCGAACAGTAGTCCGCCGTTTGCGCATTATTCGCGGTGCGTGACAGTTTTTCGACGTCATCATCATAATCATCATTAGACAGGCAGGCACATCACAACGCTCGAATGATGAGTCATGTGTGGCTGTGTGATTTATGATCGTGATGATGTCGTCACGCTTAGCTCGAGTGAAGATGTCGAGAGGATGTGTTGAGGAAACCGTGAGAATGCTCGTCTGGACATTAGAACGAACGCTCCCGAGAGACTTGGTAACCGAGTAGACGGCTACCGCTAATTGGAGTTCTTAGACGATATTACGAAACGATTCTCAACTACCGTTCACATAATACACACCGGCCCCGATGGTCACAGGCTAGACAAACAGTTTTCGCCATCATCAAGCTAAACAATCGCCAACAATTGGAAACTGCAACCCGCTCGCCGCAGCAAGGGAAGATAAATGGAGCCTACATTATTTATTCTAACACTTCGCCCAACACCGAGCGCAGCAATACGCTGGAGGTGTATCTTACAATTTTGTTGGACAATTTTCAAGCCCATTACCACTACCGGCCGGACCCGTCGGTTGTTGTGAAATGCTTCATATTTCACGAACCGTGGTGGAAGCTGGGTAATGTTCCCGGGAGAATGGTGCCTTCGTGGTGGTTTCGGAAAAATCCGGTGGGCACTGTTTGGTGGTTTCGCTGAAGTGTGAGCATGAGTTATGGATTTAGAAAGGAATATTTGGCCGTTCTGGTGGTGGGCAAGTACTAAGTACACCGGGCAGCCTAATCAAAAGCCCCAATCCCGAAAAAACAGTACAGTAGCGGCATTATTTAGACCACGATTAAATAATTAGAGTCCACGTGGTGCACGTGAACGGGCTGTGTTCTGGTACAACTCGATCGGACGAGGTCCCCCGTCCACGCTCCAGACGCCATCGATCGATCAAAGCGATAGCACTTGCGTCGCTTACAACGAGCCCTGGGTTGGGCAACTTTGGATGTCGTTGGACTGACGCCTTAATGGAAAACAATAAACTTCACACGCGAAATCGTACCGGATCGGTTTGGTAATTAATTTTCGCATAGAGACTGAGCATGGTCGGCGCCAGCCCACATCAAGAGCCGGGATGTCGGTTTGGTGGCGAGTCGTGACTGGTGGCTTTCGTCGGTTTTGTGTGTAGAGTATTGGTAGGTAGCGCGCGCTGATCGTGCACAGCGCAGTTCTGTGGTTAACCGAACTGCCAACACCCGGCGGCGCTCTGGAGAGACATGTGTGCACGTGCAGTTTTAATGAGATGATAAGATCGCGTTCGCTGGTTCTGGGCTGAGGAGTGAGGCTCTCTGCTTTACAAGATCATGAAGTCGGAGGGCGCATCTTTCTGAGGTGTTGTGATGTGTAATAGCCCTGGAGTAGGATTCGTTGAGGTCCATTGAATTATGAGAGGATGGTGGTTTCTCTCAATCTCAGAAAAACGATCGATGATCTCCGGATCTCCGGATGCCGATGAGAATTCTGCCCATGGTGTATGGTGTCCTCGTCTGAGTCCTTACGCACTGCTCTATTTGGTTGACCTCACGTCGTCATACAGTTTGGGCAATATAAACGATACCGTCGCTCTGTAATCAGCTTATTATTGAGACTCTAGAGGAAACTATCTATACATAAAATTAGATACTTTAATATCAAACGCAGTGATGGAATGCATGACTTAAAAAATCCTCTGACAACTATTAAATCTATCCAACAGACATACCCCTTAAAACCTATTCCTGAATTAAAAAAAAACACACACACACACACCTTGACCTATAACCGTGACGCAAAAGCTTACCACTGTCGATTTAATATCATACTTGCAAACAAAAGCCGTAATGTGCTGCACACGGGGTTAAGGGACAACAATTCCCCGAGACGTTCTGGCTGGGCCCCTTTCGGCACACGAGAAAACTGCCGCCGTGTATGTGTCTGCCAAGGGCCGCAGCTGCCCACACAGCTTCGATATCATCCCCGATCCCTGCTTTGAGGATCTCCTCCCGTTCAACCATCGACACCGGGCTCGATGCAGCGTGTTGGCGCGCGCCCGGACACACACACACACGCTCCTGCAGGTTCGACGTTCCTTACCGGTCGTTGATTTGCCAGTTGCCTTCTTCGGTTCTTCGGCCTCACAATCGGTATTGTTTTGCGCTCGGTGCAGCATCTTCGCTGGACCGTGTAGGAGCTGCAGAAGAAAAGCGAAGCCAAGAAACGGGCCGACCGAGAAAAAGGATGCCGTGACGAGGGAAACCACCCTGCCCCGGGGAAGGGCAGATGTTTCGCCGGAGCTGTCGTGATTTTTCAGCTTTTAATAAATAAATGAGTGAATAACTATAAAACTCGTACGTGCACGTGTGTGCAATCGAAAGAGGCGGCAGCTGAATGGAACGAAGACCCGGATCGATTTGACATCCTTTTGGCTGCAGGTTGATAACGGCACACGGATCCGACTTTCGGCGTGGAAGAAGAAGAGCGAGCATTAATGTCGCTTACTGTTTACGGTGATCGGTGGTGAAAAAGGATCCTCCTACCAAAGTTCATGTTCCATTCTTGTTGAACACCTTTTTTTTGGTGTAGGTTTCTGTTTGATCAGAGAAATCGAAGATGCAATCCTAGGTCGTCAGATCGTTCGCTTTCTTGAAGGGATATCTTTGTGCGCTTTGGTACGCAGTAGACCATCCGCTTGCACGTGCTGTATCTGTTTGCTTAAGAATTCCTAGAACAGCTCCGATATTGCGTCTTCAGCAACTGGACAGTAGACAGTGAATCTTCTGTCATCGCCGTCATCGGGACCGTTTTATTGAATGGAGAAAAGGACATCAATCAAAGCAAATGGACGCTGGAGGGAGCGTAATTCTAGACGCTGACCGGCAGTCTATTGTGCGGAACAGCTCTTGTCAATTTGTACACTTTTAGGATACGCGATCCACACCGAGCCACGTCAGTCAGTACGCGGACGACGTGTGGCAAGTCTTAAATTCCTATAAAATTGTGACGGCTTATCCCGTCGACGACTTGACAATTTGTTGTTTTAATGCGTTTGTGTCCTCCCCCTCAACTTCAACACATCCGGCTCGGGTTTGTCAATTCGGGCGGTTGCTTCTTCCACTAAACTGCTATCGATTGTTTTCCCATTATGCGGGGCGAGTGTATAGAAATTCGAGGAAAACCAGCTACCCAACAGTAGACTTTTTGTGAACAAACTGTCCAAATAAAAACCGCGCCGCTGGAAGAAAACCGCTTCAACTTCATGCGCGGTGGAACGATGGTAGTGGCCCTCGAACATTTATGAAACCGGAACCGCTAAGGTATTACGAGCGGGAGTATAAATCTTGGCGCCCGTTAATATATGACTGCTTCGAGGCGTTTAATAGTTGTTGACGCCGCTATTAAAATAGAAAATTGTTTTTTAAATATGAAACCATCGCGAGTTCCCTACCAGGCCTAACGGAAGCGAGGGCAGAGCTGGTGTGGATGAACAATTTATCGATGCATTTCCGCACTGGAGATGGAGAAGATGCCGCTTTTTGCTTTCCAATATGCTGGAGTCCAGTACGTCTCGTTGCGTGACACGCGAAGGCAAGTAACGCGAGCCTGAAACAATACACCACTCTTTGGACACGTGTGCATGTCAGCAATGCGGCAGAGATTAACATGTCCGCAAGCAGCCGAACCTGCGTGTCTGGCAACTGCTTTGACGGGGCAAAATTTCTTCCACCTCCGGCAACTTCCAGCTTTCCGGAACCTCGCCGCCTCTCAGCCTCAAGCTCATAAAGTAATTCGAGAGGAAGATCGATCGTCACCCATCGAGTGATCGAGTGATATAAAAATAAATAAAACACTCAGGCCACCCTCGCCCCTAGCGCGTGCACCGAGAGGATGAAAATATACATGTTAAGACCCGGGTGACGGGTCGGTTGACAGCAGTACTTCAGCGCCCTCCCGAAAACGCTCGACGTGGCGACCCCAGAGAAGATCGTGAAAAATTGTTCCGAAAGAAGGCAACTCTAACAGCTTCCAACGTTTTTGGAAAGCGCCCCTGATCTTGCCCAAGATCAACCGAGGTGATCTCGCGTGGAAGAATTTATCTCACCACCGTACCCCGGTGTGCGCCGGGTGAAGTGGAGGCTAAAATATGGACGACACCACGTCGCAGGGCGCCTTCATAATCTGATCGTATTAAAAGGTTATAAACAAACATCACTTTCTACGATATACGGCGATGAGTGCAATTGCTTTCTCACTTCTTCCGCCAGAGAGTTCTTCGGGGGCTTAAGAATGGTGGCGTTCGCCCTAAAGATTCTAGCCAACACCCACACTGGGTAGAGGTTTTGTTGGAGCGAGAGAGAGAGAGAGTGAATGACGGTGATAAATGTTTACGATAGTGGAGGCTAATTTACACCTCGGAAAACGTCGCACGCAGGAGAGTGAAAACGATGTGAAAATTAATTGCTCCATCGCCACTTGGTCACGATTGGGGTGATTTTCCCGTGTTCTATGCTCGCTCTCTCTCTCGGGTGGGATTTTGGTGTGGTTTTTTTTTTGGTTGCCGTTAATTTATTTTAATTTGATCGGACAAATGTCTGTTTAGATTGTGGGCAATGGTTTGTTGAGAACACTAGCTCAGAAACTCCTCAGCGCCTCAGTTATTGTGGGAAAAATTGTTAAGAAGCTGGGAGGACGATCTCCTGGTGAGAAATGAGCGTTCATTTTTAATCATAAACAATGCGTGTGAACTTCAAAAGCTGATGGGATACATGAGGAATGATGTAAACCAAGATGGATTTGATGGACAATATTTGTCTCGCGGTGCGTTTGTCCAAACCAAACTATGTGTCATTCAACGCTAGTGTCGAATTTGAAGGGACACTTGATAAAGGACTATTAGAAACCTGAAGATGATGTAGAATTCTTCCCTTTCTCGATTCAGTTATGAGATTGTATTTGAATAAACAATAATGAAGATGAAGTCTTTAGTGCTTCGATTTTCGTGAGACCTAGCCGAGCGTCGCGTAACCCTTCATTGATACAGTTGTAAATCCTTTTTCGAATGCAATAGACACTCTGTACAAATGCTCCTTTTGTGGTTTATAGAAGCATTATCGTGAGAAATAATCAAATTTTCGAATGTTAAAGGGGCCAAAGTTTGATAGAAGATTTGAAGTTTGAAGTCACTTACAAATATAATAAAAACCTACAAGATATGAAGAGATACTTGAGTAGAGATTATGGCGAGTCTAATTCACGAGTACTGTTGTCTAGAAGCAAACAGTAGTCGATAAGTGCTTGGAGAGATCCTATCAAATTGTCCAAAACCGAATAAAAAATTTATCAATACTTTTTCGTTTTAAAATCCGCGATTAAGTCTCTCCCGACATCTGTTACAATATTGATTCAATTCCATAAGCACACCAGACGAACCTTTTGCACCTTGACACGAGGCGCACTGAGTTTCAAGATAAATAACTTCACTGAATGCTTGTCAATATCGTAAAGCTCGCGCCAAACGCCATCGTCTGGCCGTAATCAATTCAGAACACGGCACCGGCTCTGCACATGCACCATAACCTCAAACATTGTAATATTGTGCAGTTGCGGGCGAACACACCATTCGGGTGGACAAATAAAATGTGTTCCAATATTGGTACAGCTTGAAGTCGGTGCGACCGGGCCATGCATCGATTTCATTTCATCAATCAGGTATGAACACCGTCATCAGGTTCATGCAGGTGAGCGCAATCCGCACGCTGAAATTCAATCCCATCGTCGATCGCATTCCATCCGCCCAAAGGTAGTCCTCTCCCTCGGGTTTTGTGCGGCCGGATGTTTAATTACTAATTTAACTCTCCATTCCCCGTTTCGCTTCGCTAATAATATGGTGCACCGCGTACGCAAGTCCTTTTCATCGCCAGTCTGGACGATGGGGAAATTGAAAAGCCAGAGGTCTCGCAATAATTATTACCCGCCGTCAGTGGAAGGCAGAATAGGCGGAACATACGAACCGGAAGCTACCAGAACCCCTTGACAATCCGAGAGTTAGAGGACACCGTGCACTGGTACAACCTCCTTTTGTGCTCAGACCTACACCGGGCTCCAGGATAATTGATCCTGACGAGTTCAGCAAGGCAAGATGGCAAGATGAAAGCGAAAAAATCATAAGTCACTGATACTGATCGCATCTCCACCCGTCTTCGTCGTCGGAGGAGAAGAATTCCTGGTAAGTCACTTCTTGACAGGACTTTCAGTTTTTAACCCCCAAATTCTTTTCTTCGCCCATCAACAATGTTAGACGAGCAAGTCCCCGCAAGCGGACGTCTCAGGAATGCATTGCATCATGCACGCTCCGGAGGGAACTATACAGCCAGACCCCGAAAAAGGCTGTCTGCCAGCCGGTCATTTGTTCGATGTTGCTCAGCAAACAATACACCAGGTCCTTTTGCATCTCCGGCAGCACACAGAAGCATACGCTCAACCTGCACTTTAACCTTCCTGGCCGGTGCATATGAGTTTTCGTAGTTTTTTTGCACTTTAAACCCGATCTCTCTCCCTCACCAAGTTCTTTGCCCACTCGTCGTCGAACAATACCCCGGGCCGAGCTTCGTTAGCACACATTCACAGCTTCAGGCCAGACTGCACGCCAGCATGCAGTGGTTGGAAACGGTGGGCCGAAGTCAGAAGGATGCAGGATCATTTGAACAGCTGCTGCTGCTGGCTCTTCTAAGCCTGTCTGGTTGCGCGCGCAACTTCAATTCGATACGATCATTTATATGCGTGCGTGCGTGTGTGTGTTCAAGAGCAGGGAAAACTATAATAAGCACAGATTTTGTGTGCTCTGTGCAGAATCCTCGATCAATCTGGCAGAAGCCAATGGCACAGGTCATATGCGTACGAGGCATCTCCGTTTAAACAGTCCGAAAAAAAGGAAAACGAAAGAGAACGTCTATCCACAACAAAAGGCATCCTGTGTGTCATTTTCTTCGTGAGTTTTTTTTTTGTGTTGGGCGAAGGTGTGCCTCAGCATAAAATCAGTAGCACGCGCCTGATGCACATGTGTACATAGTTTGCCAAGCAAAAAGACATAAAGATTGGAAAAGAGAGAAGAAAGAAAACGGTCTGCTCTGCTTCCTTCCGTCAAATTCTGTAATTTGCCTTCGTCCAGACGGTGGTGGGCAAATGATGAATGAGACTTCCCGCCTTTTAGATGGCTGACCAAAACGCAGGCAAGCAAGGTGTTCTTGATGCAGCGTGACGGTACACTTGACAACAAATTAACATTGCATTAGAGCGGTATGATATGTGCAACATAGTTAGAGCGGTGATCGGATGCGGTTATTTTAATCTTAAAGAGTTTTGAGGATTGTAAGATGTTAATGGCATATTTATCATTTTAAAAATAAATTGATGAGGTACGAAGGTAGCAGAACCGTACCATGTTGAGATCGTCACCGTTAGCTGGTACTCTGCTGTCGAGGTGGTTGTCTTCATCACTTCGTTCGTCAATCCAATCCTTGTCAAGGCTGGAAGGATTCGATGGCGGAAGCACATGATGAGGTTTGTCGAACTCATGTCCCAGAAGGAAGGTGCTGCGACTCGTACGCCACCAGGCGTAGCTTAGCACAACGTGCTCGTTGGTTGTAGTGATGGGAAGATTTTTCGAAACTTCGAATCCCAATCATAATAGTGATGTGAATCTCAAAATTTGAATCCGAATCACTCCCATTATGCTTCCTGTTTGTGAGCGGGAACTGACCAACTCAAGCTCAATCCCTATCTAAACCCAATCAAATGGTAATCGAATCCCATGTGAATCCCAATCGAATTCCAATTGAAACCCGATCGAGTCTCAATCTTATTTGAATCGGATTCGGATCCTTATTCAATCCGCATCGGATTTGGCTCGCTATTGAATCCATATCGGACTCTAATCTGTTATTAAGGTGGCTATCTTATTCGAATCTATCTAGGGATTGGATCTTCGAATCTTAATCTTACATTCATCTCAGATCTGAAAATCTTTGACTCTTAAAATATTGTCAAAAAAAACTTCATTCTTATAGTATATTAAAAAGAATTTAAAAAGAAAACATTTGCCTTCGATTACGAAAGGAGGAACGATCGAACGGCAAAAATCGATTTAACAAAATAATTAGTTAAAAATCACAAAGAGTTATTATGTTTAATTAATTAATAAAGAATTCATAAAATTCGCAGCAGAACCACCAGGGAGCACAAGAATTTCCTCAAATAACAACATAATGCGAAACATCATTCACACATCCTTCCCAAGCTGGTCCGACAATTCATTATCTTAATGCTGCTAAGCAACATCCCACTGTGGCCGGCCGTTGCGTGCCGGCCCAAAATTAGCATAATTTCCAACTTGTTAGCTCATTGTCGAATCTTTCACCTTCACCGATGTTTCCGTTCCGGTAGGTGTGTGTGTGTGTGTATGAGCACCGACCAGGCGCTGATCAACAGTAATGTGAAAAATGCACCTTCGCGTTGTTCGCCGCTTGTTAATGTTTGTTTTCTTTCCCCTCTGGTGGAATCTGCAACAAAACCGGTGCAACAAAACATTGTGTTGCGTTCCATCGGTGCATCGGTTGCATCAATAATCGCATGGCACATTCCCGGGGCGGGCAGGAAGGCATTTGCGTGGCTTTTTTTTCTCTTTTTTGGGCCGTAATAAATATCCATTTATAAAATTTAATTGATTCGTGTAAATTATACACGAATTTTGACATTCCGAGGCATTGTACGGCCAACGGAGAAGAGGAAAAAAAAAGGCCGGGAGTAATGAAGCAACTGACAGGAGTATTTATCACTTGCCGTGGCACTTTTTCTTCTTTGTTCACACATTCCCCGCAAAAATCGTGAGAGCGAGTGTGCGAGGGCCCTGTGGACAGGTTTTTCAGTGGTTGTGGCGTGGACCACGACCAGCCAAAAAACCTTCCCAAAACGCAACGCTCAACCGGTAACCCGCCTCACTAAAACTGTGCTGACCTTAACGGACGGTTGCCGGTTCGCTTATCGAGGGCCAAACGGAAAAGGGTGGAAGCAAAACACACACACACACGGCGATAAGATTGAGTGAGTGTGACGCAATTTATTTCACATTATCCTTAATCCTTGCGCACCACGGATGCGCACCGCGTTCGCTTTCCTTGGCTCGAACATCACCGCATCGTAATGTGGCCGCTGGCCGCAATCGTAATCGGTGTGCAGACAGCAGTTCGGGAAAAACCTGCTTGCGTACCGTTTGGAACCGGTGTCCACGGCGACCCGGGTCGCGGTACCAAGCTGCAATGATTTTATTGTGTGTACGTACATATATTAAGGACCTGCTTTACGATGTCCACTTTATTTTATTTTCTGTTAACTTAGGCGCAGACCAGCTCGGACGGCTGTTTAGGTAGCGCGACCTGTTTTGAAAAGAACCTGCTTGCCGTCAAGAACCAGAGAAAGAGGGAAAAAAAGTTGTTTTGGGATTGCTACGAATTAAATCGAAACCATCTTCGGCTGGTCCTCGGTTCGGGTGTGTGTGTGTCATCTAACGAAAATTTATTTTTAATATTTATTAATGGTGTTATAATGACACCGTTTGCCTGTTTGGAATGAAAAAGGAGCAGAAGTTTTGAGGAGAAAAAAAATCCTTCCAGCTGGAAGCTGAAGAAACCAGCAGCAGAAAAAGGAAAGATAACGCCACGATACGACAACCCCTTCTTTTGGCTGGCGGACTTTCTTCGGTCTAAGGGGTTGTGATCGTTTTTCGATTGTTTTCGATTGAATTTATGAGAGGCCGGTTGGTGCGTTTTGGGAGATCCCTATGCTTACCTATCAAAAGAATACATTATACACGGTGGAAAGCGGAGTTTTCCGAACCACCCAGCGTTGGAAGCCGGTTTTTCAGTGTGTCTTCGTGCTGCTTGTCACGCGGTGCTGTGTGATTGTTGTTGATGTTTGATGTTGAATGCTTGCTGTTTGGCATTTGGAAGCCAAATAAAGATATAATAATTATTAATCGTCTGGTGCCCGGGTTGTGTGCGTGTGTGTGAGAAAAATGATTTGATGTGCGCCATTGTGAGGATGCAGTTGAATTACGTAGCTGATTTTGAATCGGTTTCGGAATGATAGGGCAATAAGGAAGCAGTTGTTTAAAACTGTAAGTGTATTTGTGTTCTTGAAATGGAAATTTAGTACAATTATTTATTCTAATGCATGTTATTGATTCAAAATCATTAAAAAAAATCTCAGAATAATTTCAGCTTTTTTTATCAATATTGACAAAAAAATAGAATAGACAATATAATAAAGACTCATCCTTAGCCGTTTGCTCTAGGCTGGTACTTGTAGCTCTAGGCTGGTACTGGTAGAGAAAGTGAGAACTTCAGGTTCAGTGTATACTAACTTACTTACCATGTGCTGGTACACGGTCTGGTATGCTGCACCAATCCTCAATACCTGGCGCTGTCTCGAAATTCTAGACGACCGAATATCCTGACGTATCAACGCCATCACTCCATCTCAGTTTAGGTTTGAAAAGTCTGCTCTACCTATGTGGATAACCAAAAAAAGAATTTAGTTGATGGGTTGTCCGTCCGGTGCCATTCCCATGAAACAACTCCCCATTGGAGCCTGACGAGTGTAATTCTCTCATAGAGCTCGTCATTGTTCTCTTCTTCTTCTTCCTTGACACTACAGCCTCGAAAGGTCTCGACCTGCCATTTCTGGCTTTTTTACCCGTAACTTAATTTTACCCCTAATAAAGTAGTCAGCCTTACGTACGGGGTGGCTCGGTATGGATGGGATTTGAAGCCCGGTCCTGCCGTGTGAAGACCAGCGCCGTTATCGTCTCGGTCACTGGCTCGTCATTGTAACGACTCCTTTATTATTCTTCCACAAATACGGGGCCAGACATCCTCCCGAGCATCTTCTTTTCGGACTAAGAGCGACTAAGTCGAATTTGCATTTTTTTAACAGATTCCTTATCCCAGATGCCTATCTAAATATTAGGCCTCTAAAAGTTCGATGTACCAGGCTTCATTTGTCGCAGCAAGCCCCAAGTATAACTTTTTTAAGACTCACTTAAAAACGGTACATCCAATGATAAAAGGATGCTTCAATACTCCATGGCCGAATGAGTAAAATAGTAACATCGATAACGGCACGACTTATCAACGCAGACCACCAAACAGGTTAGGTTCAAATCTAACTAAAAGCTAGTGCTCTTTCATCGTACGTGGTGGAGAATGTTCTCAGAACTCAGCTATGAATGATTTAAAATTATTTATTTAATCTCGTTGTTTAATCTCGAAACCAAATAAAAATCTGACAAGGTTGTTCGATGTTTTATCCTCATGACATGAACTACTGCATATAATCCGTCTGATGTATACATCCAAACAGAATTCGTATTTTTATTTCTTTTAAAATACAAAATTGTCGATCAAATATAAATTCTTTCTGATTTTAGATCAGATTTAAGGATTAATTTTCACCTTCTGGCTACACCTTTGCATTGTGTGACAATAATTTATCAAATTTCCTTCTACCAACGCCACTGCCACGTGGAAGCCATACCACCCGTGCGCATTTCATCCGTGCCACACTCGTCAACTCAATCATTAAATCGACTATTCGCACTGTGTACACCTTTCCAGCAACATCACCTTTTGTGTGTGTGTGCTCTTTTCTAAATGATAGACGCCACGAAGCCGAGTCCGGCCCCGAGGAACACCCGGCGCGTGTCGAGTGATCGGACGCGCCAGGGGAAAAAAGGAATTGTTTTTCCCTATTTCCCGCATCATGTCTAAAATCCACCCCTCTAGCTGTAGAGAGAGAGAGAGAGAGAGAGAGAGAGTGAGAGAGGGCGAGATTTATGCCGTTTGCAAAACAAGTTCACCACCAACATGCTCGGATGCGACCTGATGCCGGGCAGGTGTGCCAGAATGGTTGCCGTTTCTGCGTGGCACCCCTCGACGTGATGCCGGGTCTTCCATTGTGCCCGATCGATGATTGCGAACGGTTGTTCCGTACCCTGTGTCACTATTTTTGCTACGTTTTTCGTTATGCTATTGTTGCCCTGTGCGCAGGATAACGATCACCAAACATGGCGGATCCATAACGCACCAGACAAACAAAATTCTGAACAATCGAAAGCAAAAACAGAGACAGATGTTCGGGAACGGTGCGAAGCTGGTAGGCTTTTAAGAGCTCAATTTTAACACCAGCCGACACACGTCGCAACACTTTAAAGCCCGCCGACTTCCAAACACCGAGCAAACTCCACCGATTGAAGGCATCTCGATCTGCTCCCGGTGCGTAGTCAACTTTCACCTTCCCAATAAATTATAACGCTGATGACCCTTTCACCCAGCTGGCGGGCAAGAAGAGACCCATCCAACATCCCGTGAGGCGCAAATGCACCGCAGAACTACATCACTATAAATCTCGGTGCATAAGCCTGCCCATCAACACCTTCCCGACGTACGTATGGTACCGCACGCCAAGTAACCTTGCGTGGTTTACGCCTAGAACGGATTAAGATCCATTAGCGGGTAGTTTAACCGCAACCAGCCACTTTCCCGTGTACCGGGACTCTCCCGCACCGTAAAGGGGGGGTTTAATTTACGCCACCGCTTAAGAAAAACCCCGACCCCGGGGCCCTCGGTTTTTCGGGGAAAATGATGATTTTTATTTGATGTACCCACTTTTCCTCGACTTTCTTCGGGAGATGAAGTAGGTGATAAACATGAATGCCACCCGTTCGTGCTGCCTTTACATGTCCGCTCCGATGACGACATCGCGTCGTTTGTCAATTAGCTGTAGCTTGGGGGAGCCAGGTTTTTCCACACTTCCAGAGGGTCGGCCAAGTGAAAATCGTAGTCTAGACGAAGCGTTACGACGAGGGAGCTTATTGGGAGTGATGATGAGCCCTTTTCGCTGGTGACGACAACCGCGACAACAACACTGACAATCATGTTGATTCGTGCCCTTACTCCTGTAGGTGAAACAGAAGCTGGTTAAACGATCGCACGCCTAAAAATAGTCTCCGATCGCACCGTCCCAGGCACGTGCTTCCGACTCGATGCGGAACGAGGAAAAACATTCGAGCCGTGTTTTTCACGCGGAATTTTCCTGCTCGGGGATACTTGTCACGGAAACGCACACGCCTTAACCAAACAACCGAAACATTAACCGATCGATGCAGCATAAATAATAATGATCTTTCACTGACAGATGTTCCAGCCGGGCTGGTGCCGTGACCAGGATTTGCTAGCACAGAATCGCTCTTCGAACCGGCGGGAAGGTGATCAGCCTAATTATCGACCGTGGCGAACAATTATTTCCATTTTTCACATGTGAACAGATAGATTTTCCACGATTGGAATTCGTCCAGTAACAAGTTTTCCCCCCAAACAAGCACATTTTCCCATTTTCCAAAACCAATTTCGTGGATTAGGAACCAGGGAAAACCGACGCTCGCGACGACGGGTATTATTTTTGGTTAAGCAAACGATCATAACCATTATCATTAGCAGGGCATTTCCATCTTACCCTCGACAGCTTCGTTGCTTCCGCCACACTGCCTCTCCCGTTAAACCCACAAACCCTTCTTTGCGCACCATTTGCTTGTAATTGCCCGTCGGTAACAAGGCCCATTGGCATCGGGTATTGGGCCAAATTAACCAAAGCTTACTGTGGGTCAATTAAATATGAAATTTATGAACACCCGCAGTACCCGGTTTTTCCCGGGCCGCGACGAGGACGCAGCTACACATTCCATCAGCTTTTCCAAATTTTCCCGGTCTGTCTCCCTTCCTATTTTGCCTAAAAATAAAGATCACTCACGGTATCGATCCTAAGCTTGCCCGCGTTTCCCGACCGCTGGTCGATCGATAATCGGTCGATTTATTTGTACCAGCGACCACGGGCTGTGGTGCCGCTCTAAATGATCGCCCGAACACCGGCCCCGATTTTTCCAGGTCGTTGTCACCGACCGCGAACAGATGCCGTGCAGGCCGAGGGCGATAAATTGCTCCCGGGTGTTCGATTCCTGCTCCCTTGGTATTGGGGGATGTTTGGGACTCGCTGTAATGTAATGATTTTGTAATTTTTCCAAACGACTTACTCTCATCCACACACACACACACACACACACATACACACACACATATGTAGAGTAAACAAAACATTCAACAACAAACTAATGCTCACGTGCCACCGGTGTGTGCAAACCCCGGGTCCGTGCACAATATTATTTGCAACAAGCTGGAGGGTTGACGGCCATTTTCGATACGGTTCGAGTCGCAGCCGCGGAATGTTGTGCATGTCACGGTTAAAAAAGGCACAAGCAGCGGTGCAACCACGTGCCACACAGGGCGATAAATAAATAACAAAAAGCAACCAACCAGCCAACCAAATCAACTCGTAATGTGTCAGATTTAGTATAATTTATATTGGCTCGCTGGCTCACCGACTGATGAAACGGCATCTTGACGCGATCGGGCAGAATGAAGCGATTGGGCTTTTAATTGTTCAGTGTTGTTGGGGTGTGTGGAGAACCTGGATGGCGTACCAGCGTTTGCACGTTGGACCAGCTGCAGTGCTTTTTGTTTGGTGACTGTCATTGAGCTATGAAATATGTGACAAAATGGAGCACTTGTAGTTGATTGTGTTGTAGAGGGAATACAAAACATTTGCAGTTTCAGTTGGTACGCTTTATTTCTGACCAGCGGATTTGAAGCAACTACGATGAAAACAGTGAAGAAACTACGTGGAATTAAAGAACTGCGTTTGTTGGTGCTATCAACTCCAACCCGAAATGAAAAGATTGGGCACATAAAGCCTTATTCGAACCGATAATCGAGCAAAGTAATCCTTCAAATAAAGTAGAGGTATGTTGAGGATTCCCGAGATTATATAGGCTTCAGAATTGGGCCATCCACCATACTTAACTTCCTAATTACGATGATGATCGTGGATAATAGGAAATGCGTACTTCAAGAAGAACTATCCCATAACTTCCATGTCTGCATAGAAGACATTGAATGAAGCATTAAACCTTGGAGCATCCCGAGGCTTTCGACTCTTCATAGAGGAGTTCAAAAGTAGGTGAAAAGGTTAGTTAAAAAAGGAGTTGCGGCAATAGCCAAAACCTAAGTACTTCGTGTCTTCATCTTTACGTGTCTTAGGCGCAGATATCAGTTTAATCGTTTAGTAAAATCTACATGGCTGATGTGGTAACTACCGTCGAGAGTTTCCAGGTCTAGGTGGAATACTGGCTTAAAATCGATCAAAGGCTGTCACGATATCCTGAGGACCTCGGGCCTTTATCGTTACGTGTCTTCGGCGCAGATATCAGGCTAATGTTTAAATACAATCTATATTCCGGATGTAGTAGACTTCACTCGAGTCCCATAGCTGCTCAGAAGTTCACCATCAAATGGGTCAAAAGCTGTTGAGATATCCACGGGATCTCGTGTCTCCATCGTTACATAGCTTTGATCAAAAGTGGCCTAGAAATTGTCCAAACAGTTAAGAAGAGTCTGGACAGTACACTCAATGTTTTCTGACGTAGTCCCAGTTCCAGAAAAGTTATCATTCAAATATTATTGAGGCTAGGTCTAATTTCTGAAGGTTTTGGTTCTGTAATTGATGACGAAAAGAATTTTATGTCCACAGCGTTCAGAGTAAGTATCAAATTGTACTCTCATTCAACTGGAATATTCTATAGAGAACATTACCTTAAATTAACTCGATATTTCGTTAGACGACGAAAAAGAGATTCTGAAAAATAAAAAAAGTATCCATTAAAAATCGATACTTCAAAACCGACACCGGATAATCAGATTAATCTTTCTGCTAAATTGCTACTTCCAGTGTTAAACCGGCTTAACCCCACCCGCGTAAGCCGTACCGGATCGGATGTCCTGCTGGAAAAAATGATTTTCTCCATCCTGGTTTTTAGAAGAAAAAAACCTGCCCGTCTGCATCCTGACCATTCGTCGCCCATCTGCACGGCTTGCACAGTTCCTTGAAGGAGTTGTGGTAAGAAAATCGAACAAGGAAACACACCTCACCATCCCGAATCGAAGATGCCATCAATTACAACCAGATAACAAAGGATTTAGAGCTCTAATGCCGGGGCTTTAGGAACGGGACAGCGTTCGATCAGGTCCATCGTGGCCACACACAAGACCTTTAGAAATTAGAGATTCGAAAAAAGGAAGAAGGAAGCTTGCCGTAGCCGGCGGACCCATAATTGATTCGTTTCTTCTCTGCAATCGATCAATATGGTTTGTTTGCGGTGTGCACCGACCGGCTGCATCAGCCACCAAAGGTGCATAGTTCCTTCCGTTTGCCTAGGGATTGCGTAAAAAACGGGCAAAGGTTCCGGATGTTTGCGTGTTTGTTCCGTTTTTGGCAGGTAGTTGGACTTCTTTCGCTTTTGCAGACCTTTTTTTTCGGAAGTAAAAGCAATTTTTAATCTATTTTTTACACACTTTTTGCAAAGAACTTTCCATGGCAGATTGTCTCCAAAAGGGCGTGATGGCAAAAGTAGTTCCTGCACTCGGAATCGCTCTTTATTCCAGGAAAAGTCCACATGTCCTTCTACCTTCTCAATGCACTCGCACCCCATACATGTGCAGTTTTGTGTACACACATGCAAACAACAAATGCACGCCGAATGGCGAAAAGCGCGCGCAGCATCCGCATCCCGTAGACAGGGCGCGAACGCGGGTCGCAATACACATCCACCAAAATCGAACCCGAGTGTCCCGAATATGTGTACTGGTACAAAAAATGCAATACATCCACACACACACACACACGCATGCAGTGTGCAACAGGATGCATCGGATCGGTGGGCCGAAGCTCGCGACCACCGTACGAACGCATCCTGTGTTTTGGCGCGAATGTGCAGCCCTTACTTGCTGGCGTTCACCGAGAGCCGAATTCGAAGCAATTTCGTCATGGTTGATTGAATGCATCGATGCGCGTCGAAGCTGCGAGGGTCCCACAAACGTACGCCGGGAGGAGCTTGGAAGGTGGAATGCTGGGCGAATTTCTCCAAAAATCTTAAGATGTGCATCTTTTCGTTTACCGGCAAATTAAAAAATCAACTTGCGCTCCTTCACCGTAGCCAAACACCGGGCAAAGGCTCCGTACGGTCTAGCTTCTTGCAGCGCGAAAGTCCTTGCGTTCGGCTGCCTTGGAATGTGATTCTTTTAGCAGCGGGAATTTTGGCGCCTTACTCTACCAGGCGACTAGGAGCACGAGCCGGTAGCTCAAGTGGCTACGACGCATCACACAACACAACACAGCTGACACACGGCACGGTTCAAGGTGCTGCAAGGATATTGTCTGTTCCCCCTCACCCCCTCCCACCCGTCAGTACAGAAGGGTGAAGCGTCGTCCACGAGGACATACACGCTGCGGCCTTGTGCGCATTCTCGGGCGAACGAGGTTTCACAACACAACAAGAAAAGAAAAAGTACGCGACTGCGCGGAAAAGGCCATCCATCGGCGTGTTTTGGAAAGGATGGCTTCGTGTGGCATCCGAGTGTGGTTGTGTAAAATTCGTTGTTTTGATGGCCGGGAACACCTAATGCCGGTTGGCATTTTTTGGGTTGGAGCTAGCCTAGAAGTTCTGAGCGCCTGGTGCTTGTGAATGCGTGCTGAGTGCGCTTTTCAGCAATTTCTGTGGTACTGGATGAGAGCATAAAATGAGAGCGAGGTTTTCTGGTGGCGTGCGTGTTATGTATTTCGGTTGGCTTTAGCTTGCAGTAACGGGGAATAAATTGTGTGGTTGGGGAAGATGTTGAAGGACTGACAGTTACAGTTGTGTTTCTTTAAGTTTGTTTGTTGAGGATATTAAGGATTTTCTGATGCGGATATCAGGATAATGAAATCTGGAAAATTCCAAACAAGTTTTGTTTGGTCAGCGACTTCTTAGCAAATAGTTTGCATCAAGAATCTGGCTGAAGATAATTAAGTAGACTAAGAGCCTAACTTATACAACGATGGCTATGACTAACGCAAAAATTACTATCTTGGTTACAGGTAAATAAAGCCAAGGGAGGTTAAAAAAATCGGGCCAAGAACTCCGAAGGTTTTGGAACTAAATAAAAAAAAGAATCCAACAGGCAAAGTCTTTCGATTTTTTTTTTTGAAATTCTCAGACAATTGTCTTTAGTTATCCACGTGGCGTCAAGTGGGTATTAATAGGTCAGGACTCGTGTTATTCCTTTTGATTAAGTTACTTGAAGACGACGGCTATTTTATACTCGATATTTTCCCTAAGGACTTCAAGGTCGGAAGCAGCTAATAGATCAGCAGATTCTTCGTCGAGGAATTGGAATGTAAGACTGATTAGACCTAAAAAAATTCATAGTCTCCAGATATTCCTACTAGCATTATAACGAAAATCTCACCATCCATTGCTGATCTTAGTTGCAATGATGATGTGAATTAGCTTTTTGTAACTCATGAATTAATTATTCTGAATTATTCAGGTAATTATTCTGAGTGGTTTCATGGCCCTACAACCTCGAGAGGTCTCAGCTTGCCATTTCTAGCTTAATGTGACTTAATTTTACCCATATTAAAATAGTCAGTCTTACGTACGGGTTGGCGGTCTTGAAGAGATTTGATACCCGGTCCTGCATGTCCCGTGAAGACCGGCGCCATTATCGCCTCGGTTACCGGACTGCTCCCAGTTCAGATACAGGCGTATTATTCTGGAGCTTCTTGGGGAACTAAGTACTTGTTATCAAAGATATTCTTCATCGTAAAGGTTATTGTCCTGATGATTGAATCAAACGAGCGAAATCATTAAGACATGAGGTTAGAATTCCGAGTTTGATCAAAAGCTTGGGTTCCAATTTAAGGTCGTATAGAGTTATCCAACCTTCGGAAACTATTCGACTTAATGGAGGAAGTACTCAGGAAGTACTTCTAGCGAGCATCTTATCACTCCGAGTTGATCCTGGTATTTTCTTTTGTTTGTTTATCTTAAATAGATAAGCCCCTAAAACCTATCCCAATCCCTCAATAAGGGATAATTTAAGAATCAATAATTGATTCCTTAAATGCTGCATACCAAAGCCATAATCCATACGCACAACAAAAAAATCGAGAGCAACATTCCATTCCGTATCCGCGAATCATATGATTAAGTGATTTCTCCTCACGTATCTTACAAGTTTATGATTTTTTAAATCAATCACCACGAAAGATTGCCCAGCAGAGAGCGCCGTACGAAAAAAAAACAACTCCGATGGAAAAGTAACAACACACCCTTCCCTCGGTGGTGAAGGAAAATTTCAACAACGCGTTAAATCGTCGCCTGCAGCGCCACGTCACGGGTGACTCGCTCCGAACCGCCGTGGTCATCATCATTTGTTTTTATTTTTTCCTTCAGTGCACTTTTCTGCTTTTTTTTGGTTGGTTTGCCTCTGATATTGTGCTACTTTGAGTGCTGATCCCACTCGTGTGTGTGTGTGTGTGTGCAAAAAGACACACCTTAAAAAATGGTTGAAGAAAATAAAAAAAGTAAAAACTGCATACTCTCACCACCTCTATCCTGGTGGGAAGGCTGACATTTCAACGCCACTGTGGTTCCACGCAAAAACAAAAAAAAATCCAAAAACTGCTCACCAAACCCCAAAATGACCCCAGCAAGAAAGCAAACTTTTCTCCACCCCTGGTTTGGCGGAGGTGCGCAGACGGGAGGGAAGGACGGTTGTGGTGGGCAAATGCTTGATTTATGAGCATAAGGGTCAGTGCTGTTTAATTTGCAGTACGAATAAAAAAAAACCGGACAACTTGCCATCGTTCGCCCGAGTTCGACGAGCCAGTAATGTCGAATGTCGAACCGGGTCGCCCAGTCCCGAAACCTTAAAGGTTGTGGCCGGGCGATGCCGAAAAACAAATCGCCCCTGTCCGGGCGAATGTGGGGGCCAGAAATGGACACCGGGCGTAATTTCGCGTACTGTTGCTGCGAAGAAGCAGGAAAAAAGAAACATAACCTCGCGACGGTAATTTCACGGTAAAGTACCGCCCTGGCAGCATAAATCACTCACCACAGGGCTGCACCACAACGCGGGACGGAATCCGGATCCTTTCTCCCGGCTTGACTCTTCACCAAGCTCAGCGCAGCCACAGCGAACCCGAAACCCGCAGAGCTAAAAGGGAAAAAAAAGGAAAGTGATGAAAACATTAATTTCATCGAACGCGCCTAACCTCCCGCGGATGTGTCCACTGCATATGATCGCAACGTAAGCGGGATGCGACGCGGTCGGTTTGGCAAATGCGGACTGCCTAATGATGCAACAATCACCGTCAATTTCCACGATGTGCGACCGGGTTGACCGCCCACGAAGAAACAAACAGTTGGTGTTGCCCAACTTTGCCCAACCAGTAGCCGGAACATATCCGGAAGGGACGCACCGTAGTTTGCGTTCGGTACCGCGTGTAATGAGATGTGCATTGTGGTTGCAGCAGAATGATCGTGATCAGCAAATCGAACCTCGAAGCTACGGATGGAAGCTCTGGAATCATTAATCAAGGTTGCGACCGATTTTTGTTAGCGCTCATTACCGGTCCTCGAGGGTAGGGGCACGATTGTAATCTTTCTGATCGTACGGGGGAATTATGCTGTTGGCTTGCCGTATTAGAAGGTGAAAGGATGGACAAGGCTTAGATGTGTTGTGTTGCTGTGCAAGGGCTTTTAATATTATTCTTTAGTGAAGATCTTCCTAAAGAAGTAGACAGAAGAATTTTGCTTTCAAAACTACTAGATCGTGCATAACAGTGAGTGAAATATTTATAAGTGAACAGACAAGATGAATGAAGCAGAGAAAAATATTTCTCAAGGGCCATCCGCTAAAGTCATCCGAAAATGCGCCCTCTCGCGGCCTGTAGCTAAAACCGACGATCAGGAAACGATCGCGGCGGCATATAAAGTGACAAACTTGAAACGAAATTAAATGAAGGCAAATTTGACCATAGTAAAGAGATCAACTTTATAATAATATGTGAAATAGGGAGAAACGATTTAATTAGGCGTAATCTCCATAAGACCTTAAAACGGTGGCGGATCAAACCGTTTGGAGGGTCCATGGAGGATAATAGTTGTAGATCTCTTATGCGAGGGATTTATCGACAGGGCTACCAAATATTGAAGACATTATTCGAGTCGCTTCAGGGATTTTGGGGCCCTCTAAATGATCGATTGTTCCAGGACTCCTCAACCAGTTGAAATGAAGAGCTCTATCGAAATGAACGATGCCTTAAGAATAAGATTCAATTCTTGATGATTAACAAATCTAGGAAAACCCTAACATGCTTAAAGCCATAACGATTCACATAGCATTAAAGCAACAACAAAATCATACGGTTACAAATATTTCCCCCCGTTTATTGTGAACTGTAAAGCAAACATTTCGACATCCCTGTTAAACAGCTCCCCGTAGCATATATATCCCAAAACCCTAACGATACCCTTTCGGCGCGGATGCTTACAGGTACGAAATAATGATCTTATCGTTCCGATTGCAAATCTACCAAGGCTACCCAACACATCCCGATCTGATGAATATAGGCTAAAGCAACAAGTAAAAACAAAAACTGCTCCAAACCTCTAACTCTAAACAAAACCAGGCACCCAACCAGCAACAAACAAAAAAAAACTGTGCCACACATAAATCACGATCCACCGTGCCACCGTGGGGCTTGAAAATGATAATTCGATGCAAAACACAAGTAGCGCACTTGGTAGCCCTTTGAGCGAAACAGTTGCCGATGCATCGGAGAAAGATCGATCCGCAGAACAACAACAAGAAAAAAGGAACCATTTCGTGTCGCGCATTTAATTCGCGATGGTCCCGATGGCCAGAACATCGTCAGGCAAGCGAAAAAAAAACTGCAACAAAATTAGCATAAATTATTCCATGCCACCGTGCCGAAAATGTGTTTCCCCCCCACCAGCACTGCTTTCCCCCAGTGCCAGACGGACGGAAACAAACGAGAGCAGCTGGAAAGCAGTACTGTGCAGCGGTGGAAAACGCTGGCACGGGCAAACATGTCGGGTGCCGCTAATTCACGATGGTGCCTTTTTATTTCGTTACAGATTTTATTGGGTCGGTAGTATGTTGTTCGTTGCCTTTCCCTTGTCCCCCTCACCCCTTCTGGCTCCTAGCAGCAAGCATAAGATGTGCAGCATATTCCATCATAAGCGAGGACCTCCCCGGTCGGCGAGAAGGATGCAACACTTTAGCGCTTTGCTCCAGATAGATTATTTGTGAGCGATCGTGGATGCACACAATGGACATGGGCACCGATCGCGACACGTGGCACATTGTTTTCGCAAAAAAGCGTCCCACTCGCTGCGGAAAAACCGAAAGGGAGCCAGTCAAATGCAGTCTAGTACACACACGATCTACTACACCGAACGAGCTGGGTTCTATGGGCTACCGAGAGGGGAGCCAAAAAAAGCAGCAATAAGGCACGAAATCGTTTCCAAACATCAACCCCGCAACAACAAAACAACATATTGCAACAAAACACAACCACTCGCGCACACAAAAAAAAGTCCTCGTTTGCATTACTCATTCCCGCCTTTCGGGCATCGATTCGATCGATAAATCAAAGCACGTAAACGGTGCAACAATAATTTTTTGTTACACCTGTACACATTTCGCGTATTAGCACGGCGCAGAAAATAAACCCTCCTCCTCCTTCATACGCTACAACAATTGTCGATCGCGAGTTGTAGATCGACAGCCCGCACTGAACTTATGCCGCAGAAGCACATGTCTCCGGTAGGGCTTACTGCCCTTACGGCTAGAAGTGTGATGCCGGTTAAACGGCACCAACCTGAACGCATTACGGGTTCACATTGGCAAATGTTAAAATTAGAATATAATGCCCAGCAAAGCCAGCCCCAAAAGCGCGCATACATTACCGGGACACAACGCTCGGTTGCTTAGTCATAGGGCGATGAATTATTTAGTGTACTGGTAGTTTATGAGACGGTGTTGTTGTGATCCGAGCTAAGAAGGGTTTTTGCAGCAATTTTCGTGTTGAGCAGCTGCAGCGCCTGCAAACGATAACTGGCTGCCCTTCTTTTGGATGCTTTGGATCAAACAGCTCCTCCAGGAGGGACATGAAGGCGAAGGTTCTCCTCGCTAAACGAGACAAGTCAATCACACACAGCCGGCGTACCATATGTTGAGAGTAAGTGTTAGCATATTTGTTTATTATTAGCGGTAAATTATCATGTTTGTAACCGGTGGGGATTCAGCACCAGCTCGCCACCGTCACCATCGCTGCTGCTTTGTATTGTCGTTTCGTGCCCGTATCGGATCGCGGCAACCTAGACGCCTAATGCGCGTTCTCCGTGTAGGTTGGCGCGAAACTGTGCTGAACTGTTGCGGGGAGCTTGCGGCCCTACGAACATCAGCAAAACCATCCATCCGACGAGGTGGAGTTCAGCAGACGAGGTAGAGTTCAATTGATTTCTGTCAGGTGATGTGAATCATCCGTACTGGCTGGCTGTGTGGGTTTTTTTAAAGGGGAGGCTCGAGCAGGAGAATCAATTAAACTGTGGTGAGTGCGTGTATGGCGATTAATCAACGTTGCCAGCTGAAACGTAACCTGATGACGAGGAAGTGAACAAATTGAATTTACAACGTGTGCGAGTGTGGTGTGGCACAATGGAGCGAATATTAAAGCAGCAATAAATAAAGAGGCATTTAATGAGAGCCTGTTGTGCTGGGGGTTGCATAAATTTAGGAGTATTGTTTAAGATGGGAAATAAATATCCGTAAATCTTTTTAAGAGCTTTGGAAAACTTATCTCTTTTCTACACATAAAAGAGGTGTCTTAAGCTATTGGAACTTAAATTAGGAAAATAGGACGAATCTTGAATGGCAAGCCTACACCATCAACAATAGAAATGCCAAGGGTACTGATAACCAATCTGACATTCCTTACGCCTGAATTTGGATGTCCCGAAATACGTCTCTGAAACTCGGACTTCTTCCAAAGTTGAGGAAACCTTTTTCTTCACGATCACCAGGAAGATGTTTAGTATGACTAATGGAGCCAAGGGTTTGGGGAAGGTGGGAAAGGTCAAGAATTCTAGGTCAAATTTGCTATTTAAAAGTCACTAGTAATAGTCATTCCATGAGAACCTGCCAAAATATTCTTGTTGTGAAATTGAAGAACTCATGGACCTGGATGTCCAGATTGAACTTCAAATAAGTTTTATCATTAAAAACAGATCATAACATCTAAGAGTAGGATGTCTGTGACGAGCAAAAACCCCTTAACGACTTTATCGCCATATGTCCTCTTATCATTCATAGCGATAACTCTAAACGTACTCTGGAATACAATTACTCGACTGGACGGTATCAGCAGGCCCCAAGCTTTCAATGTCCTAAGGGGTTAGGTCCTAAGAGCTTCAATTATTTAAAGGCTTCGAACTCTCTGAAGAGGTCTCGAATAATATCTCTGACTCCGACTCAGTCATCAGATTAGACGAGTCAGAAGCTTTCATCTTTCATTCTGCTTATGGCGTCCAAATTTGATCTTGAGTTTGATCCGCCACTCGGTATCTATATTATCTCGTACCCAAACCCACCGCTAAAAGCAGTTTGTTTGGACAATTGTGGCTACTAATTTTGGGATAGATAGGAAGTCATCATTTTACTTTTGTATCCAGAAATTCTAATTAACTTGAGACTATCTTCATCGCAACTGAACAAATAAGAGGACATGGCTTACACAGTTTTGCAGGGTCAAGAAACTACTTCAATCACCCTGAATACATTGTAATCTTCAAAGATATCTTAAAACCATTTAGCCAGTTTCATAAATCAAACTTCAAAAATAAACACATCGCCATTATCTGTTTAACCATTTCCAATAAATCACCAACAACAGCAGCAAACAACCAAGCCTTTGCCGTTGGAATGTGCACGATCTTTCGTCAAGGTGCACCAGCCAGCCATCCGGCAGGCCCCACGGAACAAGTGCAATCCATCAAGTGCACCGGCAGCTGATAGTGTAATGCAGCGGCACCAGCCACCCTCCCGGAACTGGTTTCGCACTGGAACGCGAAAAACAAAAACCGCACTCCAATAAAATAGGATCTAAAGTCCCTGATCCCTAGCCCATAAAACAGCGATTAAAATTAACGCCGACGCGAGCCAGAGACAGCATAAAGCACCGCCCTCAGCGTACCTACGAGCACGGGCAGAGAAACAGCGACACTGCACCGATCAGGCCACAATAATTAATAACTTCTTATGGAAATAAAACCAATAAAAGATATCCAGACCAGACAGTGCACCTCGCGGGACACCTCGCGTTCCAAGTTTAGCGGTTTAAAATCCATCAAAAGGCAAGGTGATGTATGGATAAATGCTCACGGTATCTTTCTCCTGCCCGGTCCGCAAGGCGCAAATGAGTCTAGTTACCGGTGACAGATTCGATCTCCTCCGGCCATATGACACACACACACACACACAGGTTGATAGTGTTTTATGGGCAGGAAAGAAAGCCTCCATCGACACCTTCTAGCCTTCCAAAATGCCTCCGAGCGCTATGCCTGCTTCGCTAACAGTTTGTAATTAATCAAATGTGGCGCACGATTTCGCTGCCTCAAAACCGCTGCCCCCTTTGCGTCCAACCGAACCCGGCGAACGATCGTAGACAAGATCCGCGAGCTACTCACATTGCGCACAAGTTAAATTAATGGTCACAAAATCAGTCTACCATGGCCGGTGGGGTTTTTTTTACCACATTCGCTTGCCGTTCGTGCTTCATCCGCACAAAACAGCGAAAGGGTGTGGTCATGCGAATAGGGCGACAAAACTCCACACAGCTCAACACGGTCCGGCAGGTGTACCGCTCTGTGTACCGCCGACTGCAACTCCGGCCAACCGACTCATTGCCATGGCCAACCATTGCCTCCGTTGGCTGCGAGCGATTCATTAAAACATTGTACATTGTCGGGCGTGTTGTCTGGATGGTCGGCTGTTGTACTTGCCGAAGCCTTAGCCTCCCCTGGTAAATCGTGTCGAACAGCGCACTAAACGGCGTGCGTCTACTATTTATACGCACACGAATCGATTTATGAAGTGTACCAGCACACTTGACGGCATTTATTCGATTAGTGTTTTCACGCGCGCGCGCATGGGATGGGAACGATGGGAAGATTGGCGAAAACATCTCATCCCATCAGCAAATGAGTACTTGGTAGGTTGTTTTGCTCCCTCACCGCAGCTATTATGTTTTATGGCTTTAAATTTGAATCTCAATGTGCACTGAGGGGGGGTTGCTGCTGGGATCACCCACGACGATCGTCGGCGGAGGTAAAATCAATTAGAATATCAATCGATTTCGGTCGCAATTTCCATCCCAATGCAATCGTTTGCGAGGCACGATCCGTCTGGGGGAGGTCCTCCTGTTTTACGATGCGCCTGTAATTATTGGGCTTGATGGAGAAGAAAGGATAGACTGAGGTATACAATAAATGAGTGCGGTCATAACTGAAGGGGTCTCTGCCTAGTTGTCTGTAAAGGTCTTCAAAATATCTTCAAGGACTTATCAGAATTCGAATCACGAGCTGCATTTCTACATTTATAAAAGTTAGAATTGCTATACTTCTAGCTCCAGTTAAAAAATAATAATAATTTAAGAAATTCTTCCAAATCCTCTAAATCCTCCAAGAAAACCCCTTTACTTTGGTGGACTCTCTGGACCAACCGAAAACCATTGCATTACGCCACTGCAATTCGCCACACAGTGCACATCCATTTCTCATGATGCAAGCAAGCTCCCTAGAAGCAGCTCCCAAGAGTCCACCATTTGGACCTTAATTTTCATTACCCAAGTTGTCAGAGTCACTCTACCTAGACGAGATGCGTTTTCCCTTCCCGAACTCCCGACGTGGAGGTGCGCTACCATCAATTATTGATTCCAAACCCCGACGCTGGTACGGACAAAGCTGCGGCAAACGGCCGAGATTGCGATCTGCACGACTTTCCCCGGAACCGACACCGGTGTGGCGTGTTAATGATGGGCACGATTCAGTTTGGAGCGAAGTTTGACGCTTTCGCTGGGCCACGCCACTGCAACTGCAGCGCACCTCGAGTGACACATTGGTGAATCTTCTCATTTGACTGCAGTACGGATGATCGTGCGGGTGCTGCTGCTGATCAATAAATAAGTCCGGCCATTTGCAATCTTTCACGCCTAATACGATCGGGCTGTGTTTATGTGTTGCCGTCCTCCTGTCACGAGATCTATATCTGGTTGGTCACACAGTGGACGCGCGCTCTAGCCGAGAGACGGAACGCGCTTCCGTGACCCGTGGACATGCTCGACACACCGATGACTTGGGTCAGCGCATTTATCGGGTTAATGTGTGTGTGTGTGCGGCTGGTCACGAGTGGTGGTGATAAATAGTACTTCCTAGCACACTCCACCAAGAGCGGAGGTTGCCTCCGAAGTTCGTGAGGTCTCCAAAGATTCCAAATAGGTCGGGTGTCGCTTTCGTACTGGTAATACTGGTTTCGGTGAATATTCTGACCAGAGCTCGCTCGCTAGCGTGGTGATCATGTTCCGTTCCAGCGAAGACGCACGCCAGCTCCTCCGATATCGGCAGCGAAAGGTCAGGTTCTTTCGACGATTCGTTCGCTTCTCTCCGTTTGTACGGTACGATTGGTTCATCCGTTTGGGCGCCCATTGGGAGTAATTTAAATTGGCATAGCGTGAAATATCGCACTGTGCTTCTAGTTAACCTACGACCTGGCAACCTGGCACCGGCATCGGAGCTTGCAGGGCCGAGCTTGTTAGACGTAGCCGCCGGTGAGGTCGCTGCGGATGCGAACGTACCCGAGATGAGATTTATTTGTTTACCTGTCTGCAGGGTGCATTACAGTCGTGGCGTGGCGTTCAGTTGCTGGGTAGGATGTACCTACAACTCTGGAATTCTGATACGGGTTGGCTTGAGTTCGTCGAAGTCCTTGGCTAAATTGATGTGATTGTTGTCTTCCAATAAAAACTCCACTTAACTTCATGTACCATTCTAAGCTGCATATAGCACAAACCAAGTCTCGATCAACCACCTTCTCGAACCACAATCTCCTTCGATGTCGATGACGATGTCAACTATCACCGTGACCTCCAACTCCCAAAACCGCTACTTTGTTCTCCGAAAAAATGAAAGTGAACTTTTTCAAACCATTTCCGTTCCGTTACTCCACAGCAACATCAAACACACTTTCCTATCGGGCTCCCCGGTAAAGCGACGTGGGTGATGTAATGATGGGTCACAATGCCTCCCAAACAGCAGGCGAGACAAACCCTCAGCCGAAAAGAAAACCGACAGTGACCGAAACTGCTAGACCCCATACCGCACCGCACCACATTACGAAAGGATCCCGGAGGCACCGAAGCCTGCAAGAAGGTATCAGTTATGACATCGCCCGTCAAAAGTTTCTACCCCACAACGAAATCAGAACGTCCGAATTGAAGGCAAATTATGCACGCCTGCACGCACGTTTGGGGACGTGTGTTTGTGTGCGACGGTCCACCACCGATCATGGTTCGATCGGCACACGCGTACCCGACATAATTACAACCCCAAACAATCAATTCGATTCAATTAACCTGACACGCGAACATTGCCGCCGTACTGCTCCAGCAGCGGGACAGAAATAAGACGCCGCTCGGTATTGTCGATGCAAGACTCCGCGCGGAGGCTTCATTGATCCGTTCTCTCGTGTAGCCTCGGCCAGGGGTCGAAGGTGCCCGATCGAAGCCCCGTAATTATTACATCCCCGGCTGGGTCTTGGGCCCCCAAGAAGAAAAGACGTTATTTTGACGCCAACCCATTCAGTATGGGTGTCTGGCGGGTTCTGCAGCAGTTTGATAGATGACGAAATCACGTCCGGTGTTGGTGGGACCCCTCGGGGCGGCATTGCGTGGGAATTACAAAAGAAAAGCAGAGATTCCCAATTTTGGCCACCAACAGCAATAGGATCTGGCTTGCCGTTTGCTGATTCGATAGCAACCTTGCAAAACTTCATGGAAATATCATCCACCGGCTGATCGACAGCACCGACAGTGGTTGGCGCATATCGGCCGCATGTGTTTGTGTGTGGGATGAACGCCACATGGTAATGTTTTTATTTTGGAAGACAAATTTGGAGCTCCTCTGGGGTGGATGAAGCTGGTTGGTTTCTTCGTTTGTGGTTTGTTTGTTTTAGAATATTTATTACGCTTTTACGAGCCTTTTACGAGGTTGATGAGATGAAGTCAGTCTGTCAGAAGATTGTCCAAAAATGGGTTTTTCGAAGTCGCCCAAGCCTCACATCCAATGCTATACACTTCAAGAAGGTTTTGATTAAAACCCCGCTTACGAAGCGACTTAACATCATAAAACTACGTCAACACTGTTTATTGCAACCCCCAGTAAGTCCCCACAGCAAACAAACAAATCCTACGGAAATTGAAAGTCTGCATCGAGCTCTGCAATTACCTAATGCGCACCCGAACGCTTTCGTTTTTTTTTCGCGCCAGAACCAGATTTCCCATAACCTCACTTAGCGCCTCTCACCAGCGCGGCGCATGCTCGCGGCAGCAACACGGCTTTGCGCCAGTCATCTGGCGCCAACCAGGGCAGGACCTCACCGTGGAAGCGAACCCTTGGGGGGATAGGTCACGAAGAGCTGCCAGCTGGAGCATAATAACAATATGGTGGCGCGGGCGCACTCGCACCGCGGTAATGATATGTACAATAATAATGGTAATTATAATTGCACTTTTAACAATTTATTTAAACGATTCCGCTCGTAGGACTGTTTCGCGCAGAAGTTGCAGCCTAAGCATCGAGTGTTTATGAGCTCCGCGGTCGAGTCACTGAGACTTGCTCTTACGAGCGTCACTTCTGGAGCAAACCGGATTGCATCCCAGCTGTACGGCACGGCACAGATTTTGAGGTTGGTCCGATTTGCTGTTTTTTTAATTAATACATAAATGATTTCGCTGACATGCGGGCCGACGGTTCTCGGGAGAAACTGTAAGGTACACACAACGGTACATGAACCTCTCACTACAGAAAACCCCGTAGCGCTCCTAGCAATATCTCCCCGGAGCCCATACATCCAGTAACGCCCCGCGTGGACAAGTGTCTGGTTGCACTCATGTTGATCAGGCGCGTCCAGCGTGTTGCGAGCTAATAGAAAACTCACCTTTCCCAGTTTCCTGACCCGCCCCACACCACTGCTGGGCGAATCAGGCGGACATAACGCGGACGTTAAGCCGACGACGATGCCGACGGGTGCTCACACAGCACAGGTTCAGGTGGATTTTATTGGGGCGTATATATGGGCCCTCGGTGCAGACCTTAGCCGGCCCAACCCGACTCGGAATACACAACGTCAGGTGGAATCGTACAGGGGTCGTGTGTACACTACAAGCAACGCCGTGTGTTGGTCCCTTTCGCCGTTGCTAATGATGCCTAATGTTGCGCTCATTTAATATGGCGTTTGATTGGTGGCACCAAAAACCGCGACACCGTGCCGAATGAGTGTCCGCGGGCTATGCACCATCCCACCCCCCGTGTTGTTGCAGTTGCAGTTTCGTATGACCGGGTGCCCGGTTTGATTATTGTTATTATTTTTATTAGCTTTTGCACCCAGAATCCCGGGAGGAGCTGAAGGGCACACTTTATGCGCTCCGAAACGCAATCAGCGCGAAAAGGGCGATGCAGCAGTTGGAAGGTGTTTTGGGTGGTGCTAGTCTTGTCGATAGCTGTTGAGAAATGGTCTGTTGATTAGTCGTGGACGCGGGACTGACCGACAAGCTGCGAGCTTCAAACCAAGCCACCAAGTCATACAAAGTACCCCGAGCAGGCAAAGGTCTCTTTATGAGCTCTTGGACTGCTGTGTGAATGAGGCGGTTTCTGGTTTCCTCAACACTTTATTTGAATAAATATGGTTTGTTGTAGTAGGGTGCGCGTTGTCAGCATTTTTTTTTTTTTGGGAGGTTGGTGATACGACACAGGGCGCAACACGGCCGGCACGACTTTTTTCCAATCGAACCGAAACGAATCGATTCCGCGCACTGTTATTTGGGTTTATTATTTTGATTGAAGTTTGTTAGACTAACTTGTTCGCGTTTCTGATGGCCCTCAGGGGCAGTACAGCGCACGGTGGTCGTGTCGAGGTCGCCCGTGGTCCATACCGGTTCTGAGCTGAAATGCAAATGAACACCGCCGAGTGGCGGTCTCTTTAATGCGCTTTTGTTTCAAGCGTATTGTTTGGAGATATTCTAACTGGGCGACATCTTGTGCAGTGTCTCGTTCAAAAGGAATTGTTTGGGAGGAGCGTTACCAAACCTTGATGCGGACACCTCCGGAGACACCCTTCAATTTCGGCAATTTATTATTTTTATTCCTCCAATTACAAAACACCCGTTTGTGCTCCATAATTGGAGTTCGGGGTGAGAATAGGCGACCAGAACAAAAGCCATGATCACCTCACCTTACGAGCTGCATCAAACTCAGCTTGTACACAGTTTGTATTGACGGTAATTGAACTCCCGGCAACGACTCCCGGCACCATAACTCATCGAAACAGAGATGCAAACCTACCTTCAGAAACACCAGCAGGTACGCGAACCAATCAACATCCACTTACTGGGGGAGATCTCCGCAAAACTCCCTCCTAAAGAATGCCCACCGGAGGCTCGCAACGCGATAAAGAGTAATAAAGTCGTAAATAGTAATGCCTGTTTCACGCTTCATTTCGCTCACTGCAAGTGGTTTTTGCGATTTGCGACCGCCCGGTCCGGCTCTGGCAACAGGTGATTTTCCTATATTATTTTAATGGTTGTAATGAGATAAGAATGCGCTAAATTGCTGACCATTGGTGTAGCGGGCGGCCCAGCAGTGCTCATATGACCCACAACCCGTGCCCGAATCTCGGTGCGCTGCTGTGTGTTACCCTTTTTTCCTTCCACATAGTTCGATACGTAGTTTATGGGTCTCTGCGTCGGTCCGCAGTCCGTCCAGTGAGCGAGTGTGGCCCTCACCAGAAGCCTCACTTCGAATCGGTGATCCGGCGATCATTGGATGGAACAATTTTATGCGCCCTTTTGCGGTTAGTGCACCCATAATTGTGGGTTTTGGCTTGGCGTTCAAACTGACGGACTCTCGCGTCTCGGTCTGACTGATTGCGAATGGTTTTGCCGCCCGTTACCTTACGCGCTCGGTGCTGTGACCCCATGGCTGACCTGCAGCCCAGTTGGAATCGGTCTGCCCGGTGGCACCAGCCAATTGATATTTTCCTTCCACCGAACGTGTACGATCCGGACCCGATCCTCGTGTGGCCTTTCTATGCTTCTGCAACACATTGAGCTATTCGAGGTTACAATGTTGCTTCCGCTTCACGTATCGGGAGAAAATAGGAGCATTCGAATCAACTTGTATCAACTCGACTGATAGCACCCGTTCGCCCACTGTGCCCCCCCATATGATGGTTCAATCGCTAGCAGACGCCCCCTTGGATTAGGAACTGGATTAGTGTTGTGCCGGGGTACAAAACACTCTCTTACGAGCCAATTTCGTATTGTATAAATTCACCTCATAACTCATTGCACAACACAGCACTTCTTGCAGAGTTGGCGGGTGGGTTGGGGAGTCTGGTGCGCGGGAACCTCAGGAACCCCAACACAACACAACCATAGCCACTCATAAATCATCCAAATCAAGAGCAGTGCACGAATGCAACGCAACAGTGAATCCACCAACCGCCCTGGCCCGACAGAACGACCCGACGAATCAAAGTCCAATGCGCATTGTCAATGTGTGTCTACGCAGACCGTGTGTGTGTGTGTGTACCGGCCCCAGACAATCCGGGGAGGGATGGATAGTAGTTCTTCAGGTTGCACCAAATTGCGTCTAGCGGCTGGGCGGAGTAATTGGCAACAGAACGCTGCTGACTCACCGACGCGGATTGTTTTTTTTTTCCCCTGTTGCACTTTATGCTTAGTTCCCCCACAGATAGGAACCAACTTGATGTTGGTAGCGCAAGTGTTTCACTGAGGAAAAATCTAGAACTAGACCTACGATTTCTGGACAACGCGCGGACCTCTCTGAGAGCCCTATTTCAAATTGCCTCTTGTCTTTCGAATTCCTCGAAATCTTGCTGATGTTTCCTGAAACTCTTGCATAAACCAACTTCAAATTAAGTTCGGTATTCAGATCCCGAGGCTCTTACGCAAGCACCGCAGTGTTGTCCTTCAGACACTTCACCAGATAAAGCTGCTGACTATTTGATCGATCGTGCTCGCCTGTGCATGTGTTGTTTGTAGGTACGATCGGGAAATCTCCCTGCCCAGCGCACCTCTTTACAACCTTTTACGCATTATCTTCATGATCACAAACGATCGATTGCGGTTTTTTTTTTGCAACCACCTCTGGAGATCACGCCTTAAGGGAGGCCTTGCTCGTGAAACCCTTTTTCCTCGCGGCGTTGTTATCCTCAAACAACGCAAAACACACCGTGTCTCAATTACTCTTACCCAGTCTCACCTGCAAGGCGCAAAAAAAGAGGTGTCGTTCCCGATCCGACCCAACGTTAAGTGGTCCCCGCTCCGAAGAGTAAAGTCCGAGGCTAGATCGCTTGAAATGGAGAAGAAAAAGTTCACAGTTCCCCCCCCCCCCCCCCCCTCAGTTCTCCACTTTGTCTCGAAGTGTAATTAAGAAACAGTTACACATTTCTACAAGAATGAAGTGATAAATTGTGTCTCCAATCCGTACGCAACATGTGTCCCGTGAGTCAACACGGCAGTACAAAACGATACTGCGCACTCGGCGAGAAGCAATCCAATCGGCATCAGAATTTTGCCAGTGTCCTACCAGAATCGATCGTCGATCAGTGATCCAAAGTCATCGAACTCGCCTCGGTGCACCACGGTCTACAGTAAGTCGATCCTATAAATAGTTGTAATGACATGCTCATAATTATGCCCATTCCTCTCGGCCGATTCCAGGTCCGGCTGGCTCAATATAGCCAATTTATCATCGGGATCCTCTATTTACGAGCTGGGTGGAAGATTATTTCCGGAGGCACCCTGTCGCGCCACCGGGCCTCGTAGGCTTACCTAGCCAAAACCGATTACCTGCGCACCATCGTCAGGACCAATCGCGCTACTACGTTCCGGATTATAATTCACACCAGGACTTCACCACCGGTTTGTCATTGGAACTGGCGAGCTGATTATGGGCAAACTCCGATGGTACATTACCCGAACCGGTCAAGAAGCAGCGTCCTCCGTTTATGGAGCGACATCCGTACATTATGGGCCAATCGAAAGGTCTCGTAGAAAAGTGGATCAAATAGTCTTACCGCACGCGACAATCGCACTCTACTGCCGCGGTCGGTGCGTCGGAAACCATCCCGGGCAAACAAGGTGTAAATTAATCGCACCTCTACCATGTGCATCTCTGCCGCCTATCCCAGGTCCGCCGGCGAGACCCCGGAAGCTTGTGAAGCGTGCCCCGGGTGCACACAATCGCAAATGGCGCCTTCATTGGGCGAGTCCAGCACCCGGACTGTGCCGTACTGGACCCCGAGACCGAGTTATTAATGGTAGTTTATGGTTGGCATGTTTCGCCCATTTATCACCCGTCTCGTTTGGAGTTGGAGCTAGGTGCTTCCCTGAGAGCTGCTTGCTTTCAGTCCTATTGCGTCGTGTAGGGGTTCTGGGAGCTAGAGCGGATAACGCCGACTACGCGTAACAAGGGTCTGGAGCCTGCGTGTGTGTGTACTTCTGAGCCAGTTTTATCCAAACTGTTGGATGATTACTAAAGAAAAGCACTTTACCAAACGGCACCAGCTGCATACACCTGGAGAGGCCTTGGAAATCGTGGAACTCCGGAGACTTCAATGCACCACGATAGGGAGTTCCAGGATCGGTAATTTCGTACGCGCGATGATTAATTGACCACCACGGCTAAAGCGCTCACATTAATGTCAATCGAAACATCACGAACCCAGACGGTGATCTGGGTACGGGAACGCCCTGATGCAATTTTCTCCACAGTCTCCGTGGACGAAACACCTCCAGATGTATGTAATACAGCACCGGAGTTGCAGATTAAGGATCGGCGAGTGGTTCCGGGGAAAAAAAGCGACCACTATCACTAACCACCATCATCGTCTGTGTTGCTTTTGGGGTTTGATAGGTGATTTAGACGTTCCTCAGGCGGGTTGCAACTCTCAACCGTCCCATGGGAACAAGTTGATGCCCTTTCGAAAGCAGCAAAAAAAGCCCACCCTTAATCCAATCGGCTTCAACAATTCTGCACCCTCTGCGGTGCTAATGCGCTTTGAAGTTGTACAATAAAAAAAAGACGCCGCATCTCCAGCATCTCCTCGACGCTCTCACGGTTCGGCGTATCCGGGGCTTCCGGGTTCCGTTCTCACATTATCCTGCTCATCACCCCACGAACGGGAAAGATGATCTGCCAGTGACAATAGACGCGCCACCAACCCTAGAGTTGCGTGAAAAATTTATCAATTACCAATCGACGCGACGAAAAAAAAGGGGGTGAAAAGCCCTGGCAGCAATCGGTGTCCGGTTTTTCCCGATAAACCCGGCCGAGTGAGTCGGTGTGGAGGCACCGGCACCAGCACCGGAACCGGTAAAAAGTTATAAATCAGACGCGGGTCGCGTGGGCATTAAATTGTGTCCAAATACAGGCTGGCGGTTCGATTCTCAGGCCCGAACCCCTATCACGATGAGATGCTGCACCCTGCGCCTATGCAGGCGGTCACGCGCTCTCACGGTGCGTTACAAGTGGCACGGGAACGTATGCTGCAAAATGGGTTTGGGAAATGGGGTTTTTCCCCGCTCTGCAATGTCTCTTTGTTTTGAGTGACACGCAAAGCACGTGCCGCAGGATCGCCCCGCGAGAGAGAGAGAGAAGCACACAGTGGCCACTAATCAACTGATGGAACAGTGCAATGGCACTATGCGTGGTGGTGGTTAGGATGCAAACAAAACTTAGGGGATGATTTAATTGTGTTTATTCTGTGAGAAAATCGAAAGGGAGTGTTTGGCTGGCAGCGCGATGCAATATGGTTCCTGTTGCGTTACGGGTAAAAATGGGAAGCGCTCTCACAAATTGCCAATGTAGAGCATATGCTAGCGAGTGTTACTTATCGATGATGACTCCATAAAGAAGTCATCGGGGAATAGTCGAGGTTCTGGAAGGAGCATTTAACGAGGATTTGCTCAGGTTTTGTTGGACGGATAGACAAATATTGAGTTTTAATACTCATTTAGAGATATTGAAAGTTGAAGCGATCGTTGTTTAATTGAAGTGGACAAAGGTACTTCAGGTTGAAGGCTTTAGACATGTGGACGCTTCATGCTTAGCCTGGTAAACCCTTGATGCTTGATGCTTACTCCTATTAATACAAATCCCTAAGCGTGAAATTCCTATCTTATAATGTACAGACAGAAATCACCTTCCGAGTGGGGTTTTCTCCTACACTCACACGACAATTTAATCTAATTATTTTCATTTCCGGATACATAGTAATGCACTAGCGATCGCCACACCACGGTCACTAATATCTCGCCCAGAATTAAGCCGTCCGCAGCTCATTTGCATTGAATCGAACAAACGGCTTTTATCGCCACAAAAGTGCTTTCTTTCGCACCATTATTGTTGACAGCGGGCCGGGTGTGATTGTTCGCTATCGGAAATTCCCCGACAAACGAAGCTAGGCTCGGCTTTTCTTTCACATCACCACCAACAATGCCCTTATTTCGCCTATCGCAACAGCAAACGTGACCCTCAGCTGACTATCTGCTGACTATGTGCTTTTTTTTCCTATTCCGGGAGATTATTCGCACGAAGGCTTCAAACAAATGCGTCCCTATCGCCGCCATTGGAGTTCAGTTTCTTGGTAGGATCGTCCTGTGGCACCAACTCTTACCGAGGCCTGGTCCAATTTTCCGACCCATTTGATAGACCTTCGCACCGTCCGGGTGCTGCTAATGTGAACAGAAGTACTTTGAGCACATAACAAATGTCGGTCGAAGCTTTGTGTAGGAGGTGTCCGCAGCGACCACCGGGTGGGACCTCCCGTTTTGTGGCAACGCTCACGTGGCACTCGTCCGGACCACGTCCGACATAGATCGATCCCCGATATTGATCCGATCAGTGTCTGCCGAGATTTTGTACTACTCCGCTCACCGGTGCGGTGACAGTCAGCTCCAAGAACCCGCCGTTCAGCTTCATTAGGCAGACAGGACTGTTTCTGGTTGGCGTGTTTGATGTGTGCGAGAACGAATAATTAAAACACTAACCAGGTCCACCGCAACCGCCACCGTGAAGTCCTTCGACGGGTACACACGGGCCCATCCATCTTGCTGCCCTGCGAGCCGGTGCTCCGGGGGCCGGAACACACACCGCGGGCTAGAATTCAATTGAAATTAGTCATCACGGAGGCAGCTCCAGCAGTATGGGCCGCGTTCGGGGGTGTCCGGCCCGGTTTTTAGCGTCGAACGATGGCGCGCGCGCGCGCAGTGTGGCGTCTGATTTGATGGAACGGTTGTTGCTGTTGCCTTCGCGTCAACTTTAATAGTTCGCTAACTTTGCTGATGGGAGTCTCAAAGGGAAGGAGATGGGGGGGAGGGGTAGTAGTGGGCGAAGGGAAAATTATGAAATTATTGAATAAGTGCTGAGGTACAGCACAAATCCACCTAAGGGAGCTTCAAGCATTAGATGGTTCAATGTCTGAAGGAGTTTTCGTGGCGTTTGGTGGCGCCATCTTTGTGTCAGTTTGGGAACTATTTCTAGTATCTTAGTCTTAAGCATTATCGGTTAGGATAAATGTAGTGAACTTCAGTATATTTTAATTTAAAATGGTTTTCAAAAAGAGTTCTAATGATTACAAAATGTTGAGGACTCTTTAAAACTTTAGTTTTACAAAAATAGAACTACGTTTTACAATTTCTAGCAGCTTCAAGTTCCATCGCAATGTCCCAAATTCACTCAAAAAGCAAGACCACAACTATCTCCCGTAAAAAAATCCTCCACAAAACAACAAAACACTTCTCCCAATCCAAGCAGACTCAACTCCCCCAGCAAACAGTCACGAGGGGCTCGCCTATCGGCACTGACGAGTTGACGATTTTATTTTGTATGCATTTTGTCCCAGACAGTTTGCGTGGGTTTATTTATATCTAATAGCTATAATTTCTCGCTCTTCGCGCACATGTGTCGCCAAACAACAGGCAGCACACGCGGGAGCGCTTGAAGGAAGTGCAGACAATAAGAGTGTACCGCGCGCCACGTTGACTCCGTCAGCTCTAGGTTGGGGGGATGTTGGGGCAATAGAGATACAATTGAATAAAAATTGCACCACGACCACCACTGCCACACGCCGCAACGTGTGGCCACGGACGATGACGCCGTGACCCCGTGGTGTGCCAAGATATAGGCGAACTAAAGAATAATAAATGCGGCGTGTGCGCGAACCTAGACATCGGACGACGAAACGAGCGGATTGTAGCGTATGTCTTGTCGAGGAAACACCTGGAGGATATCGAGCCAGACGACACGGTAGTCGCCTATGGGCGCTTCTGGCCGGCAAGACAAATAGAAAGAGCCTCTGCTTGACCCTTGCTCGCTCTGAAGGCTTCCGTTTTCTTCGACGTTCGTGCCTCGGTTGCCACCGGGTGGATCATACATGCGCTTGTAAAGCATGTGGCGTCCGACAGACACTAGAAGCTAAAAACGTACCGTAATAACCATGTTTCGATTTTGAACGATGGATGAGTTTTCGCTCTCGCCCACGAGCGAATTTGAGAGATAGAGAAAGAAGCAATAAAATCAATCAATAAATCAATACGCCCGAAATCATTGTTTACAATTATCGGCATGTCCCTGCAGAACTGGAGTGTTTCAGCTGGACACCTCAGGAAGCAGGTCCGCGAAGAAGCGGTATGGCGAAAGCGACAAGAGTTTCATTTTATTTCCTTTACCATTTCGGTTCTCGGTTTCGCTTGCAGCCATTCGCTCCGGAGTCGGTTTTTGTCCTGTTCGACGGTGGACGGCGGCGTGAGTTATGGTTCCTTTCGCGTCAACTTTCAATGGAGAAATTAAAACTAATGATACGGCGGTTACGGGCGGTACGTGGAAATGGCACACGCCTGTCCAATGCTATCCGTTTGCCATTTACCATTGCTGCGCGGTGCGTGGTTTCGCGAAGAGTTGTGGTCCTTCTCGGCGACGATTTAGAGTCGGTGCGTTTCGATATTTGAATGCTACCACGTGCCGCGCGTTTAGATTTTGCTTCCGCCTTCCGCGCTCGACGCAGCACTTGCCTCCGGTGACATTTAACCAACGCTAAGACACACATTCAGGGGCCTGAGATTGTTTTGGCGACAAAATGCGGGCCGCCGCGTATCATTATGATGAAATAAATTGCGAAACGGCACGATCGGTTTCTCTGCGCGAGCGCTGGTCTTACGCCAAATTCCAAGCTTCAATTGGTCCAAACGGTGCCTTGTAAGAAGTGTGGTGGAAGGCATCCCAACGCCTTTGAACTACACGTTTCGAAGGTGGGTCAGACAGATCGCGCGGGATTTCGGGCTTTCGGGAAATTGAGTTGTTTGTGGCAACACTGCACCAAACACACGTGCTCGCTCAGCTTAAGACGATGCACCATGGCTGGTGAGTTGAAATGTTTTTCCACTACACAAACATGGTGTGTTACATTTACCTCGCGACTTACACAGCCTTGCTACCGATGCCATCTAATTAACGAGCGATCGGATTCTGTTTAGGCACCGCAAACGCTGCCAACTCCCTGGCGGCATTTATGGTGCCGCTGAGCGGCATCACGGCACCACGCGCCACTATTTTAATTAATAAAGTGATCGTTACACTTTTGACAAAAACCGATCGCGACGACAGAAACCCCCGAGCACGGAGGAAGTACAACATTTACTAAAACCATAACTAGATAAATCTCGGGGGGACCCTTTCGCGAGTCAAGTCAAGTGAAACAACGGTCCCAGATGTTTTACTAAATTGTTGCAACACAGCCCGACATTACATGGGGTTAGGGTTTAGGAGAATTTAAAATTGGAACAGAAGACCCACGCCTGATGATCGATCGGCTGCACCGTGCTGCACCCTTAAACCTGTCGTCGCTACCGGGTGACATCAAGGCGGTGAAGCGGTGAAGCAAGTGACGAACCCTTGCGCGGTATACATCGATGTCCACCACCAGCGGAGAACATGAAGCGCACGCGAAGAAGTCGTGATTTTTGTGGATGCTGTCTTACCAACAACAACACTTCCCTGTTATTTAGTCTTTAACCTCCTTTTTCCTTTGCAGGATGATTAGTCGTCCGTCTACTTCTTCGGGCGCGCTTTAATACCATCAATTAAAGCGAGTGATTAATGAGTTCCGCAAGACTGGAAGGTACCATTTAATTCACGACCATCTGACCTCTTCATTTTCGACTGAATCGAAGAGGACACGCATAATCGTGCTCGGTGTTGTCCGCCCTGCGAGCAACATTCTGAGGACAATTCGTGTTGTCCACTCTCGAACCCTCCGAACCCTTGAGGCCTAAGCATCACCACTTACCACGAAATCGATTAAAACTGCGCACGTGTCGCTAATCAAAGCATCTTATCGTCGTGGTCGTCACCACCGGAAAAGCAATCCGTCATCCTGCTTCAAACGGCTCAAAACCGGACCCACTCTCGGCACCACTCGCTCAGCTCCTGCAAAGGAACATCATTATGTAAATAGTCTTCAAATTGGTGGCCACATTGAGAGGAAAGCCGGTACCGTACCGCTCCTCTTCACGCTCAGATCTCCAACCCAAAAGCGCACAGTCCTGCAAGACGTAACTGTGGGGCGAGGTCGATCATTTATCACGGCGGACAGATCGGTGGACCTCGCGCACACTGGCCGCTTGCAACCGGTTGTTTACAATCTTAAATGTTACACATATTATTCGGTTGTCAGCTGCGAATTGCGCAAAAAAGCTGGGAAAACGCGCACACAAACAGGCGGTAATTATTGGCTGAATGCGATTGATGATGCTAAAGGGAGCTGGGGGACGCCCGGCAAAAAGGGCTCTCAACCACGGCAGGCATGCCAAGTGCAAAGTGCAGGGTGTGCAGGGTTTACCAGGGTCTTGTAAATAAGGTCCAAGTGCCTTAAAGGTGCTGAGATTTAACAATGTTTGCTTGTGATAGAACAAATGTCTGTTTCGCAAGATTCTCTGCTATTATATTGAGATCATATAAATTTTCAACTTTATTAATAATTAACATTATCGCAGTGTTGTCTGAATGAATATGGACAAGTTAGGGATTTTTTTTTTATTGAAACTTTGCATTGGAGTCAGGTTAATAAGGTGTAGATGAGTGTCCTAACCAAAGAGCTTAAAGCAAATCAAATCAGGAATTAGGGTAGTCCGGTGGCCGAGGAGATAGAGGCGTCAGTCTTCACTCGGCAGGAATGGGGATCAAATCTCAACCAGACCGCCTTCCCATTCCTGACTGACAGAAATGGCAGGCTAAGACCTCCCGAGATTGTAGAGACAAAGAAGACAAAGGGACGTAAGGAAGCTTTTGAAGACATCATGTAATGAATCTGCCGAGATCCCTCAACGCATCCGACAAACTCTTCTTGCTAGAAATTTTTCTTGACGAGTGTGGGCAAACCTGATGTAATCCCTTCCAACGGTTATACTAGAATAAAAGAGAGGACTTTCAAGAAAATTTTCTTGAACTGTATAGTCTGAGCTCTGAGGACGCTCATTTCTCGAACGGGAAACCCCTGTAAGAGTGCTCCGTTGGGGGAGTCACCCGATCGATCGGTCTTCACGATGGATGATGTTGACTTTTGGGGCTTGATCCCGCTCGGATAGGATCATCCCAAGAAATGCATCCATGCTACATATCAATTGCACGAAGGACGTGGCCCTTTCGATCGTGAGTAATGTGTCAAAGTCGATGAGAGTGAAATTGGGGGCTTGTAGCGATTCGTTCCGTTCCATTTTCGACCGGCGAATGATAAATGGGATGAGGGCAGATATGTCCAAATATTTGCCCTTGTTTTTGGCCCCCATAGTTTTGGGGGCCAGCCAGATGCATTCCGGATTTCACCGAAAGTATTTCACGCGTGATGGAAGAAATTGCTTCACCCACGTGATCGCATTACGGGTTGAGCTGAATATTATCAACCTACAACAGTACATAATAGTTGCCATTTTCACTGTATAAAATCGCTAAAAAAAGTCGATCCACCCCGGTTGGCTTCGTTTATCACGTCCTCCGTAACTTTAACGGTTATCGCTTGGTGGTTTATCTTTGCGAATCAGAGATATTGCATTGAAATTACCATAAAAAGAAACCGGACATTTTGCCCTTACTTTTTTGTGTCCTGCAGGGGTCTCGAGAGCGAAATCGTTATCGCATCTGAAAAGTAATCTTTTAGTTAAGATACTATAGCTTGTTTTCCCCTTGACATGCTGATAGTGAAGCGAAAAATCTCAATCAAATTTGTGTCGCTTTAAAGGATTCGATTCCAAAAACAAAACACCCCGAAAAAAGGGGGGAACCGTTTTGCTTCTTTGCAACAAAAAAACACAACATCGCATCCCACCACCTTCTCTGTATCGGTTCCGCGATCGACAACATATTGATTACAGGTTACAGGTGATTATTCAATAACTGATTTATACCGCCAGATAAAGGACTTCGGTATGGCAAAGCGATTTTTTTCCCTTGTCGCGCTCTGGCCCGGCGCGTCGTCATGCAACCCGGGGCCGATGATAAATGGTTCGCGATTGAAAATGTGTGTGGAATTAAGGCACCAAAAGCGGACCCCTCCGTAAGCCGTGGCAAAAAAACTGCACGTGAAACCGAGTCCGAAGAAAACGATAAAGGCTTCCTCCTCCCCGAAAAGGCTTCATCTTTTCGGTGCACTTTTGGGTAACAATTTCCTTCTCGTTTCCTCTCGAAGCGGACTACTCCCTTAGGACTTGAACCGTTACATGCACAAATTTATTATGTTTACGCTTATACGCATCCTCGGTGCATATTCGCAAGCCCTTTCCACGGTGTTCCACGGCGGCCGAGAGTGATCGAGCGAGGTGCAATTTTTCTTTCCATACCTACTTAGGAGCATCATCATCATCGTCGACCGGGTGTGTGTTGGTGTTGGAAAAGGGAAACCTTCCGGTATCGTCCCACTGCACTGCTTTTGCACTGTCTTCAATGGCATGGTGGGAAAGTTTAGGACAGAAAAATCAGTATTATATTATTTTAATTATTTTTTTCAGAATATATTATTAGAATTAAATTTAATAAATTTGTTTTAATATTAACACAAAATATCTTGAAACCAAAGTTTCCAACGATTATCATTAGGACTTCTGAGTAGAATCTTTTAGTGCCTATACACAACTAGACCTTAGAGACGATAAAGCTCTAGCAACGCCAAGATTCATCATGAGGCCTTGAGAAGACCTCAACTCTACGGAGAATTACTCTGAGCATGACTCTTGGAACCTATTTACAGCCCGTGCACAACTAGAACTGTCGTACATAACAAGGCTCTATTCCGACAATTAGACATTCACTCTCCTTAGACAATAAAACATCTCTAACGACAACATCTCTAGGTAGATGAGGGTCCTGGAATGAGGAGGTCATCTTAAATTAATCGCCAGATGGTATGGCATATAGGAACCTTTGTAGAGCCCATGCACAACTAGACCATGCGTATGACAAGGCACTCGCGACGTCTCTTACGATAAGATTCCTTGGTACAAGAAGCTCCTTGAACGACGAGATCTAGAATATGGCAAAGAAACCCTGTCTTCAGAGGGCCTGTAGAGAGAACGACTCTGAGCATGCCTCTTGGAGCCTTTTAAAACCCCGGGCATAACTCGACCTTTTAGACAAGGCCTCGATCGCGATGGCTTTTCGATGACAACATCTCTAGATAAATGATGCTCCTCGGACGAAGAGTTCCCTTGGACTTCGAGGTCTTTTGGTAAATAAGTCCTTTTGGAGAAAGAGACTTGATCGACAAGGCCCCACGGATTACTTGGTATTTCTGGAAAATGAGACTCCTTTCCTTAAAGGCAAGTACTTTACGACTACTTCTCATCTCAAACTCTTATCATCAATTCATCCCTCAAAATGTCCACTCTCTGTCCAACCGTGCGATGGTTCACTTTCGCTCCCAAAGATGTCCCCGGCGGTGATCGGTGCCGGTGCCGCTGCCTTGTAGTAGTGGTCGTGTTGCGACCGTGTGCAAAATCTTTAAACCGTATCATTTAGTGGGGAACCCTCCCAGTTACCATGCAATTGCAATTTATTAATATTTAAAACCGATTTATCATTGCGCAAAATTTCTTAATTTTTATCTTGATGTCATAATTAATGTATCGTTTCGGATAATAAAATATTTGCGTTCGGTTTTTCGGGTCGGTCCAGGATGACCGCCACCTTAGGGAGGGGTCGATGATGCGACCACTTTATCCGTGAGGATGTGATCCCGCTTCCTTGCGGTACCGAGCTTAACCCGGCTGATCTTCGGTCGACCTCAGAGAGAGAGAGAGAAAAAAAACCCCATCGAATAACCAACAGTGAACCACGGACACCGGGTGCTGACATTTTGGAACTGATTTAATTAAAAACGAATTTCGCACAGTCAGGTAAACGCTCTCCGTGTGAGCCTGTGTGTATCTGTGCTTGTAAAACGCCCCAATTTCACTGCACTCTTCTGAGGATCTGCGCTGTAGATTTTTTTTGCGGTGAAATTTTCTGCTCCAAGCAATCGAGAGGATCTGGAGATGCGAGTGGAGTAAGAAGGAACTGGTAGGTTCCGCTTTGTGACTGACTTTCTTCGTTCACTTGTGCACCGGTGGGGATGGTTGGTTGGGAGTTGAGTGGGTCATAAATTTTTGATCAGTAACGCATGAATTTTAGGTCATCAGCTGGCCCTGCCCGTGGACGTGATAATAACTACATTGTAGTATGAGGCCGCTTGGCAGGAGGGCTCAGTGCTTAAATTTCTTGAAAGATCACGATCCTGTAAGCGGCACATCGAAGATGTACACGTCGGCATACTGCTCTTTTCCGAGATCGCCCACCGTTGCCAGCAAGAATGAGTCATCAACCAATTTCCCCACAAACAAACAGCCCTCAACTCATTTGGAAGTCAAAGCCCGCCACCACTGAGTGACTGACAAGTATCTGCCACCTTAGGGGCAGCAAGTTGTACTTGGTCCCGGTCCCAGGACTGGCGCTTACAAATCGATTTTCCACCCGTCTTTGCGAGAAGCCACCACCAACCAGGAACCGCTCTGGGGATCATGTCGGCGGACATAAACCCCACGAAACTTACCTAATTACAAGCAGCAAAAACATGCGGCCGGCCGGCACTGACAAACGGAACGGCCCGCTCGAGCGGCAGGTATCGGCCCATTAATATCTCGTGCAAATCGTATTATGTTCTAGCTCTGTCGTTTGTCTTACCGTTGCGCTATCGCCGGGGACACTGTGTTTTCTCTGCGGCCAAAAACCGTCGACCCGCTCTCGCCCGTCGCCGTTTATTGTTGTTTAATAACGTTTGCCGCGTGTAGTCACTCCGCCCGCAAGTCACTCCGAAGCTATCCGGAGCAGACCGAGTCAAAACAGGCATTAAAAATAAACATGCAGCTTTCCATTCGGTGCGGTGGGCCCGTTTTTCCCCTGCCGTGGACGACAGTTGGACAGGAGTGATCGACAGCGGGAGCCTGCTGTTGGGAGCGCTGTGGAGGGAACAGTTTATGATTATTGCTCCAGTTTTTTTGCTTTCCTTGGTTTGACGTTGGCTAATACGGTTCCATGGTTTTGGTGGCCGTTCGTTCCTGGTTCCGCGAGCTGCTTCCGAACTATCCGCCGCCCAGCTGTGTTGCTTGTCACATTAACATCTACATCCACTTGTGAGGCTTTCAAGAGTTCGGAGTCGAGTAAGCGCAACAGAGTTGCCGCCGCCGTATCGAACATCAATGTCCGGACTGTAGGTTGTCCAAAGGTTTGCGTGTGTACCTGTCTACCTAAAACCTGTACAACGTCAGCAAAGCCAATCCCCGAAAAAACTCGATGCCACGCTGTGACACGCGCCTTCGTGCTTCTGCGTCAATCCCACCAGGTGGCGCTACACTCGCGTACACTAAGCGCCATCGATCGAGCTCCAAGAGAACCGGCGCGCACTCTACGTACGCTTATTTATTTTATCTTCGAAATCAAATTAAGATAAAATTAGCCATAAAGTACCTGCCGCCAGCCTAGTACGCCCTGCAGAACTGTCCCGCATGCTCTCATTTTCCGGCGTCATGTCCTTCACGTTGCAGGCGCTGGTGGAAAAGGTTAGCAGCCGATTAGCATAGCAGTGCTGCGCGGCTGGCCAACAAATTTCCCGTGTTCGAAAATCTCGGCCCGGACACACGAAACACGGCTGCCACAGAAACAAGTTTTCGGCGTCTCGCGTATCTCGATGTGCAATCGATTGCTCATGTGGAAGGCCTTTTATCGCTCACGAATCACATCTATCTGCGGACCGTAACCTACCTTGGGGCCCTTTTCCATGGGAGACGTAATTTTGTGGCACGATTACTATCGCGGTACCTGTTCGCCTGGATGGCTGTACCAACCAAGCTCAAAGTAAGACCCGCCCGTAGATTTTTTTTAATGCTCAGAGCACACCTAGGAAGGGGGCGTTTAGTAACTGTTCCTACTCCAACTGCAGGTTAATTTATTTCAATTGAACCATATTTAAATACGAAATGAATGGGTCCCAATGCTCGGTTAGGAAATGGATGAAAAATGCACAGAACAAAACAGTAAATCAGCTGTATCTCACAGCAATAAATCGCAATTGTTTTGGGCTTTAATTGCACAATATGTCCACACGGCGGTCCAATAAAACAAAAACCCGCTCCAGGAAACACTCCAACGCAACAACAAAAACGGGCATTCCAGAAATTAATCGATAATAGATTCTAATTGTTGTGCGAGCTTGTTGTCCGATAGAAAATCACACACACACACACACACAAAGGTCCTCCCCGAGCGGGGTTTTTCGCGCACAGCTTGACCTGGAATATCTCGCGATCAATTTGTTCTCGCGAGATCTGTGTGTTCCCTTGGTCTGGGTCGAGGGTCGCGATCATGCTGGTGGACCCTGCGAAAGATCGGTAACGTAGCGAGAAACATCGATCGACAAGGACCGCCATCGGCACCTCCGCTGTTTCTGCCGACCGAAATCGCAACAATCGAAATCGTAAAATCTATATTAGCGTTAATCGGTCAATAATGCCATGTTCTTGGGTTGTGTTTGGTGTACCGGTGTGTTATGTGTGTTTCGGTTGCGAAACCCCCCTCCCAGGTACGGTGATGACGGTGTGTTATGCTGGCTCCGGCAGTCGCAACTGCAATGATCACCATCTGGGAGCAGATTCTTGAAGTTAAAGTACAGGGAACAGACCGTTTGTCGAGGTTAATCCCTTCGGTCGTTAGTAGGACCTGGTACAACTTTTTCCTCACTGCACGGTGAGAAATAGCCGGTAATTAAGCCATTTGGTAAGCCAGCACAACTTGCCCCGGAATCGTTGTTTTTCTTCCACGGGAAAAGTTCTCAGGAAAGCTCGACAACGGACGTTGCAATTGTACCCTATCATCTGGATGCATCGATTCCGGGATGGTTCAACGCTCCAGGATCATCCCGCAACTGCCACGATGCACGGTACCAGATCGTGACATAATAATATAAAGACATCAGCATGATTATCGATCTGGCTCCCAAACCGCATCGATCGCAATCGCGTTTCGATTGTGTATGAGCTGATTAACGGAGGCAATCGCAAGAAACTTCGAGCCTCTAAGCACTAGATCACGCCATCCGCCCGGCGAACATTCAGGTCATTCCGAAACACACGAATCGGAGTCAGATACTTCGGATACTAATTTGTCACGCCGGGAAAAGATGGTCTGGAGGATGCGCCGCAAAACACGGCACCGGGTGTGGGACACATTAGTAGAACAGGTCAATCGGTGTGGTGTGCAGAAAGCGCCCGGGAGTTGGAGATCGCGAACAGTTTCTGTTGGCGCCAAATAAATTGTAGCAGTAGAACATTACGATGGGAACATGGTAAACCACTTTCGGTAAGGCACGAAATTGTGATTGTTGCAGCAACAGACAAACAGACAAGCGATCGAGCGAGCGTGCGTGGTGGCTCGTGAAAATGGTTTGTTACCTAACCGGGGCTGTTCGAAGGAACCTGCTACTTGAGGCTCTTTAACGCAATCAGTGTGTTGAAATAAAATCAGCCGTTAAGCTACTGTAAGATATACATATTGACTTCGGCACCTCCAACAGAGCGTTTTCTTTATTTTTTAAAGATCTTATAGAACAAATGAAAGCTCTATGAAATGAAAGCAAATGAAAATTCAGTGCAATTAAAATTTGAATAAGGCTTTGTACGCCTCAGAGTATGCAATTTTTATTTTTTATTTTCCTGGCCATAGTCATGTTAATAACGTATCAAAAATAAGTGAAACTTCTCCAACATTTTGAATCGAGGATGTGTGAGATGGTTACGCCTGAAAGTATTCAATTTTTATATATACAGTCTTTTTTAGCTTTCATTGGTGACATTTATACCCAAGAGACTCCAATCATCTTCGGAGAAGGATTAAAGACTTTGCTATACACCTCGCAGAAGGATTCTCCTCTCTACCAAAGACCAAAAACGCTCCAATCATCTGTAAATTCACAAAAACATTGTGTGATAAAATATGTTTAGAATAGTCTGTAATTTTATGTTAAATGAGATTAGAAAGTTTAGGAGGGGAGTGAATATTTCGAGACGCTAAGGGTCTTCCAGAACCGCTTAATCATTCACACCAATCAATAATTCACACAACACACTCGTAGAAAACTATTTATCGGTAACTCATATTTAAATTGCATACTTTTAGGGGATTCATCGCCAGCACCACTCAGGATAAGAATTGTGGTAGAGGCCACTCACGCTTATTGGCAAGTTAAGTATATTCCTTCTAATAAAATCGCATCAATCTGAAGGACTGTCAGGAATCACCAAAAATGTTCAAGCAAAGTCTCGATTCGTCACATCAGAATAAATCTATCAAAAACGCATTGATCTGTCACTAGAATAAATCTCCCTGATACCTCAACTTCTCACTCATCCTGCTATCTCCTGCAAGAGCAGCTAATTTATATCTCGCGAACAAGTCACTCAATGTCCAATTAATTTAGGGAATCATCCATCCCACGGGTCCTGTTCATTCTGCACCCATAATAATTGTGGAATAATCATCCCTTCACCACGAATACTACACCCGAAAACCTGATTGCTCGTCCTTCGGCAGCTAGCGTGAGGCGGCTGTGGTTTATCGTTCGAGCCTTAAGTACAGCAAACAACCATTTAACGGGCAACTGGTTCACAACCTGGCCGGCACATATGCACTTCACACCCTCGTTGATCGATTGCGCATCCGCATCGCATCTCATCAGAATTTCTATCTGTTCCCACCAGCGCTGTACACACTCGCACAATGCCAAACCACTTTGTTTTCACCCTATTAAGAATCAAAGAGCGAGAAACTTCATTCAAATTCCACCCTATTTTTTTTTTTGGGCTCCTCAATATCTTCCCACCGACTCTAGGTTCTAGATGGTCCAGTGTGTATGGCTTCATTTTAGGGTGCAGCAGCAGCAGCAGCACCGGCGGCAGGTCAGCCGTAAGTGTACTTTTCCCATCCCACGGCGTCATCATTCCGGAAGCGCGCTCGGAGGACGCGGGATGCTCGCGGGATGCATTTTAACGGTTATTTCGGTGCCTCGTCCTTGACGCACTCGCCCGGTTTAGGATAGAGTTTTGGCGGGTGAACCGACGCACGACTGAGTGTGTGCGTGTTTGCCGACGTGCGCACGTACCGGGTTTGTTTGCCCGGGCATCATGCCCGGCGCACCCTTCTTTCCTGCCTCGAAGTGAGGAATAATAGAAAGCCTGTGGATGATCATCCGTTTTCACCCGGACCCGGGGGGTTGCAAGGACGCCACCACGCACCGCAGCTGGTTATGAATCATCTGGATAAGAGCACCGGCTTTGTGTAAGGTTTTTAGGGAAATTCAATATGTTTTTATTCGTACACACCCAGCAAACGGTTGCACCGTGTGCCGGACCGTTTGCCACCTTTCAGAAACAGTTTCCGTCTAATTTAGGGGTTGATTACCGTGAAGCGAAGGGAGCGAACGGACGCCAAGGCAAGAAGCGCTTCATGGCGTTCCACCCTTCCGAGGCCAAACTATTGACGACGAGCGCGAGTATTTAATTAGGTTCGGCGCAAAGTGGATAGCGTGCCTTGAGCGTCGGTTACACCCGGAACCTGTTTTTGGCAAGGTGGCCTTGATGTGGCGCATTGAGATTTTCGCCATATCAAAAGGATTAGAGGGTTCGGCGAAGATTTAACGGGATTAGTTCCGATTTCGTGTTTCCGTTCCTGTTGCTTTTACACATTATGTATGAGTCGCTTAAGGGACGATAATAATGGAACCGAACGGAAGCAAGTGGCAATTGATGGCTGTGATTTTTGCATGGCAAAATGTAACGGTCACTTTACAGTGCAAATCGTTTGTCTATGGTGGAGATGATACAGTTGTCTATTAAGTTTTAAAATGTAAACGGTCAATTTGATTTGAAGCTATACTAAGCATAAAGCGCCATCTGTTTGTGAGATTGTGAATTTCTTTCAACTGAAATCAATCTCCATTCTTTTTCACTGCCGACTATTACAGTATTACTAAGCTCTTATATAAAGCGCCATCTATACGTGAAAATGTGAACTATCCCTAACTACCAGATCTCCAATATTAATAACTGTAATAACAGTGTTCTCGCTTATCGAATCGTTAGCTTATCTTCGATATCTCGTTAGCTTATCATCTATGAAGAGCCATCTGTATGTGAGATCGCAAACCACTCTCATCTAAATGATCTCCATTCTCAGTCTCCGCCTAGCTATGTCTGTCATCGGACTGGAAATTACTAATCTCCCAAAAGCCTCATCGACGGCTTTGATTACAACGTCCCGTGCATGGGATTAATCACTAGCTTTGTAAATCTGTCACCAGCTTCACCGCAAACGCAAACAATGCAAACATGATTACCACATTACGGCGGAACAAGTATTTGTTTGCACTGGGCATTGCTGTCTCTTTATTGCTACCGTTCAATCAGCTGTTTCACTCGGTAAAGATGGAGAGTTTGTTCCAACAGCTGTTCTAAGTCTCTTTCAGCCTGATGCTGTCGTGTATAAAAGAGCTTGTTGAGAAGCGAGCTCGAAGAGTTTCGTTAATTTAAGCTTAGGAAAATGATCATCGTAGCTGTGCTCCTATCATTTCTCGCACACCTGTTGGTTCAGGTAAGCTGTCTTCTGAATTTCTCGTTTCATTTTAAATAATTTAAACCTCAATTCTCTTAGGCATCGCAACCATGGAAAGCACTTGATGCAGAGCAAGCCCTGTACGTGTACAAACGCTGCTATGAAGATCACCTTCCATCGGGATCGGACAGAAAAACCTACATGACACTTTGGAATGCCTGGAGGTTGGAACCGAACGATGCTATTACCCACTGCTACGCGAAGTGTGTACTGACCGGTTTGCAGATCTACGACCCGCAGGAAAACGCTTTCATGGTTTGTGCTTCGAATGCTTGTAGCTAAAAAAGCATTAACACGATTTTGTTCTCCTCCAGTCCGATAGAATCCCAGTTCAGTATCAAGCGTACAAAACAATCACCCAATCCAAGCAAAAGGAGGTCACCGAGTATCAAAAAGCACTGGCCGCAGCTAACGCTAAATCTGGAAGCTGTGTCGATCTGTACAATGCGTACCTTCCAGTTCACAACCGATTCGTGAATCTGTCCCGCCAACTGTATCACGGTACGGTTGAGGGCGCTGCCAAAATTTATGCCGCAATGCCCGAAATCAAGCAGAAAGGCGAGTCGTTCCATGCGTACTGTGAAAAACGTGCCTGGAAGGGAAATAAGCAGAGCGAATGGAAGAACGGTCGCAGATACAAGCTGACTGGCAGTCCGGAACTGAAGGATGCGATCGATTGCATCTTCCGTGGATTGCGCTACATGGATGACACTGGTTTGAAGGTGAGTGAAGCTAATGTTTGGAAGATTAATAATCATTTTCTAAGAGAGAACTCTACTCCTATTCTAGGTTGATAAGATTGTGCGAGATTTTAATCTGATCAACAAGAGTGAGCTCGAACCCGAGGTCCGCTCGGTGCTGGCTAGCTGCAAAGGAAGTGAAGCATACGATTACTACGCATGTCTAGTGAACAGTCGCCTAAAGCAACACTTTAAAAATGCATTCGATTTCCACGAGCTGCGTTCGGCGGACTACGCCTATCTGCTGCGAGGAAAGGTGTACGAAAATCCGGAAAAGGTTAAGGAAGAAATGAAGAAACTTAACACAACGGTACACTTCTAGCAGGCAAGCCATTGTCCCTTTACAGCCGTTAGTTCCGATACGATCAACAACAAAAAAAAAACATTGTATCTAACGCCATCTGTATTTGAGAATAAAAACTGTCCATCGGATTGTGAATCGTATTCGATCTACTAAAAATCTCTTGACATGTAATCTAACCTATTTTTGCTATGGCATCTATTTGATAGATGGTCTCATGAACACTTTCTCTTTGGTGTTGTTTTTATAGTTTCTCCATGGCAGATTTTTGTAATACGCGACCTACATGGGATATTTTAAACTGCCATGAACTCCATGATTTTTAAATACAATTCCTATATACTTCTCTTAGTCATCCGAATGCAAATCGAAACCATTTTCCTATTCTTGATTCTAGTCTAAAACCACAGATTACGACTTAAAAGCCTTCCTGAAATCGATATCTGATTATGGAATGGCCAATCTACCAGTAGTATATCATTAACCGAAGGCGCCACCTGTTTGTGAGATTTTAAACTACAATCATCCACATCAACTCCACTCACGGATTCTGAGTTGGAATCAGTATTGCTGATTTCTCACTAATTTACCTATGCCTTAACCTGTCACTTGTATATGATGATGATCTCCATTCTCGATCACTGAATAATAACAACTGTCTTCCAACTGGAAATTAAAATTTCTAACCTCGCAAAAGCTTAGTCACAACTCCATTTACATCATCCTGAGCATTGGATTAATCACTAGCTTTGTAAATCTGTCACCAGCTTCCCTGCAACGCAACTCATTATGCATGCAAATCAAGCAAGAATGCATACAAGATTGCCTCATTATGGCAGTGCGAACACTTGTTTCCACCTTCAAGCACACTGTTTACACTGGGCATTGCTGTCTTTTTATTGCTACCGTTAAATCAGCTGTTGGTGTAGACAAACATGTACCATTTATTCAACCGGCTGTTCTAATCGTTTTCTAGTCTGATTCTACCGTATATAAAAGAGCATGTTAAGCAGCGAGCTCGAAGAGATTCATTAAATTGAGTTTAGGAAAATGATCACCGTAGCCGTACTTCTATCATTTCTCGCTCATCTGATGGTTGAAGTAAGTTGTTAGTCAAATCTTCTTGTCTTTCTAAACAACTAAAAGCCCGTTTTTCTAAGGCATCACCATCATGGAAAGCATTAGATCCAGAGCAAACCCTGAACGCGTTCAAACACTGTTTAGACCATCACCTTCCATCGGGATCGGACAGAGAGACGTACAAATCGCTTTGGCTGGCCTGGAAGATGGAACCGAACGATTCCATTACACACTGCTACCTGAGGTGTGCTCTGACCGGTTTGCAGATCTATGACCCGCAGGAAAACGCTTTCAAGGTTTGAGCTTTGAGTAGTTCGGGCTATAAAGCATTGAAACGATTTTATTTTTCTACAGTCTGAGCGGATTCCAGTTCAATATCATGCGTACAAAAATGTCTCCCGAGCGCAACAGAACGAAGTCACCGAGTATCAACAAGCGTTGGCCGCTGCCAATCCAAAAACGGGGAGCTGTGTCGATGTGTACAATGCGTACCTTCCAGTTCACAACCGATTCTTCAAAGTATGCTCCCAACTGTATCACGGTATAATCCGCCCGTTAAAGGTACCCCAGTAGCCATTAGGTCCCAATTTTGGACGAGAATAGCGTTGATTGATTTACAATAAGATACGATCGGCAACACATAACAACAACGTGTCTAATTGCTTCGCGCTAACTGTTAAGAAGAAGTCAAACGTCTGCTCGTTATCTCGATCGAACTACCCTGTGGGACCCATGTTTTTATGTTTGGCTCCCATGAGTCTACCAGTGGCGTCTTCCCACCCAGTGAGTCAGCTAAACTAGACGCTAGCGTCTGCAGCAGTAGTCGTCACGTGCTTCCTAAAGGGTCGAAATTTAACTCGCTTTAATTATCACCAAGACGCGTGCCGGAAAGTACAGCCAGTCAGTTAGACGTCCAAAAGTTGTGTCTTGACCGCACCCAACTTCTACGGGGTTATTGGCCAACCAACCATCAGAGGGGAACCCGATAAGTTATCGGAAAAAGTGTGTTTTTTGTTCACTTCCGATCACTTCCGAAAGGGGTGTGGTCAGTTCTATAAAGTTGTGCACATCAAACGCGGAGTGTGAAGTCATCCTACCCCCGTCTCTCTCTCTCTCACCCTCTCCCAAGCAGAGACCTCACCAAGTGTAGTCACACGACATTTGCTGCACACATTTATCTCCTGGGCTATGCCCCACGGCCGACCCGATCAACGCACACGATCTAATTGCGTGCGCCTCAATGATAAATATGTGCGGTGGTATAAATTAGCTATCTGCCGCCCGATTTCCAATGTGTCAATTGATTAGCGGATAGTGATAGTGACCGCTTGTCCGTGGTCAAACCACAAGCCGCTATCTCTGCTGGCCTTTGGTCGCGTTCGGTGCTCCATTGGTGCTGCAGGGTGTCCGCGTGCAGCCGCACGGTGGAGCTATTTAATTAGTAAACAAATATATGACTAACGCGGCTACACGCGACTTGGCAGTACCCCCGGTAGGTTCGAGATTATGTCCCGTGGCAAGTTTGATTTATGATCGCGTTCATGACTACGCCGTAGCGCCAGGGACCAGCACCGGTTGGGAATAGTGGGTACGCGTTGCAGTTTGAAGTTGGCTGGAATTTTGTTTTGGAATTTCATATTCTAGGAAGGAACATTGAGGTTGTCTTTATTCCGATTCGAAGTTCCTTCAATATCTGGAGCTGGGTCTCACAGAATTCATTTGTAATTTATGAACTTATTGCTATTTTGCTCTTCAAGTTATTGATGTCAAAACTGTCTCCAATGTTCTCCACACTAATGCCTACTTTCAGGCGCTATGCACCCAACGAGATAGCGCAACAGATAACGTCATGAACAATAGTCATGATAGTCGAATTCCAACTCTTCCCAAAACAAACCCGATTACTGACCACTTTACTGAAGCTATCCTCTGATTTCCCACGACACTGCTCCGGTCGAGAAATTCCAAACACACCAAAATCTTCCCGCTACACGCTCAAAACACGCCTGACACTAATCCTCAGAAGCAGTGTTGCAGTTCGCTGCTCCAACAAACGTTGATCCCCCGATCAGTCGCATTTTGCATAATTGATCATCATAATCGTCATCCGGATCGGTTTCAAAGCGAAACCACTCGACCACGATTTGTCCACCTAGCTCAGCCGAATGCCGAAAAAAAAAAACACTTGAAAGTAGATCACTCCCGCAGAAGGAAGGCCCGCCGTCCAATAGACGTAACCGATACCTATAGGAGGTCGCATGCGTACCGATATTCCCTTTCGCCGCCCGAAACTGGCACCGTTCACACCAAGATTAATCGATGCGCAACCAGATCAGATGAGCCAGTGAGGGGTAGGAGGACTGCTCAGTGCCGAGCCGGCTGGTCCTGGGAAAGTTTTGTTCGAAGCTGCGAGGTTGAAATACTTTTTCTGGTCTCTCGATTCGGCAGGAATTTGATTGGAATATTTCTCGCGATGACAGGTCACGATCTTAATTATATCGATCCTGGTGAATGCTTCTCTTGGACATTGGACACAACTTGGACATTCGATTCTGGATGGAAGAGATCGTGAAACTTCTTACAATCCTCAAAGAAACTACACTCCCATGAGCAGGGAGGTTCTCATTCCGTTAGGTCGGACAATTCTGGCAAAAGCATACATTTAATCTATTTGTTAAGACACATTGGCAAAAGAACCTGTCACTCTAGAAATCTTTAAATTGGATTAGCAAAGTGTTGTCCATGTGTTGCACGCGAATGCTCCACAACACCGTGTCCTCCAAATTCCGCACGCAAAACAGGTTTGCTGTCTGCAAATATTTCCTTCCCCAATTCGATGACTCATGCGACTCGACTCCCACCTACGGCAGCAAGCGTTCTCCAGCTTCGAACGTGAAGTTGATGGAACAAGTGGAATCGGTGCGTTCTGGAAACGGGATCAGTGTCAACGATCGATGGGATCAGTGTCCCTGAGGTTCGGTCGATGAGAACTTTAAAACGGCATTCGAGTTCTCTAATTGATCAATTAGCCGTGAGAAAGATGGGACACCCGCAAGGTGTTGGCCGAGTTCCAGAATTCCTGAGCTTAGATCAATGCTTCTTCAGGTTGATCGTTTGACCGCAGTATGGACGATCGATCCATCACAATTCTGCTCTGCTGCCCTGAGGGCCACTAGTGCGCCGACCGGTAAACCGGTTCCGGATAAAAGCACGTTCCCTCCCGAGCAAGGGACCCGGCCCGAGGTCTAGCACTATCAGCGTCGTACTTCAGGTCGGGAACTTCGGGGAAGGCGTGATAAATGGATTACGGGACCGCACCTTCCAGACACCTGGGAGATGCCGGTGCTACCAACCAAATCCCCATAAGGGCCCCCAGCCTGCACTGTCTGGATCCAGTTTCGCAGCATTCAGACTACTACTGCTGCTGCTGCTGCTGCTGCTACGGGTGAACTACCCTTCGATGCTGTGCCATCCACAGAAGCGACCGGCTGCAACATGCACACGACCGGCACACCGTTGAGTGTGCCGCCATCCGCTACCCTAAACGCTAATTAATTAAAAGCATTTTGATGTCAAGTGATCTTGCGCTTTTAGGGTGATCATATTGCATCGCAGGCGACACTCTCACCTCTGTCGGGTCCACCGCAACCACCCAACACCAACTGAGATTCTACATTACACGTCCGGTTTGCACTCCTGCGTTTATCGTGCACACTCTCCTCGGTGCGCTTATCTCCGGAACCTGCCTGTTTCGGGGTGACCATTTCAAAGCGTTGTCATCGTCGACGAGCGCGCGCGCGAGCACACACCCGCGAACTGCTCCAGCGCTGCATTAAATAACGACCCACCTTTCCTTTGACGCTCCTTTCCACCTCTTGTTCGGCCGGTGTGAATCCGCGGATGAGTGCAGAAAATGTGTAAACAAAATTATCAAAACTGAACTGATTAATGGAGCTCGCGGAGGGCATCCCGCAGAAAGGTGACCCCTTGCCGGGAAGGTACGGTTTCAATTTATTAGCTTACTTACCGTCGTACACGTCGTACACACGGATAGTTTGCGATGGGCAGGCGGAGAGAGAGAGAGAAAGATGCCAACGCGCGAATCCAGATTTGGATCACGAAGGAGATTCAGATAAATTCAACTTCACGGCCGCACCAGAACAAGCGGTAATCAGGCGAGCAAGTGCATAAGTTTACTGGTTCTCTTCTGCTTTTTGTTCTGTTTCTTTTGCCATGTTTTGGGTGTCTTCAGGAAGATGTACAGAAGCGATTCATATCACACTGTAAGTACTTTAATTGTGATTTAAGCGGTATCGTAAAAGAGCGATGCTGAGAGTTTGCACAATTTTCTCTTAAGAGGTAGTTTTTTGGTAAAAATAAGAGATAAGTAACAGAAAAAAACGTCGTTTAACTGAGTTTGATGAAGTTATGGTAAAATATTGAATGAACTCACTAAGTAGAATAAATATAAAGTTTTAATCATTAAAAATAAAATATAAAATAAAAGCAAATAAAAGAATAAACAACAACAAAATAAGTATTTTCAATATGACAATTAATTTGTAAAACAAAAGAAAAATTTGTATAAAAAAGTTTAAACAATTAACTAAGCCTCGAAAACTTTAAAAACATTAATGAAATAAATATTCATAGGTAAAAAGTAAAGGAAAATGAAAGCAAACTTAACAAACCAACACAAATTAAATGGAACAGAAATTAAATATAAGAGTATATAAAAATAACACAAACAAAATTATAATAAAAAGATAATATGAAAAAATGTTTAATATGCTAAGTTTGAACATGTAATTATAACCAACAACAGAGATGAAAAAAACGTGAACAAAAGAACATGAAAAAAGTAATTTAATTTGCATGGATATAAAAAAGAGAAAAACAAATAAAACAGACAGAGAAAAAGAAAATAATTTTAAAAAACAAGCAATAAATAGTGTAGAGTCATAAAAGTATAAAAGGAACTACCCACATAAGTAGAGTACAAATGATATATTAACAAAGTAATGTTAACCTAAGAAACATTTTGATAAGCTAGGTAAATATGTGAGAAATATTCCATTTTGTCATCAAATTTTCAATCAACAATCGAACATGAAAACGACACAAATACCATTTAATCCATGCAAGCTGGGCAGTTGTCGACGGCCTGATCGTACCCAGGGCAGGAAATGTAAACTTGGCCCTTTAAACAGTGTTCCGAATTTAAGCACTCGCTAGAATATTTAGACGCAATGCTGTCTGGCACAGCGATCGTATTTGCGCTGAGTTTACTGTCGTTGTACTTTTGTCCTTAAACAAACAACGAACTGACCCAACCCCAACTCTTATCAGCGGGTGTTATTTTGTGTGATTTTTTATGTTTTGGATGTACTAAAAAGGCTTGAATATGGGTTTTTGAAGGCGTAAGCTCATCTATACATCCTACGGTATTAAATCCTTCATTCTCTGAAAGGGCTATTTTAATTAATTTTCATAAATTCTCAATTTTTCTAAAAATTCTTCTCAAACCACTAACAAATCCCTCGGAAAAATTGCTTTCTCAGGCCCATCAAACCCTATCAGGCAAGGTGTGTCAAACGGTGCGATGCACACCCAAGGACGGTATGCAAATAGCAAGCAAATAATCCTGTTGCGCTCCATCCAGCCGGCCATGTCGTTGCATTTATTTTGCAAAACATAATATTTACCCTGCTCCACCGAGCCTGGTTGTAGCTTCTAAGCGTGGACCTCAAGGTTTTTTTTTTGACTCGCCGCCTAACCAAACACCAGGAGGTCAATTGCGTTTTTTTTTCTTTTGCAGCGAGCCGATGCATTCCCATTTCTAAAAAAGTCTTTACCGCAAGTACTGCACTCGCTACCCGACGGTTGCAGTGGTTTTATTTAATGTTATAACACCCCTTTTTACTCAAACGCAAACATCAGATCTAACGACCTGGTTCGTCCCCGTCTGCCAGGAGGCCACGAAATGAATGGTCCCGGTTGTGTCGGTCGCACCGAAACGCTTAGATAAAATCCGATTCAACATATCGGACGGTGCGTTTGTCGGGTTGCAGGGCAACGTATTACGAAATCGGCCCCCGTTGGCCAAAGCCCCCATGCTGGCTGGCTAGGTTGGCCGGCCGATGCACCTTCTTAGGTGTTCTGGTCATCTTTGGTTGGATTAATTCGTGTAAGTCACTGCACCGCGCGCGGACGAAACTAGCAACCAGCCTAACCAACAACCACTTGGTCGAAATCCCAGCCCACCGAAAGGGTGGGTCAGTCATGCTGTGATGTTTGTTCGAACGCATTCGCTCCCACAGCCGGTGGCCGGCGTTGATGAAGGGATGTGTGATCTGTCACGTAATGGTCGTAGCTAAACACTTGCAGGAAGCATATTGCTGGTGGAAGCGGTTGGCTCTTTAAACTCTATTTAATTTCCCACGAGAGAGGGTGAGTTCTATTATTTTTTTTATGTCAAGGATTCACAAAACAAAAGGGTGACAGTAGAATGGGAATCATTTTTTCCCTTTGACACAACTAATCAGGGGAAGAAAGATAGAGTCAATGAGCCATGAAAAATTATTGGTTGGTATATTTTTGCTTATTGCTTCATAAAAAGATAATTTTTACGATAATAAATAAAGTCGGATTATCATTAGAATAGAAAATAATTTATAGAAAATGTCTAAGTCTTTCAGAAGAAGAGATCTGCGATGTGCTGAAATTGGTTGAAGTCTAAATGTAGGCAATCAGTAAAACATAATAGGAGCAGTAGAAGCAATTTTAGTATAGACAGTAATCTACACTTAGAAGGAAGTGAAAATTAGTACGAAGCTCTATCTAACTAAATAGTAAATAAGTGGAGCAGCATATTTTCCCAATTTGATAATCAAGTTATCCAGCAAAGTATATTCATCGAAAATTGCATATGTTGGTATGCTTCTTAGATCCCATGTTCGATCTGGATATCTGGACTCTCTTAAACTGAACTCTGACGCTCGAAAATGCTTTATTCAATCTCAATAATTTACTGATAGAACTGGACGAATTTTTAACCGTCAGAAAACGATGGATTCAGCATTGGAAGGACTCAAATATTTATGTCCAACTCTTCTTCTTCGTCTTCCTGGCTCAATGACCTCTTAGGTCATGCCTGCCATTTTTGGTTGATTAGACTTATTGACACCACGTAGTTGAATAGTCAGGCCTCACTACGAGGGAACGAGCCGGATGGGGTTTGAACCCCAGCCCCGCCGTGTGAAGACCGACGCCACTGTCGCATCTTCTTGATTTATGTCCAGTTCAGCTTGAGCATCATATCAAGGCGTTAATTTGATAAGACTCCAACAATTCATTTTTTTCTTTTTATAAATTTTTTTACCTTCTTTTTTCTCTAAACTTTACTTTTGCCTTTGTTATGGATGAGTTTCGAGATGAAATTTTATATACTTAATTATCTTTCCCAACGTAAATAAAAAATCCTTCATGAAAGCTCTCTCTCTGTTTTATTAAGACGTAACTATTAATTAGAACTGCTACACATCCCTCTTCACAAGCTTGTGATAATTCAATTTGCCAAAGATCGAAACCCTTCTCAACCTTGATCACTCACTCAGCTCCCCGGAAAGATCTATTTATCCCCATCAAAACAATAAGACGGCCCCAAATTCATCCCTTTTTTCCTTTTAAAGAAGAAACTTATCGAAACCCATCCACCGAACAAATCCACCGCGAGCGAAAGCGCTTCCGCCGTCAATCATGCGTCATCGAAGAAAGTGAATCCGCAAGCGGCAGGTTTGACAGGCAAACTAAAGCAGCAAACAAATACCCAACAAAACCCATTCATAACAACACCAGTCATGTTGACATCGAAACAAAAACATGCGCGAGGGGTTTTCGGCGATCGGGGTGAAAAAAAAAACATTGTCCAGGGCAGTGTAATCGGTTCGGCACGACCACACGATCGAGCCACTTTCTTCCCGAATCGAAACATCAAAGCTTCTTAAACTCCAACCTCCAAGGCGGGGAGGCGTTGTGTTTTTTAATTATCATCACACACCACGGGGCTCAGATGTCTGTGCGAATTTCCCACGGGTATCATGTGGAAGGAGTGCGAGAAAAGAAAGAAACCGCCTCTGTACGATCCTTTTTTGCGTTTTATGGTGCCCCAAGTGAGGTTGTTTGGTTGAGAATTCAGGGGAAAACTGTTTTGTTTAGCCGGTGTGGACAGTGGTGGCATCGATGACGCCTTGGTCAGATCGTGAGAGTGTCCATATGGAGAGGCTCGTGGAGGGATATCTTCGAGCGTGACCCGGTCTCAGGGTGGACACGATTTGGCCGATGGAGGAAAAGCGCACGACCGTGTATGGGAGGCTGTGATAAAATTAAATTTTCACACCAAAGTACATTAAAAGTATAGCCACACATTGGAACCTCACTAGCACTTGAAAACTTTGCTTATGATGCTGTCAAATAAAATTACATTTATTCCATCTCGATTTTGGCCTTCTTTCAGAGACATTTTAGCATATCTTGTCATCAATTTCCCTAATCAACCGATCGACTTCGGGACCGTATGAGGAGCCCTCCGGCAGCTTACCAGCCTTGATCAGTTCCCGCAGATCGAACGCCATCTTAAACGTTTCCGCCGAATTGGTGTTCAGCAAACACTTGTAGTACACGAACGCCCGCTGGTTTGCCCCAGCACGTTTCGATTGCCCGACGCACGTCTCCAGATTCTCGCCATGTTTCCTGCTCTTCTTGATCTTATCCAAAAGATTGATTAGCTTGTGGTACTGTAATGGAAACGCTCATGAGATATGCTTCTTACAAGAACGAGTAACAGATACTGACATCACCACTACCATCGTTGTTTACAAATCCAACCGCCTTCATGCAACAATCGATGTGATTGTACATGTCCTGTGATTCGAAGAGTTTGTACTGACGAACCTCGCACAGTTTGCTCTTCAGTGACGCTGCCATCTTATCCTCACATTCTTTTACCGTACCACCCTGATGAGAAGATATTTTTATAGTTAAGTTTTTTAAGTCTAGAATTTGAGGAATAATTACCTGTACTGCTGCTACAAAGCAGAGCGTGAATAAGGAGATGAAGATCGCTTCCTTTAGCATGTCGCTTCACTTTGATACTGGAGCTTGCTTGCTTGATCTATCACAGATCAAGTGTGCTTATATACTAGAGATTATTGTGCACTTATGAGTTATTAGCCATCTATAAAAATATTGACATCTGACATCATGTTTGGACAAGACATAGCTATCTACTGACATCACAAAATGAGATCCATCAAGTGTTGTGCCTCATACCAGTAAGTAAGGCAACAGCCAAGTATATTTTCAAGACATTATCTACTCCAGAACTTCGTAGAGCTCAGTAGACTGCAACAAAATATGATATCTCTTTTGTATTGAACTACTGACATATCCAAATTCAATTATATTTTTGCCATAAGTAATAATTATATTTAATCATATAAAATCAGGCAAATCCAACGATGTTTCAATATACAATCGTCAGGGTATAAAACATGCTTAGAATATGGTTATTTCTCATGCTATGGATCACACTTTTATTACGATTATGTTTGTGGGCTTAACTTCAATTCAGGAGCAATCAGTGAAAGACTCTGCTCTTTCCATACGCTGAGTATGCACCGGGAGCGATTGGAAACGTAAAGACTTGTGACATTCGTGTCGAGAACCTCCTGTGTAATGGTCATCTGATTGCGCAGCTGGAATAAGTTGATGTTTGGCTGTTTCGTTCTCATCATCACTGCCTGTATTCAGAGTAAACTTTTCATACAGACCAACTCTTCTTTTGAATGTTTGGAGATTAATTGTTTGGTAATATTTAAAAAAATATATTGCAACTGACAGCTCTCATTAAAAAATTACAACTCAATCTACCACAGTGTGTTTATCGCCCTCCCTTGCGTTGTGTGGTAGAGCATGCAGTTTATCACAACCCACTCTTTAGCAAACCGTACTAAATGCAATCATCTATGCGTCCTCAGTATATAATTCAGTTCTGTCTGGTGTAGTTGCATTGATGCAGTGATGCAGTTCTCGTCACATTTAGCGCATCTGGTTCTATCCTCAGTACCGCTAGTTACGCTATTCTGTTCTACAGTGATAAGAGCGAGTTCTGAGCCATTATCGCCGGATGACACACTGTTTGCTCACTTGCGATGCTTCGAACTGTTTGCCAGCAAACAATCTGATGATCGAGATCGTGATGCCTACAACTGGTTGGGTTCGAACGAGAGCTATCTTCAGAGGACAGAACGAACGTCAAGCTTTGTGCACTGCGTACTGTGTCGCATGCGGCTGTTTGATGAATCAAACGATCGCTTCAATGTGAGATGAGACCAGGTTATTGAAGTGTGATCTGAATAGTAAGCAATCTTCTTATTTTTACAGGTGGACTTAATCAGAACACAATACAACGAGTACAAACCATGGCTGAACCTAAGCGAAGAAGCTGTCGGAAGCTTTATAAACGATATAGAAGCACTGGGCCAACTAAACAACTCATCGGAAGATGTCTTATACGATGCCTTTGAACCACTATTTCGCAATCACTCTACGACGTTCTTTCAACTCTTCCTGCGAGATACAGCTCTACTACAAAATATGCATCGCGATAAGGTATTGGAATCGCTTTGATAGAGCTCAAGACACTCATCGCTTAATCATCCACTCTTTTAAAGGCACTTTCAGTTCGCAAACCAAACCAAACGGTGGTACAGTTTTGTGAGCTACGTATGAGTGCGGAACTGTGGCACGATATCTGTCACATACGAGCGTACGAGATAAGCAACCATACAGACGCGATGGAGCGGCACATCGCCTGTATATTCCGTGGCTTTCAATATCTGGATCGGAATAGCTCTATTGATGTGAGCAATAATTATAGTTCAACAAGGCAAATAGTGATTGAATTTTTATATTTTTAGGAGGAAGAAATTGGACGAGATTATGAGCTTATAGGACGCCTAGATGAGGATACAAGAGATTACATCCAGCAGTGTGCTATAAATGCTTCACGAGAACTGGAGATCCCCAAACGAAGTCTTGCGATGTACAGTTGTCTACTGGATGGAACCTACAGCGATGAGTTTAAAGAGGCCTTCGATTATCGTGAAATTCGTTCCGGAAATCTAACATTCATCCTGAAGAATCTCCCATACGAGAGAGATCAGGTGAAGCAGCAAATATTGGCATTAGATAAGGAGCATTGCAATGATCATGAGCAACTGGCTGGTAGATTTACGATTGATTAATCACTACGAAACTTCGGTACGATTTCCACAAACATTCTCCCAACGATACTGATGTCAATGTGAAACCTTGGGTGCGCAACCAGTCACATCACTCCTCCAAGAAGAAATGTGGGCGTATAGAAGCGATATTGCACCGTCATTAAACGAGCGACACAGGTTGAAGTTTTTACTATCGTCCAGTCGTTCCCCATGTCCACCAGTAAATACTCTCGAGCATGGTTCTCTTGGCCGAGGGCTTAAATAAACCATAAAACTCAACTTTCAATTAAAAACAGTGAATAGATACGGGTACGGTACGGTTTCCCGGTGCTCGGTCTTGCAGTATCTTACCAGCCGGGTCGGTAATTAAGTGCGAAGAATTGATTTTATGACAAACGATTAAACTCGGCTCCGTTCCGGGGGGAGGCCGGGAACAATGCCCCTACGAGCTGGACTTCGTTTCGCATATCGTACAAGGAACTCCATTTCTGGATTGGCGGTGCACCTGAGCACCATTGTTGCGTGGTGCGTGGATTGAGATAGAGTTGGGAGTCTCGTGGAGCCCGGTGGAGTCATTTATATTTCTATGAAATTTAAATTGGCGCCTCCTGGCGCTGGTTACTTTACGCGAATGTTTAATGGACGAAACTGCAGCACCGGGCACAAGATAAGCGCGAACGCCGTTCGAAACTCCCGATCCAACTATTTTTCAATTAAAATAAAGCGGCCCGTTTGCGTGGGTTTTTGCGACGCGTTGGACAGGAGCAAAGGCGCGCGCATCATAATATGCGCACCGTGCGCGGCAACACCTACGAAAATAGATTACTTCTGTATTTATTGGCCACTAGCGAGAGTCTACCGGTGAGGGCTTGTTGAGACGAATTAATCCGCTGGTGGAATGGACGTGCACGCACCACTTGCACCGGAACCGGGTCGGCTCTAAGAAGATTGTCGTTAAAGGTGCTTTCCGATAGCTGCTCCGGGATCTGGTGCGCGGAGTGACATTTAATAGAGACTATAAAATGGCAAGTTGCGGATGCCTGAAGGCAATGGGAGTAGCACTCGTAAGATCATTATGTCCTAAGCTGACACCTGTTACAGTATGGCGATTTCTCCCTTTGGATATAGGAAATCAGTTGCGAAGTTGGTGCCTTGAAGAGCTTCAAGGTGAAGACGCTATATAAAATTCCCCACACGAGATCTTCACAAGCGCACAATGATAAGAACACAATTTATTAGCACCTTAACTGCTTGTTCAGTTCCCTCATCAACTGCTGCACTTTGGACCGCTCAAATCGATCACTCTCGGGCCACTTCGCCGCCAGTCTTAGCTCCTGAAGATCAACCGCATCCTTGAAGTTTTGTGACGATTCTGTCTGGAGCATGCAGCTGAAGAAGACTGCCGAACGTTCTGCTCCGGTGAGTTTCTTCGCTTTCGACAGGCAAGCGTCCACACTGTCGGTGTAAACTCCATCATGGGTTTCCACTGCATCTAGCGCACTAAGCACGGTGCTTCTCTGTGAAAATTAGACGATCGTTCGTTATGTTCTTTAAAAAAAAGAGTTTTGTCTTTTAGAGAAAGCACCTGAACTGATCCACTTTCATCGACAAATCCTAATGCAGCCAGAGCACACTGTACGTATCGATCTGCATCGACTCCTCTCGTTTGGCGATACTGTCGCACATCACAGACTGTGTTTCTAGCTGATTCGGGAACTAGCCGCACACAATCGGTCACTGCTTGTGCTGCTACACTAGTACAAGCCAATACTATCAATAGAACAGTTTGACCACCTCGGCTGCTGAACCACCTCATGATGAAGGTGATGACTAGCTCGGTAGAGCGATCAACTTAGACTGGACAAGATCAACACAACAAAGTCCTACAGCGGTAGGATCGGAATAAAGAGACAAAGATGCTTCGATGATAACACGGGCTGTTGTCCATATTGAACAGTGGCAAACAAAGTAGATCGTAAACAGAACGAATCATTGATATGCTATTGGACCTCTCTAGAACTTGAGAAAAACTGTGCTTATGATGCTGTCAAGTTAGATTACATTTATTCCATCAAAACTCTCGATTGTGCCCTTTCAGTTACAACTTACATATGTTGTCATCAATTTTCTTCATCTGCTTGTCGACCTCCGAGCTGTATCTGGTGCCTGGTGGAAGCTTGTTAGCCTTGATCAGTTCCCTTAAATCAAACGCCTTCTTGAACGCATCAGCCGAGGTTGATTTCAGCAAACACTTGTAGTAAGCGTACGCCCGCTGGTTTGCCTGAGCGTCCATAGATTCACCGACGCACATTTCCAGATTTATATCATGTTTACGATGCTTCTCGATGTCATTCAGCAGCTCATACAGCTTGTGATACTGTAATGGAAATTAGAGTTATTAGACACTCCTCTCCTTACCTTGAATTGAATAGTTACTTACATCTCCAGTTCCATCTTTCTCCACAAAATCAACCGCCTTCATGCAACAATCGATGTGACTGTACATGTCCGGTGTTTCGAAGAGTTTGTACTGACGCACTTGGCACAATTTTTTCTTCAACGACGCAGCCATCTTATTCTCACATTCTTTTATTGTACCACCCTGATAAGTGGATATCTTTTTAGTTTAAGAATCAGTAAAGGAATTCTTGAAAATGTACCTGGACTACTGCTACTAAGCAGAGCGTGGATAAGGAGATGAAGATCGCTTCCCTTAGCATGGTGCTGCACTTTAATGTTGGAGTTTGCTGTACGATCTATCACAGATCAAGAGTGCTTATATACTAGAGATTATAGTTGTCTTATGAGAGACTGATGGCAGAATCATAGACCATCTATATAAATACTGGAACACATCTGACATCATGTTTGCACAAGACATATCTATCTACTGACATCACTAAATGAGATCTATCAACTGGTGTGGCTTACAGCAGTAGGTTATTGTCAGGTATTTTATCTTGAAGTTATTGGCATAGAATTGTTGCCTAAGTAGGAGCATTATTGACCATAAAAGATTATCTACCATCTGGAGAGATCTTTAAAATTGACAATAATCTGATGGAAAAAATCTCTGAAGCTTGGGGTTCTTTCACAATCTTGGGTTCAGAGTTCAGAGCATCTGCTTAAATGGTAATAAAATATCCTAGATAAGATGAGCCTAGATATACTAGACTCCCAACTTCTATCAACAGCGTCCGATAGAATTTGTTGAAGAAATCACAGTTTGAGGACCTCTTAGCCAAGGTAGAGGATCAACTGACAGCTTCTTCTTCCTTGGTACTACAACCTCGAGAGGTCTCAGCCTGCCATTTCTGACTTTCTGTGACTTAATTTTACCCGTTGTAAAGTAGTCAGCCTTACTTCAGAGAAGCAACTGACAGCTAATGCCACTTAAAAGACGAACTCTTCAAACTTTTATTTTTACTACGTTCATTCCTAAGCATTCCTCCAACTCCGTATGACTACAAATTTGGCCAAGAATTTGCTTAGTTTTGTACCAAATTTTTCTCAAATTAAGATGCAGCTAAATTCTCTGTCAAAAGGCAATCCTTAATTTTTTGTAATTCAGTTTTTCAAGAAGATGCATGTATGTATTTGTCTCTTTATTCAAATGTTTCGTACAGATCCGATGTGAAGTATCTTCTCCCGAGCCTAGCCGCACAAACCGTCATCAATTTCCTTGATCAATCTCGCAACAACGCTCACGTCAAACGGATCACTCAGCCTCATCTTACCGGCCCTCAGTAGCTCGTTGTAGTCGACCGCATTCTTAAACCCGGTCGATGAACTCGTACCCAGGAAGCACGTGTAGAAGGTGTTTGCCTTCTTGCCACTGCCGACGTTCGACGCTTCCATCACACACTTTTTCATGTTGGCCGCGTGAGGAACGCTACTATCGACACGCTGTAGTAACGAAAGCAACTCACTTTCCTGGCGAAGGTAGAGTGGGTTGGTTAGTGTTGCCCTATTGAGCAATCGTTGAGCATTTACTCACATTAACTTCTCCATTTCCGTTGACGAATCCAACCACCTCCAGAATGCACTGCATGTGCTTATCCATATCATCGCTAGCGACCGGTGTGTATTGGCGCAGTTCGCAGACTCGATCCTTCAACGAATCGGGAATGTTTTTCTCACACTCCTCCACGGTTGACTCCTTGCGTGCCTTTTTAATGGAGGGATACAAAACTCTGTTTAATGTGGAAAATGTTGTTGCCGTCTAAGCGATAAATACCTGCCCCAACGAGACCAGACACCACAGCAATCCAACCGTCAGTAAGAGTTTGTTCATCGTGATGCTTCCTCGCCGTGATCTATGAGCTAGTGAGCTAGTGGGAGAGATCTTTTATACTAGCTCACAACAACCAACCAGCTGATCAAATTGTTAAGGACAGCCGGTGTCTGGTGCTAAGTAAACATGTTATGCACGAATGCTAAACAATTACGAGAATAAAGCCTTGAAAGCTTTTGCAAGATATTATGCAGAAATATAGTCATCATTCACATTAACCATGCAAACCATCTCCTCGGAACTAGCTTCATCCAGTACCGTGAATCATGGTTTAATCAGCATGCTAATACAACAAACAGTTTAACATAAGAATAAATCAAGGGTTTTCTTCGCTCGTTATTTATTTGTACAATATTTGTGTTCGATTTTTACCCCGTAGGAATTCCCCACAGAATAGGGGTTTTATGTTCAGTTCTGGCAGCTGCACTAATGTTAGCCGCCGTTTTCTTGGAAATCATAATCTAATGCGATCGTCTAGGAATAAGCGCAGTGTAGATATTGCTGCGCTAATATTGATTTTGACCCGAAAATCTCCAATGCGGCCACTTTATTAGGCTGCATGTCTGGTATTCCCTGTCCCGGGGATACTTTATCTCGCGATAATACAGCACTTATGAAGTTAATGTACAAGCGAGAATCTGACTTATCGGCGATATGGGTCAACAGTATTGTGATATTAACTTGAAGAAAATGTAGTTGTAGTAAATGGAACATATTTTACACTGCTCAATGCACTTTTTTATTTTATTTGGTACACTGACCGTCAGCCGCTGTTAACCCACCATAATTGAATGCCTTCCTGAAGGTCTCCGACGAGCTCGTTCCCAAGATGCACATGTAGAAAGTGTTCGCTTTGCTTGTGCTATCGACACGATCAGCTTCGGCATTACATTGCTTAAGATTGCTTAAATGATCTGGGCTAGATTCGATCGTTTTCAGTACAGCGAGCAAATCCTGGAACTATTGAAGTTGTCAGAAAATAGACATTAGCATTGGTTGCGATTCTTAACTCAAATTAAGGATTCAGATACGCACCACAACATCACCTGTGTCCTCCACAAAGCCAACCACTTCCAGAACACACTGCATGTGGTTATCCATGTCCGTGCCTTGTACCGTCTTATACTGACGAAGCTCACAGATGCGGCTCTTCAACGATGGAGCAATGTTCTTTTCGCATTCTTCAACGGTTGTCTCTTCTCTGGCCTAGAAAGAAAGGCGTTTGAAGAGTGTTACAGAAAGAAGGTTTCAGAAGACTCACCTGCCCTAAGGAGAGCACACACCAGACGAGGACAATAGTAAGCAACATCTTTCCCAGCATGTTTCAAGTTCAGGATTTCGTTTGATAATGTTGATGGTGGTACTTAATGGGTTGTTTTATTCTAAGAGGCTGGCAGCTCTAGGGAGCTTTCCAGATGGTTTGCTTAGTAATAACAAAAGCTGCAATGTTTGATCTTTATCTAAGCAAACAACAATATTTGCACAGATAAATTGAATTCAACCTCGAACAATAAACATCCCAGTCGTTGTTTACTTGTTAGTCTTAGTCCGGTAATGATTTATCTGAAAGTACTTTCTTGGAAGAGACTTGAGCACGATCTAATATCAATCAACCAGGCCTACTGGTACAAGAATTTCAAGGTAAACATTTAAGTCTAGGTCTCATGGAGCGAATTATTATCTAGCATGATCTCTACTCATCGACCAATACCCATTAGCTCCGCAAAAGAGACTTCAGTTATAGTCGTCTTAGACAAGGCTTACGAACCTTTTCCTAATCTTATGGAGGCTACGGGAAAAAGATATACACGAGGATATCGATGATTCTTGCACGATCTAAAGAAGACCTGTTGAAGTGCTGTTTTACTGGAGATAATGACTTCTTCAACATCACCAAAGCCTCTCGACCATACTCAATATGGTTATTTAAATAAAAACCTCCAACAAAACGTATCAGCTGTACTAAATCATAGCTTTATTTCTTGCCATTCGCCAATCAACTCGAAACTTCGATTCATTCACTTGCAAATCATACCATCGATCTGCGCCATCAGCGTGTCCACCTGAGGGCTGTACTTGGCTGTGGCCGAAAGTTTGCCTGCATTCACCAACTCCTTCAGATCGAACGCTTTCTTGAACGAATCGGCAGAAGTTGACTTTAGCATACACTTGTAGAACGCGTACGCTCGTTTGCGTTTCGGTAGATTGTTCCTGTTTCCTCCGCACGTTTCCAGATTGAATCCATGCTTACGATCCTTGTCGATCGCGTTCAGTGGTTCGATCAGTGCGTGATACTATGGAAGAGCGCATATTATTGGCAGAGGAGTAATGGTGAATGCTTCTTACGACCCACAACTTACATTTCCACTTCCATCAGGATGGACGAATCCTAGCGCTCGCATCACGCAGTCGATGTGCTTCTCCATATCTGCCCCTTCCAGCAGCTGGTACTGCCGAATCTGGCACAGCTTGTGCTTCAACGAGTCGGGGATACGCTTTTCGCACTGCTCAACCTTTTTGGCTGCCTGCAGGTGACAGAAAGTGACTTAGCGCGTTAGAGTGCGTCAAATTTGATCAAGGTTTCAATTACCTGTACAATGACGAGCAGTCCGCATGTTACAAGCGCAACAGAAAACACCTTCCGGAACATCTTTATATTGAACCGTTGTTGGGGTTCTTGAACGATCGTGTCTAACCTCTACTTCTACTACTAGTATGAAATAGGATTATGACGTCTATTTATACTCCTTAGAGTTGTTGTCCATAGACATCTGATGATGTTTGATATTTACCCATATCCATACCGATTGTTTAAACAGCTGAGCTCGCATATCTCATCCAGCAACTCCGCCATCTCAACTGGATCAATACTGAGCGTCCAGTTCTAACCATGGCTTTCCTTGCGCTGTGTCATACCGTCTCCAATATTCTCATTCTTCTCCGTGCACTCGTGATACTTTACCACGGTCTCCAACGTAACGGTGAAGCTTCAAATCGGATTAACCAAAGTCCAGCTTAACTAACCTCGCGATTACACCTCTCTCTTCTCAACGCAGAACGTAATCCGACTCCACCCAGCCCAAACGCACCCCATTAGCGAACGAGCGTGTCGATGAGCTGCAAATGACGATGCGACATAACGGTGGTCGCAATGCAATAAAATCACTCCCCGAGGGCTCCCCGTTCGACGACGCAATGCGTGAAAAGCAAACCAAATCATCCCCGCAGGCACACTCACATAAAACAGAATCCCCCACCCGCTTTCGAACCGTGTCCATGTCGTAAGCCTAATAGGGATTGCGTTACCTTCTCCTTGGCCTGCCGAAATGCCAGAGGTGGCGCTACGAGGCTGTCTGGGATGGAAAGCTCACCCTGCAGCAGGTGGAAATATAGTTTGAAAAAATAGCGGAGAAAACTGATCTTCTTGTCAAGTGTGACGAAACTGCGACCCAGACGCGATTTCCTATGGTGCCATTTTGTTTTGACTTCAGACCGACGCTTATTTATTTCAAACCCCGCGAGCAAGACCCAGTGTATCGTAAATTTGCTTTATAGCATCAATTAACTTGAAATAAAATATTATTTAATTTCTCCGCCCAAACAACTCCCAACACTCCAGAGCCGTGCGCCTCCACTTACCATTCGACCTGTGCGATAAATTAGCGATCTTTATCGCCTGCCGAACCGATGGGAGGTGTATCGAAACATCTCGCACAGGCATGATTAGGAGGACCGTGTGTTAACCTAGCCAAGGAGCCTTAGTATTATGACCGATTTAGACTTGTTCTCTGTTGCTTTTCGGGTGATGCGCCCACGCGACCAACACGAATCGAACAGCGTCCGTGAAAGTGATCGTGATGGTGATACTGGTGTCTTCCACCTGCTGATGGCCCCCGATGCGTTATTGATGTGTGCGGTCCGGTGTGCCTTTTGGGGCGAAAGAATTCTCCGGTGATTATTGAACGTCGGATGCACAAGTCTCGGTGTATACAGGTGACAATATGCAAATGAGCGCCATATACGCGCGCCATCCACCGTTGCCGACACTTGTCATCCGATGAAGTCACACTTGTCATTCTGGCCGCGGATTTGCTGGACGGATGCTGGTTGGGAGCGATGTTGGTCAAGATTTATCATGACATTCGCCGGCGGGTTCAAGCCATCCCCAAAATAGGTACACTAATAACACACGCTCGCTTACCTGGTGCCAGCGGTGTACCGACGCTTATTTATGTCATCATTAAGCACCGACCGATTTGGCGATGCTGCATCCTGAGCGATCGTTTCCCATTTTTGCATATTTATTCGGCTTGTTCGGCAGTGACGGTGGACTTGTTGCAGAAGACACTTGTTTTTTTTTTTTGTGTTGTTGTAATAAATGAGTTTATTAAGGTTGTGTTTGCATTGTGAAAGAGAAGAGGACACGGTACCATGTGGAGATCTCCCCATCCTCAACAGAAAACTGCCAAACTGGTAAAGACTTGAAGTAAATTGGTGGTAAAGCATATTAATAACTGAAAGCTTTCGAAAGAAGACTAAAATAAGATCCTTGTGCGTGTCACGGCTTCCGTTCGATTCTTCGTGCACTAAAGACGTTGGACTTCAAATTTCAAAAGCACACAGAACTGTCGACCCAATTACATACATTCGATACGATCGATTTCATTTCGGATCGCTCAATCACTCAAGTTACATCACCGGGGGGTTCATCATCAATACGGGGTACAACCCTCTTCGTGTCCGAGTGTCCTCTTCACGCGACCTGCGTAGGAGCTTCAAGAGCCTCGCGCCACAAAGAAGCGAACGGTGCGTGGCCGCCACATTATGCTACCGTGTGATTTGCACTTGAGTTTGAATTTGGATTCCGAACCACTGTACTCCTCCTAGTATTGCTCGTTCACACCATGCCTGGGATATGTTGCTGGTCATTCTTCAGACCAGAGGCGTCACGAGACAATCACGACCTTCACCAGAAGGTGTGGTTCCGATCACTACGCACCCAAATAAACGGACTAATAGCGATACGAAATATAACAACTCGTAAAGACATCCGAACGATGATCATGATGGCGGTGGCTCTGTCCAGATGGTACCTGGAACGCACGGGACCACCGGCGTTGAAGAAGTGATTTGGCGAAAAAAAGTCAACCCGCCATTCACGATGTGAAGCGATCGGTTTTACGATCGTTTGCTGATCGTTTAGTTTGCTCAGTCAATGTCTGTTGTTCTCCGAGTTTATTTTTTATTAACAATACGGTTATAGACTTGTTCGCACGCCACTGCCACACTCAACCTACGGTACCTTGGGACGATTCAGCTCCATTTCAGGACTGCGCCAGGTGGATATCACCAGAATTCGTATAATGCCATTTCGTAGGGGACGAGTACCGCTGAGGTAAGTGAACCATACACTCAACAACAACTTTTAAGCTTGTTACGAGATAAGAGAACCTGTAGTCGGATTTAATGGCCGATCAGGTACGCAATCTACCAGAGATTAAAAAGGGAGAGTGTGCGCCGTATGTACATGCGGTTGCGTCATTTCCTGTACGAGGTGATCCCGTGTGAACAACAGGTCTATCACTCACTCCCTCTCTGTCTCGGAGATCTTCCTTATTTGGGGAGATGTCGGCGTAAAGGAAAGGAGGACGAATAGCAGTTATTACCCAACTCTTGCACTGATTTCTCATCTCCATTTTGAAACCTTTGCATCCCGATCACATCCGATCGTGTGCGTTCAAGGTTCTGTTTTCAATTACTGCGCCGCACCGGAAACAGTGATCCACTGGAAAACAAAATGGTAATTTTGTAACCACTTCAGCCACAATATTTGGCTGACACGAAGCCATATTTGGGATTCTAATATCGTCTGTACAGATCGATCCGGGCTCCACGATTTCGGCTGCCCGAATGGCGTCGTGGACCACACTAATGGACGCGTGCCAATCCAGCTGGTCCAGAACCGTTGCGTTCAGGCTTCCTGGTTGTAGAATGACAGCCCGCTCGGGTACAATTTATTAAATGCAGCTGTACGCCTCCGCATGACCTCTGCGGACGGTACGGTTTAGAGCGGTGTGGTCGCGTCCATGTGTCCGGGGAGTGTCTACGTCAAACTTGATCAGCTCAAGACACTCAGCGCAAGTAAGCAAAGAAAAAAAAGAAATCTCACAATGCACATTGCCACCGTCAGTGACTCGCCTGAGCTGAGGGTTGGGACCTCGCCAGAGTAGTGGCGCAAGTGGCGCCACGCGTATACACACACGCCTGTCCGAAAACATTAACAGGTTGCTGACAGATCCAAACGTCGTTGTTGTCGGTTTCTCCTTCCCCCAATGCCAGCTCTCATGAAGTCTAAAGCGCCTCTAAATTATTATAATGGTGCGTTCCGGGCAGCATTAACCCGGGAGAACCCCGGTAGATGCGATGGTGTGTGATGATGCGCGTGAATACACACGTTCCGTTTTTTCATTCATATTTCATACGCTTAGTGGACTCCGTGGACCGTCCCCGGACGCACGTTTTTGTTGAGTCTCGTCAATTTGGCGACAGGAAAGATTTTCATAAATCTGATTTGCAACCAACGTCGCTTCGATTCTCCAAAACCTTTTGTATGGAGCTCCGGTTAGTTGTTTTGGGGCGTGTGGACAGACAGATCGAGAAGAATGGATGCAAAAAAAAATCAACCCGATCGTAGTGTCGTTTCGTTTAAAGGCCGATTTATTGTGACTAATAGTGGAGCGATGGGGCGAGAGATCACCCCAGGCAGGGTAGGGTGATGATTATTTTCATTATGTTAATTGGTGACCGATGGACAGTCAAATTTGGAGAGTTCGCCACAAAACTCCACAAAACTCCACGAGCCTTCCAGATACTAACGTTTAAACGAGGAACGAGTTTGCATATAATGTGAGGTTATGGGGTTTGTCTTTATGGGCAAAATGTCTCTTCGCGGCGCTGCATAAAATATGGATTATGAATAATTTCTCCAAAACTGCCTTCATCATTCAGTATTTTACGATTGTTTACAACGGAGCTGTTTTGGGATATTGGAACGATTAGAGTCTCTCTGTCGTGTAAACAATGATCACGATCGCATCTTAATCCTGTTAACCTGAACAAATGTTGCTTAATGAAGAGTAATCCGACTATGCTTTCTAGTTTTTACACCAGCGAGTTGTTGTTGACTCCGATCATCTACGATCGAGGCCCACTTTGAGATTGAGAAGTCTAAGGTGAAGCAAGAATTGATAAAAATAATTAATTGGAGCTAGACCAACTTCCAGATCGAAGTCCTCCGAAGTACAAACACAGCAGTAGATCATCCAATCACTATGGACTAACTGTCACAATGCTCCAAACTTCAGACACGGCTAGAATCGCTTTTGACAGTACCCCAAACATCCACCGACCCGAATTCATGATGCGTGCGCCATTTTAATTAGCACATAAATCAACAACAACCGATCGGTACTCCGGATCATGACAGTGCCCTCAAAGACGATGACTCACAAGAACGATCGCCGACACCGAATTGCTTGGTACGACAATTACTCCCTTTTCTTTCAATTATGGTAAATTTGAATAATTGTCGATCGTCGTCGAACCTCAACTCCAGGGTTTTGCGGTTTTTGTGCTGACATTGACGCGCTTCACACCCGCTAGTCTCCTGCTGGCGTGATGCCGCCGGTGACTTATGTGGCACATTGTACACACATTATAAAAGCCCTCCCTCCGGTGATCGGCAACTTAATGCTTCGCTGCATACATTACATGCGAATCTCGCGAACCGTAGACGATCTCGTGCCTCGTTTCCCTGCCACGACCAGATCGATCGTTTCCGAAAGATTGCAACGATTGAAGGGTTTTATTAATTTCTGTGCGCTGTTATTGAATATTCCTCCCTGCAGAGGAAAACAATCAATCCGGAGCGGCAAAACAGGTGATCCGGTTCGTCTAGGTGCGGCGCCATACTGTTTCACCGCAGTCCGCTTGACAGATGGACTATTGTTTTCGATTATTACTTTGCTGCACTACCAAGCGCTGCTGCTCAGCAACGTAAATAATAAAACCGTTTCGATCAGTTCGCCGATACGTCAACCTACGCATCGAGCGGGATCGGGCCACGGTGCACGGCTGAAGGTTTCGCGCGTCTCAAGTGGCGCACCGGTGACTAACGCGCTAGGTTAAAGGCTAGGTTTGTTGTAATATTAATTTGCAAAACCCCCCCCCCCCCCCCCCCCCCCTTCTTGACGTACGATCGTGCACTGGGATCGTGGTCAATGGCGCCCGGGACAAAGTCTAACCGAGACGCCAAGAGCCGCCATGGTGGAGTGTGATAATGAAATTCAAAATTCATCTCACCAAACCACCTGGAGCTGGCTTAAAGTGGCCTGTAAGTGGCGTCCGGACTATCGACTGCTGAAACTAATGCAATTCGACATTTTCCTTTCCATTGTTGTAGGACTTAAGCTACAAGAGCAAAAAAACCCCATTAAAGTGTACTTGTTTGATATTTTACCAAGCAAATTTCGACACTTTCGATCATAAAACATTGGCCGCGACTTTTATTTATAGCTGTTCAAAAGGTTCCAACTAGAAGCGAAATGGTTCCTCAACGTGATGCCGCCGAGTATGGGTAGCGCGTACCGTTCCCTATTGCTGACTAGATGAATATCTTTGGCCAATGTATTCAACATCCTTCGGTTCATCGCATTGGGGCGCATTGTTTTAATCAATATAACCGCCGCCACCGGACCGGATTTGTCAATGAAGAAGCGTACGCACGTTACTACGGTTGTCGGTTTTAACTATTCACAAAATCAAAAACCCAATCCCCAGCCACAGGCTTCCCTCCAATCACCGGGGTCCTTCATGTGACGCGCAACAAGTTGGATTTAAATTAGATGCATTCGAGTCATGTTGCGATCGGTAATATCCGGTGGCAAACCGCGACCGGACGGTGTAGGAATCACCATTAAGAAAACCGTTCCTCGATTATCATACTCCGCTACTAAAATGTGTCGATTCTGTACTTGTAGCGCAATCCGGGTGTAACGCGCCAGTAGCGAAGCAATCAAGCAGCGCAACCATATCTCGAGGGTTAGAGTTAAGAGCTGAGCATAAGCCGTCCGTTCGCCTTGCATCGGGAGACTGGACAGCAATAGTATAGGATTTCTTCATAAATAAATTAACAAATAAACAAGATCGTAACCGTAACAATAAACACGGCACAATAGCTCCGGATCCGGAGTCCGCGTGTCGTTTCATTGTTGTCTGGGCCCGAGGGTCCTGTCTCGCAAAACTCCGCTTCCTTCAAAACATCCGGACCGTGCTGGAAGGTGCACCACCAAGGTGGCCGATGATTCAATTTCCCCTCAGCGCCGTGGTAGACTTTCACACCCCGGCAACTCCGACACCAGATTCTCGATTCGCATATTTATGAGGAGAAATGGTGACCCGTGAGGAAGAGGCGGGATGTAGAAGGTAGAGGTGGCCTGCGCGAGCCATTGGCATGACACGCGGACACAACATACGACGCGTGGGTGAACAGACGAGCGATCACAGCTCCAGAACGACAACTGGCTGGCTGGCTGGCTGGCTGGTCCAGGCGGCTGGCGCTACAAGTCGTCCGATGGATGCCCTTCAAAAACCGCACACCGTGCCGGGAGTATGCAGTGCGGGTCGAGGTTGTCCGTGTGCCCCACCTAAACTTGACACCTTCTAGTTAATGGTAATGGGACCGATTCTTTATCCGCAAAGTACCGTGTACGAACACGAATATCTGCGGACCACGGTTACCGGTTTCTGGGTTACAAATTTTGATAGCTTCCGATACGTGGCTGTGCTCACTCCGTGTGTCTCATCATAATTCCCTCTCGGGTCCGGTGGAGGTAATAAAGTTGTCTACGGCGTGATCTTGTGAAGAAAAATGCGTTTGCAAAATTTTATCCCCCCGATATGCGGTTGGCACGAGCGCGCGAACCCGTCGTCGACTCGCGTACGTCACCCTCGGGGAGACGTTAGGGGGAGAGTTGAGATATAGTGGGTAATCTGATTGCCATAAAATTTTCAAATGATTGCACAAAGGACATAATCTCCCGCCGCTTCTGGCGCTGGAGGCCTGATCTGGACAATAAAACTGGTCCATTTATTTCGACTTAATAAAGTGGACTTGTGGAGGTTTGCTTCATCGATCATAATTCAGACTGGATCGCTCATGTGGTCAGGGTTGGTGCCTTACCGAAGGCACCTTACCATCCTGGTTCCAGAACCAGTTCCTTCCTAACTTCCAGACAAAGATTGATTCGGAACAATCTTGCGCTAGATGCTTGGTCTAATTAACTCTGGGTGATCGACGAAGCTGAGCCTCGCAATCACACCTCATCCTCATAATTAGCTTCAACTCACGACGGAAGACTTTCTCACGACTCCTCCTGTCCAGCAAATGGATTCCTGCACCCATCAGTCGAATCTTCTTCGTTCTAATGATCATCAACACCCCATCAGCCCAAGTGTGCCAGTAGCTGCAGCTCCTTCTTACCTTAACGCAACCGATTTGGAGGAAACCGTCCACGGCACGATGCATAAATCACGCCGCCAACTGGAAAACGATTAATAAAAATTAATTACCCTAGTGCGATAATTCACGCCATTCTATCGCTGCACTGCCGCGTGAGGCGGTGAAAAACTGGCCCCCGATCGGCATACACTCACGCGCAGCCCGGGAAAAAGTGCGGAAACGTGTCTGACGCGTCGATTACGCCGCACACGAACGCTCGTCCGCGCACGCCTTTTGCTTTTGGTGAATTATGGAGAAAAAGCGCGCGCGCGCACACACACACAGCGTCGGGTGATTTATGGGATATCGGAGCGGATATACTCCGGCCATCGACGGCGTGTGTGCTGGATGTGTAGTGCTGCTTAGTGCCTCACAGTACATCAACCGCCACTGCCGATAAAGAATAATGGAACGAAGCGTCGCGGCACTATGTTTAGAATTTGACACTTTATCACGTCTCGCTTATCCAGTGTACCACTTCCACGCTGGTTTTCCGTGTGGCGTGTCTGCTTCCTGCCGGTTTCGACAAGTTCGTGCCAAAAACGGTGTGGAATGGATGTGTCCAGGGTCGGAGAGCAGCATTAGAAGAGCCAGCATGTGACAATGACCGGGATCGGGATGGGGTATACTGCAGGAAAATCTTGGACAAAAATCTACCAAGGACCCTCTTGGATATAGGTCTGGGAAATGTGCATAGAGTTGAAGTCCTGGACATATACCAGGAGAGTCGCAGGGGTCTCTGGCTCGTACCGTAAGAGAGCCCGATTAGAAAGCAGGGACTCGACAAACTAAGATGATCTTGAGGTGGTAAAGGAGTGCTACGCAGTGGCAGATCCAGCATTGAGGAGACCTGTGGCTGGAAGAACTCTTATTCAAGCTGTTGGAACTTTTTAAACTCCGTGCTCAACAGGACCCTTGGAGGACATGGAGGCTCTTAGAGACGGCAAAGTCTCTAGATAGGACTTGGACTACGCGGTCCGGTGGAAGACTAGATCTCTTGAACAACGAAGAATCTTCGACCGTACCGTCTTGTTGGTAGATGAAATTTGGACAAGGCTTAATGCCTACCAGGTATCTTATCAGGCATCTTTTGTAGTAGACGAGGCGCTTTAGAAAACTTGGTCTCTTGGTGGACTGGTTCTCTTGGTAGACAAGATCACTTGCACAACGAAGACTTTTCAATCACAACGTCTCTTGGTGGATGAGACTGGGACAAGGCTTTATGACTATGAGATCTCTTGATCTGGTTGTCTCAATAATGCGATCTTCTTTACCAGATACCAGATACAAGATCACTTAGACAACGAGGACTCTTCGATCGCGACGTCTCTGGGTAGATGAGAGTTGAACAAGGCTTTATGACTACGAGGGTCTCTTGGTCGATCAGGTCCTTTCGATAACTAGATCTCTTATGCACTGCGTCTTCGGTGCTTTAGAGAACGTGGTCTCTGGGTAGACGGATTTTCATGATAGACAGGATCTCTAGGACGTTCAGAGTCTTGTGAAGATAAAATTGCAAGAAGCATCTTGCAAGCTCAGCTCACCTTTTAGCTCCCTTAAAAGAAGAACAAATCCATATATGTTACCTAAGCGCACGCCTTCAATTATTTAATTAAGTTGAAGTTTTGATTTATTGAGTTTTGTTTTATCCTTTTCGCTGTTGTCTGGCGCTAAGTACGGGAGTCTAAAATTAGCAATCCTCTCTCACTCTCTCTCTTCTTTTGCTTCCGTTTGCAACTTTTTTTTTGTTCTCCTCTTCTGTTGATTTCTTAACTTCAAGAATGTTTTTAATAACCTTACATAATGCGATCTAAAAATTGCTCCTAATTTGCCCCGCTTTCGTTAATCTTTTATTTTTCATTTGCTTTTTGAAGTTTTCTTATCACGCAGCATGTTTTTTTCAAGTGTTTTAAATCTCCCTCACGTGTGCTTCCGCTAATGAGTGCCAAAAACGGGAGAAGAGAAGAGAATCCTCGCACCGGGTATGGGCCTGGTGGCTTGTGACTTAAGAATTTTCTTGTTTGCTCTTTTTATCCCTTCAATTTGAATTGTAAAACTGTTCCTACTTACAAACTATGCATTTAAAGAGTTTTTTTGTTGTTGTTCTGTTCTACTTGTTTCTAATTAAATTTCGCCTTAGCTCCTACTTCGCTACCCTATGTTGGGGAAGGGGATTAATAAATAGGAGTAAACTATCGTCTAGCTTGCTTGCCTTTGCTTTTACGCTGCTTAACGTAAGACCAATCCGATCACTTATCAGCAGCAGTTGCACTCAGTAGCACTTAGTCTAATAATTTGTAACCTTATTTGTTTCCTTTTTTTGGTATTGCTCCTGATGTCCTGGTGTCTCGTTTTATCTCGCAAAAATGGCGCTTTTATTAAACTGTTTAAGCGATGAAGTAGAATTAATTGTAAATGTGTATTTTTGCACTACTGCAAACTCGCTTTCTCCTTCGTAAATGTAATTTTCCTCTTTGTTTTGTTAAGGCAATATTTACTTACTTCAACTTCAACCATGTTCGACCTGATTCCCTATAAGCCATTTAACCGAGAAAAAATCAAAAAAACACACCCAACTCTCATACTAATAAAGCTAACAGTAACATGGGAAGGAGAAAAACAACTATAAACACTAAATAATACATTATTGTGCTGTTGGGATCAGCCCCCTACCGGCTGTAACAAACTCGACCTTTTTCCTAGCAATTGCCTTGGAATGGAACTAAGACTGAAAAGTGTGCAACTAGAGCGTAGAAATGACAAAACTGTTCCCTCCCTCGATTCTCTTAAGTTTCCACCAGCACGTGAGTAAACAGGTTGTGCAGCTTGAAGCCGACCTGCTTGTAAACGAGCGAATTCAACCCGTCCGTATGGTACCGAAGCTTGCCATTCTTCAGAAACGCAACCCGATCCTTGTTCGGTGCCTCCGGCCGATGCTTCAACATCGAGTACTGGCTGTAGCTGGGGCTGAAGCGACAGATTTCGATCTGCTTGTTCGTCAGCCTCCCGTACAGATCATCATCTTCACCGCCCCAACCGCTGAACATGTTCGACATGCCGTTTATGTTGAGGAACACGCTCGATTCGATCGCAACCGCACCGCCAAACAGCCCCCGGTACGGCAGATTGTACCGGAACACGTCCAGGCTCGAGCACATGTGGCGCGGTTTCCGCGAGCACGCATACAGATGGCCCAGATTCATCGGCATCAGGTCAACGTCGTGCAGCACCAGACACGGATAGTCCAGTCCCATCGCAATGAGCGCCCCGATATTGAACAGCTTCGCCCGGTTGAACGGTTTCGGATCGTACTGCTCAATCACAAAGATCCGGTAGTGGATTCGCTGCCGGCGCAGATAGTTGTGCATGTAGATGAGGAACTGATTGAGCTGCCGTTCGCGCTGCCGGTACGGTACGATAATAGCGGTGCTGAAGCTTGGCAGACAATCCTCCGGATAGTATTCACCACCGAGCCGTACATTGTTGTTAATGATGTCTTCCGTGTAGGGTGGCCGGTACAGGGACAGATTTTCTTCGATCACTTCACTGTAATCGCACCGGAGCCCGTTCCGCATCAGCGAAATGTTTTTGGTCGTTTTGCGTATCAGCTGATCGTAGATGTTTTCACCCTCGATGTAATCGTACAGGCTGGCGAATCGTCCCGGCCACAGGAAGTACACCATCAGCACCAGGTAGGCCGCATACGCGTACACACCGTTCGACAGCCGGAACGTTATCATGGTGGTGCTTGGGGACGGGTTTTTTTTACGGTTTGTACGGTCCGCTTACGAAGGTGGCCCTTTTCAACCCCACACTCAAATACACACTTGGGATGGATTTTATCGGCACCGAAAATCAGTTCACTTTAGACGTGTAGAGTGTAGAGAGAAAACAGGGCCAACTTATTAAGGTAGGAAAATCGGATAATCGGTGCTTGGGGGCTGGTAGACAGGACAGACGGTAGAAGAGACCAGAGGGGGGATGGGAGAGAGTGGACGGCACTAAATGCGTCGAAGAACAGCTCGATTGCACTGGATTGACACGCGAACGCGAGTGCAGGTGCACTTTGGCATGCTCGAGCGGTGTTGTGTCGGTGGTCGAAAAACTGCACACACAGCAACAAAAACAGAGTATTCGACAGCATGCGCTTCGTACCCCAAAAACCCGAAGTTTGATGACCGCCGTTGATAATGATGATGATGATGATGATTATTGCGCTACCACTTCAACGAGAAACGACTTCGACAATGCTCGTGGTCCGGCTTTTTCAACACCCGGCAAACGGGTGATTGTGCTAAAACAGATGAAGAATGATGAAAATTGCGATAAACTTCTACACACTGCAGCAAACTAGATTTTCCTTGTATTGGGTTAATAGCGTACTGTGGAGTGTGACCGCTTTTCCACCGTGTTTTGGTCCTGCTTTTCTCGGTATTCACGTGCGCGTATATCCTGCGGGGAAAACGCACACATACGCAGACAGGAAAATGCTCAACACCGGATCAAAACAAACAACCAACGCGCGGTTGACAGCGACAGGTTTATAGCGGAGCGTCAGCGAGTTCAAGCGAGATTGGAGCCAAAGCGTTGAAATTAAAATACATTTTATTTTATTTCTCGAAGAAACTACACAATTATATTGATAAAGACAGGCTTGTGAAGCGTTACAATAGTGCCGTGCTACGCGACCGCCCTAACAATCCTCACAATACGCAATAAATCTGTCTTGTAGGCCTTGTTCACCAATCGGGTTTAGGCAACGTGCTACACTCGACTTCACCAAGACAAGATCGGCTTATAATTTTAAAATAACAATTCTACCCGCCGTTCAGCGGATACGCTCGCCTTACCGAAAAGAAGCTCCTCTTACTCGTTCAACCCTGCAAAGAAATCCTTCGCATTGACGCGCTGCGATGAGGGAAGGTTATGCTTCAGCGTCCGCTTGTCCGGTTTGCTGTTGTACTTGATACCGTCAAAGTCTTCGAAGTATTTAATGTTCCAGAAGCGTACATCGTTGTCGTGCGAGCTGGTCGCAATTAGCTCACCACTCCCACTGATGTCCATCGTATCGATCGCCATCGAATGTTGGCCCACGATACCGAGCACACGGCCCGGCACTAGATGCATCGCCCGGATAATGCCATCCTCACCGGCCATGACGGCAATCTGTTCCGTGATCGGTACCATACGGTTTGCGCTCGCTTTCGGTCCGGTAAACGCATCGCAGTGGTACGCAAACTGGCCCCAGTTGAAGGTGTAGTAGTTGCCCTTGGATGTACCGACCACAAGCTTGCTTTCGCGCTTGAATGTTCCCATGCAGTTGAGCTCCTCTTCGTACGGTTCTGATTGGACGAACATTTTACTGGAAGAAGGAGTAATATTTAACACAAATGGACATTCGCTCTAACGCCCATGCTTACCGTTGAGCAATGTTAATCGTCGTCAGCAGACCATCGCCACTCGTCATCAGCAAATACTTCTGTTGCTGGCCGTTCGACAGGATGCACGAGACAAAGTCCTCCACCGGTCGCAATCCAAACACCGCATCTTTCTGCCGCAGATCCCACAGCTTCACCTCACCATCGTCATCGCCCGTCGCAAACAGATGCTCCCCAAGCACCGCCATCGAGTACACCGGTTCACTGTGTGCTCCTTCCCAGACCCGTTTAAATTTCCCAGTTTCCGTATCCGCTACCACAATCGAACGTTCCCGGCCGGTGGAAATGATGGATAAACCATCGCGGGAAAACTCCAAACAACGGACCGCTTTCGTGTGCAGTTCGTGTGTTGCCGATAGGACGTTTTGCTCGTTCGAATACTTGTACATCAGCACATCGCCCACGGACGTGCCAACGGCAAGAATGTCTTCACACGGATGGAACGAAAGATCCACCACAAAATCTTCCGTCTGAATGTCGGCCGGTTTCGAGCGTGGTTTCTTAATTTCCGTAATGATCGCTTTTATCACGTCATCATCCTCCATCTCTTCATCGTAATCGTCAATCACCCGATGGGATGGGCCAGCCTCGGATGTGCTTTCACCGTCGGGTCCCTTTTTCGTTCCATCCTCCTTGTTGCTGGTTGCTGCCTCTGTATCGGAATCCGAATCTGATGTGCTGTTATCACCAGTTGTCTTTTTCGCTAGGTCATCCTTGTTACCGCTGGCCAAATCGGAACCCGAGCTTGTGTCGGACATTTGACTGTCGTCCTCCTCGTCGTACGTATCATCACTATCCGTATCATCCATGGCGGGCGATTCGGGCACACCGACAAATCCTTCCTCCGTTTCCGATACGTACTCGATCAAACCTAAAAGTTCTTCGGTGCGGGCAGTCAGAAAGTGCGTTGCGTCTAACTGATCCACATCAATTTCTGCGTCGTCTTCACTATCGCTTGAATCACGGAAGTAGGGCGAATGGAAATTCCTCCTGCAAATTGAAAACACCCCGATCCCCGGAAGGAAACTTATTTTAGGTTATGGCCATCATCTCACTGTGCTGCCGACTGCCAATCGATGCGGTTCGGTTCCCCTGTTACTTACATTCCACCAACTGAAACACAAACTTAAAACACGGCTTGGACGAAAACGACGGCTATACGCAGCTAACAAACGGTGATAGCATCAATTACAACCCGCTTTTACAGCCGCTACGCATTTTCCAAATCTCTTTATCAACGTGCAAGCGCGGCACACATTCCAATGATGCGTTTTTGTTATGACAGCAGCAGCAGAAGCAGCTTTCCTTTGTTTTGACAACATAGTCGATTTCGATGGCGTTTCGAAGTGAACATGTTCGAATGTACGTGAAATGTTTCAACGAATGTTTCAATGGATTTGAATTTATTTTGAAATTTCAATCGGGTTTTGATTACTTTTGATAAAGATTTCAGTTTTTTACTAAATTTTATGATTAAATGAACATAAATAGATAAGAAAAACAGACTTCTTTCGTAAATAAATATTTTTGTTGAGAAATATTTCAATCTCTTTCTACAGCAAACTGTTCTACGAAAGACGACACGTCAAACGTCAGCGACTGGCTGTCATACCGACGAAACGTCAGAAAATATTTACGTGAACTGGTTTTATTTCGTTTTTTTCGCTCTACAAAAGTTATTCCACCACACAACAGTGCATCGGAGACGATAATTCGCTCAAAATAACGCAAGTTACAGGCTGTGCAATTCCGGAAAACGGTGCTGATAAAGTTAGCTAAAGTTTCGCTGCGAAACATAATCACTGAGCTCGAGATCGAAATGTCCCGATGACTCGCTCGCTGCAAGTGGCCACAGTGGGAAGTGTGCAATAGGGGGTTGAACTCGTTTTCGAGAGTGGTGTTATCATCATCAAACTATTGTGCGTACTTGGGTTGTGATAAAGTGTGATTGAGGGTGCTGATTTGTGGAATCCGATAGCACAGCACAGTCGTCGGTTGTGCAAACAGGCTTCGAAAAGCGAGCGCAAGAATCCGCTACAACGCAGTGCCCTTCGATATCGCAGTGCCCTTTAGCGAGTTTGGCAAGCAATGACAATGGGAGATGATGCGCCCGTCGTAACATCCCTGGTACTTCCGATTCTGATACGACCAATACTATCCCAGGTAAGGGCCGCACAACATAAACATCATCCTCCTGCAGAAATAGACCCCAACACAGCACCACTAATCTACTCCCGGGTGCGAGCTGTTTGTTTTTCTAAGCAAGGCAGCGGATCCCCAAAAGGGGCAAAACGACATGGAGCGATGGTACAGGGAAAGTCGTCTTTCTTGTTTTGTGTCGCGGGCAGCCACAAAAGTACGTGCCTCCAACAAGTCCTTCTATGGGGCGCATACTACGGCCACAGAGGCCACCGAGCGAAGAAGCTGGTCGGTCTCGTTTAATGTGTGTATGTACACAGTTTTGCATAAACCACTTTTTTGCTTCCTGCATTGGAACGCTCGGAGGTGGGGCGGAAAGCTTCCTCGTACGGCACAAACACACAGCACGACCAGCTCAAGCCACACTAGATTACCAGGATGTGTCGTGTGTGTTTACGATTCACTTTTCATCGCTAATCGATTGATTATAGTGTGCCATGGTGTCGAAAGGGGGTTGTTTTTTGTGATTGTCGCCCCACCGCACACTAGATACAGGGATTGGAAAAAGTATACGTCTATGCCGTTCCGTTCGGACCGCTCTCCAGTAGTGAGGACTGACTATCCAACTACGTGGTATCATGAAGTCTAGTAAACCATAAGTATTCCGGCATGACCACGCAGGCCGATAAGCCAAGAAGAAGTTTTGAAGCCCTGGAATCATCATTCGGCTTGTAGACAAGCCCCGTTCCATCGATCAATCAGTAGTTGATCGCTTGCGTCTGACAACATCATTGCAAATCAAATATCGGTAGTTCCATGACCATGATCATGACATGGTCTTCAACTAGGATGAGGGCTTTTAGGATCAAGTTCAAGCCCAAATTAATATAGCTCTAAAAACTATGGCAATAGCTACATCAGAAAGAGTTGTCAAGTCAAGACCTTTCGAGGTCGTACTGTAAAATTAGAAGCAACATTTGATCGATCTTTATGGACCTCCTATCTTTCAGCAGTATGATGATTTCAACTAAGAAACCATGAGGCGTGTATGAAACCCCAAGCTACTCAAAGCTTTAGGATTATCAGAATTCCTATATGAATACAATTGTGACCATCTTTGGAGACAGTAGATGGTACAATCGAATGACTCTTTATATTAAATGATAATATATCGGAACAGGCTTTGAAGTAAGATCTATATAAAATTCCATCCCGGGCAAGGAATGGCTATCCAGCTGCGGTGTCATAAAATCATGTAAAATAAACCATAAGTGAAACATCAAGAATGCTTGAGGTTGTAGTGTCAAAAAACAAAGAAGCATATTTAACGGAAAATTTCTTCTAATTTATGAGCTTAACTAATCTAACTAGATTTAACTAATTAACTAAATAACTAAAGAAGTTAACTAGATTAACTAATCTTAAATATTAGTTTCCTTATGTTAAGCCGATTTACACTTCAAGCTCGCTATTTACCATTTAATATCCAGCCTGCCGTATACTTTTTGCACTCACTGTAGATCTGACAACGGTGGTTAGTGGTTGGTGACTTGAATGCCAACCATTTCCGTCGAACGGATCTATGATCGCTGAATCACCACCAAAGAGGATGGCGTTCGGTGCCATTTGTCGTTGTCGATTTATGGGTCGTAAAATGAATGCGTTGGAAAAACCAGCACTTACAACCGATCCGGTTCGGTTCATTAGCTAAAAAAAAAAAATAAATAAATAAAAATCTGCAAATTCCATTGCATAACACCGACCGTTCTCTCCTGCTTGTTTGTGGACAATTTTGCAGCTCGAAAGGCGCGATGTGGTCGCATCACAAACGCTACGGGCCGCCCTGACCAAAGCGGAACAGAGCCACCCGGGCCTGACGTACGATCTGGTGATGGGCATCATCAAGAAGGGCGACATCAATGTGAACATGAACGAAAGCATCCTCAGACTGCAGGGTGCGGCCACAGATACGGACCGTAAGTACAGCCCCTTTTCCGTCGAACTTCCCACAATGAATTCACCACGTGGTTTCCTTTTGCTTTCCGGCACAGTGATCGAATATCGACTGAACCGCACGGAAGATGCATTCCAGGAACTGAACAAAAAGTCGGCCGCACTGAAACGAATCCTGAGCCGCATCCCGGACGAGATAGCTGATAGGAAAACATTCCTGGAAACGATAAAGTAAGCAGCAGCGCACCGAATCCGGTGAAGGATGATGAATTACAGCAGCATGTGCACGGTGGAATAACTAATGGAGCATAATTTTCACTCGGAAAAATTCGAATGAATTTTTTCCACAATTCCAAGCTTCATTTGTTCGCTTTAATGGGTGGCGTATTGAAGCGAGCTTATGATATGCACGCTATGAAAGCCCAGAATTTTGTTTTTTAAATTAAAAACTTCCTCCCTTAGGACCACTTCCTCCTTGTCAGTCACGTCAATCATTGTAATGCAATGCCTTCAATTGTCTACACGTCTGTTCTATCCTTCGCAGAGAAATAGCCAGTGCCATCAAAAAGCTGCTCGATGCGGTGAACGAAGTGGTCGGCTTCATACCGGGCTCGTCCGGCAAACAGGCGGTGGAACAGCGGAAGAAGGAGTTTGTAAAGTATTCCAAAAAGTTCAGTACCACCCTCAAGGAGTACTTCAAGGAGGGAGAGTAAGTGATCGTAAAAAAGGGAATTTCCCGCGATTTTTGAAACCCCTTTTTCTCCACCGAATACTAATCGATTTCCGAACGCGTGTTTGCTTTGTCTCTTCCCACTTCCAGAGCAAATGCCGTATTCGTAAGTGCCCTGTACCTGATACACCAAACGAATCAGATTATGATAACGGTCAAGAACAAGTGCGAATAGAGTGGGCGGACTGACGTTGGGTGGCCGCGATCGAAGGTTCGCCTGTCGGATGAAGCAAAATCATGAGTATTTAATGATTAGATATGTTTTTGTTACACTGTTTCTTTTTCTTTGTGTTGTTTAAATCTGTCCCCTTGCCCACACTGCTACTACTCCTGCATCATTCCTGTCCCCCCGTTCTCTATGCATCTTCCGTTGCAATAATTATTGACTGTACGAAGTGCGCATCGTCCTGCGCCATTGTTATGAGAGAGATTTATGTTGGCGGGTCCCATTTTTTAGGAAAAATAAAAAGGAAATCAAACACCCTACTGGCAGCAACGGACAGGGCAGCTGCTCTGGATTGATACGAATATTTACATTTTGCCAATAGTAGGACCGATGGTTCCCATCTGTATTCGCGTGGTAAAGCAAATAATTATGAATGAGAGACTTTTGGATTAGGATTATTACTATTACAATTATTAATATTATTGCGAGGGAAAGCCAGACACCGCTAGAGAACGTCACACGTATTAGGAAAAGCGCTAGTGGAAAGGTTTAACAAGAAAGAAAACGTCTATATATACAACACACCCACACAAGAATAATTTGAATGTTGGTCGTGTAGGAAGGAAGCAGATAGTGAGTATGATAACAAAAAACCCCTATGATAACGTTATTATTTCTTTTTACTATAGCGGAGAAGAAGAACAAACGAGCGAGAGTGTGAGAGTGGAGGACGTAAAAAGAAGAACAAAATCTTAATAAAACCATACACTATAGTTTTAAATTACCGTTTTTTTTCCCCTGCCCGATGTGCAGGACACAGCTTAAAGCACGAAAGAACGACCCCGGAACGCTATGCATATTAATTAGATTATTCCCTTCGCCCATTACGGGCGTAATGAAGCGTACCGAAGCTGCCGGACCGTCGGACTGAAATATGAATGCCCCTCAAGCCAACCATCAAGTGTTGCGGTGCGTTTTTAATCTGCAAATCTTAACCCGTTCGGGACTAGCGACACACACACACACACACACTCGCCAATCACACTAATGAAGAGAAGAAGTTCACGTTCTTTAATTACTGCCCAGCGTGTTGAAGCCTTTTCCGATGCTTCCTTCCTTTTTTCTGAACTCTGGACAAGCAGTGGTGAGGTTGTACACGTGTTGGAAAAAAAAATCGCCACTCGACATAAATGGATTCGCTGGAAGCTCTTAACACTGGATAAATTTTATATTAGATCGTCTGGGTGGTATTCGCGTAAATTTAAAGGATATTTGAAAGGATTTTGTTTTGAGATTGATTTTAGACGGAATTTAACATTTATGGGTGAATTTTGTGAAAGGTGCGTTTTTGTTTCATGACATCTTTCATCACACAAAAGGCACAAAAAGGTCTTTTTAACGAGGCGCCTTTGTGCAAGGCCCCTTGGGCTAGTCCCCTTGGAATAAGCCATATAGACTTGGCAATTTATAGTAGGTCCCTCGGGCTAGGACTGCTCCCCTTGGAGCAGGTCCTTGGATTAGACACGTTCGTCTAGATCCCTTTTACTAGGCTTTAGGATAAGGCTCTTTGCAGCAGGCTGCTTGGACTAACACTGTTCCAAGGGGGCTGCTTCAAGATGCCTGCGCCAAAATGCCTGCTCCAAGATGCCTAGTCCAAATGACTAGACGAGCTTGCTCCAAGGTGTTTAGTTAAAGGAGGCTGCTCCTAGAGGCCTAGTCCAAGGAGCATACTCCAAGATGCCTAGTTGAAGTGGGGTAGTCTATAGGGCCTAATCCAAGGAGCAAGGAGAATGCTCCAAGATGCCTAGTTCAAATGGCCTAGTCCAAAGGGCCTTATCCAAGAAGTTTGCTTCAAGATGCCTTCTCCAGGATGCATGCTCCAAAATGCCTAAAGATGCATGCCTCAAGATGCCTAGTCCAAGGAGCCTGTTCCAAGGGGTCTAGTCCAAAGGGCCTAATTTCAAGGGGTCTGCTTCAATATGCCTAGTCCAAGGAGCATACTCCTAGAGGCCTAGTTGAAGTGGGGTAGTCTAAAGGGCCTAACCCAAGGAGCCTGCTCCAAGGGGTCTGGTCCTAGGAGAATGCTCCAAGATGCCTAGTTCAAATGGCCTAGTCCAAAGGGCCTTATCCAAGAAGTTTGCTTCAAGATGCCTTCTCCAGGATGCATGCTCCAAAATGCCTCAAGATGCCTAGCCCAAGGAGCCTGCTCCAAGATGCTTAGCGCAAGGGACCTAGTCCAAGGAGCCTGCTCCAAGGGGCTTAATCCAAGGGGTAATCCAAGGGGCCTAGTCAAAGGAGCCTGTTCCAATGGGTCTAGTCCAAAGGGCCTAATTTCAAGGAGCCTGCTTCAATATGCCTAGTCCAAGGGCCTAGTCCAAAACGCCTAGTCCAAAGGGCCTAATCCAAGGAGCATGCTCCAAGATGCCTAGTGGAAGTGGCTTAATCCAAGGCGCCTGCTCCAAGATGTCTGGTCCAAATGGTCTAGTCTTAGGAACCTAGTTTAAGGGGCCAGATCCAAGGGGCTTAGTCTATGGGGTCTGCTCCAAGGGTCCTAATCCAAGGAGCATAGTGCAAGGGGCCTAATGTAAAGGACCTAGTTTAATGGGCGTAAAAGGGATTGGTTGACACTTTCATGATAACCAGCTAAACCAGCCATTGCGAAATAGTGAAACTAGTGTTTCCAATTGTTTTCCTTTAATGTATCTTAAACTTTTCACCAATGTCCAATATCACCCATTGCTCCATTCCAAAAAGGTAAAGAACATCATGATTATACGCCTTCAATAAAGGTGCGTCTGCGGGTGACAGGACGAAGTGCCTGAGTGGTTCGATATTGTTTAGACGATATTGGGCGAAAATTGATGTGGGATTGAGAAAAACAATCCCCCAACCGGAGGTGGTATGAGCCATCGGCAGCCAGCAGATGAACTTTATGAGCTGACGAAAGTCACACGTAGGCGACACCAGAAGGAATCGCTCCGGGTGTCTATTCATGCTCGGCTGCTATGAAGCGAACGATGGAGCAATATTATCTCGTTAGAATGATTCGAGATTCCGTCGGATAAGTAGATGGAGCGGGAGGGTGGTCCGGATATGGTAAGAATATCCTGTCACTGCTACCGAAGGCGGAATCGAAAAGAACTCCAAATGGTAATGGTAATCATCTTGGTTCGCTTATTTATGTGTCGTAGGCGAACGCAAACATGCAATCCGGCCTCCAATCCGTAGTTAAGAATCTCTCAACGTTTCCTCCTATCAGAACGAGTTTGAATTTAATTGGGCTACTTCGGGGGAATTTCATTAGAGGCATCGCATTAGAGCCCCGCATGATTGACTAGCAAAAAAGAGTAGTAAGAAAGAGTGTACCGAGGTGATATTTTGAAGAAGACACTCCAGTGGACGGGAATTGAAAAACAGTAAAGTTTAAGCGAGAAGTTGTGTTAATTAGATTCCAATTAAACTCTCCACTGCGTGCAGAGGGAGATGAGGATGATGAGAACAAGCGTAAAAAAAGAAACGACAGATATTCATGAAATAGCTCCAAGGCTGATACTTCATCGGCAGTTTAGCTTGATTTTGAAGAAGGTGTGACTGTTCTGTTTATATCCACATCAACCTCCCCACAAAAAGAGATCCCTACAATCCGAAACGATAATCCGACTCTTTCGGTACGGTTGTAACGAAAATCCCTCTTTAATCCTACACCACGAAGGTTGAGCGAGATTAAAATCAGTGTCCAATCAGCTTCCCTAACCCTAGCCGTTTTTTTTCCCTCATCTGATCTAGGTTGGGCCCCGTAAGAACTGAAAGTGACCATCGGGCGGTTGCTTCATCATCTTCCTCACGGTTTCGATTAATCAGCATTGCAAATAGAGATTTCTCAACACTCCGGTGGATTGTTTCCCACCATCGCTCGGACAGAAAATGCGTTTTATATTGCATTGTCTGTGGAGTACCTGGGAACCATGCACCCCCCCAATACCTCCGTTCCATAATGCATAAGCGTTGCTCGGTGGCCATCTACATATTCTTGCCCGTTGTTGATTGAGAGAGCAACAGCAAAAAAGCTCAAGAGGAACAAATATTGCTGTTTTTTGAAAACGAGAATCCATTCTACCATCGGCAAACCTTACCAGGAATTGGATATAGCTATTCCTCAAAAAAATCCATCTAGCTCTTTTATATGCGCGCATCTTCACCGATATGCTCTCTCCAGGGGAACTGAATGGGAAACAAATTCTTTCGATCCTAGCTAGGCTCCATCCTGTGCAACACGTAACGCCACGTGTGTCTCCCTGTCCATGCCACCTCCGAGCGGGGGAGCCATATTCGCGTGATCTTTCGCTGCACCTCCTGAGGTGAGCTGATGTAACCAAAGATGTATGGGCAGAGTACTTCTACCACCTAACTTTAGATGAAGAGGAGAGACCTCTGCTTACCATCTTCCGGTATCGATGTTTACCCTCGCTGAGGTTTGGAATTCCTGGTGAGGTGAAGAAATTGAAACAACGGGAATTGCGGCTGCCTGGTCTGTAGTCGCGTGGTATCGCAGATGGGGCGCATGTCGTCGACCGGCGGCATGTGCTAGCAGCATGGCGCAGGCATGTTTATCTGATACCTTGCGAATTTCCCCCCCCCCCCCTCCCAACGCACGTGCGTTTGTGTGTGGCGATGGTGCTAGTATCTAGTCGGACAAATCCACTATTCGCGGCAGATCCATCCATCCAGGTTCGCGCGCGTTAGAGGAAGATGCACCACCACACGACGACTACAACTGTGAGGCTCTCTACTCGATGAGCTCTCTCGCTTACTCACAGCGGCTTTCAATTCCATTGCTGCGGGGGACTTTTTGCTTGCCGTTTGCAATATGCCGTGGTTGCCATCGGGGGATGGCCTCTGGAAGAGGGGTGGCTGAGAGGAATGGGGTGCGCGACTGCAGTTGGTGGCGTATGTAATGGAGACGGGTTCGGAAACATGAACTTGCCCGATCGCACGTTGCCGGCCCACGTGAAGCGGCACCGTTTTGGTATTGGTGCGAGCGAGCGCGTTAGTGTGTTGTGTTTTGTATACCGTTCGAGGGCCACCCTTTTGTATTGCAGCCGGTCCGGACGCAATCTTCCACAATCTGGGAATTTATTATTCTTTGTCAAATTAAATTACCTAAATTATTATACGTTTTGCAAATCTTCTTTGGCATTTATAAATTTTTGTTTTAAATGAAAAACATAAATATTTTAAATTCAATTGATTGATCCTGATTAGCAACATGTGACTTCAGTACGCCGCCATTAGGTAACAACCGTAACGGCGGGAACGCAACAACCCGTGCCGTGTTGTACATAGGGAACGCGTTCCCGCTCTCTACTTTGTCGGTCTTCTTCACACGCATTAGCATTCGACGCTCCGTACCGGCTCTCTGGCGCCCGCGCACTCCTGTGTCCGGGCGTTTATCACCCACAAAAGGGATAGATTCTTTCTCTCTCGCTCTCTCTCTCTTTCGTTACACAAAACGAAACACCACCGCAGGATATCACAACATCCTTTTTCGCATATTTTTCACCGGCACAGTAGCAGCAGCATCCAAGCTAGCCGTGCCCGCTTCGCACAGTCAATTACAGCCAGCAAGTGGTTGGTAACGGTCGTGCAAGCTCCTGTTGCAAAACACCGACTACTATATACAGCAACCGCCGTGTGCGTGAACTACCAACAATACCCGTCGGCATTACAACAGTTGCGCATCGAGAGTTGCTCGAGGCGGAAGTTGAACCTACCAGCACAGTTAGTCAGTGATCGTCGGCCGTACCGGAAAGGTGACAGAAGTGTTGTGCAACTAGTGTGTGTGAAAATAAAAAACAAAAAAAAAGTAAAGCATCCAAGTGAAGATAAAAATTGCATAGTGTGAATTTGTGCTTGAAAAAAAAAAGGTTCGCCAAAATGCGGTGTACTTTTATACATGGAAAGTGCAACAACGATACACGGTCCAAGGTTAACCGCAGCAGTGTGATTGTGTTAAGCTCCGCGATAGAATAACGGTGCACTTCAGTGCATCATCTCCCGGTGTGCGTGTGTATTAGTAGAAAGTGTATCGACTCCCTCCACTTGAGAGACACAGTGGCATTAGACAGGCGTCGATCGCGCTGATAAGTGGCCGTTGTGTTGCATTGAAGCAGTCTGCGTGTGTGTGCATTATCACTAGAGCGTTTTGTAGTGAAAAACAAATAAAATATAATAAGTGAAGGGGGAACAAAAACCACTTGCCGTCGCCATTTGCAAACGGTACAAAAAAGGGTTGCTAAAATCGTATCCAGGGCAGCGCACCAGCAACAACAACATCTGCGCTTGCTTTGTTGTCTAGCTGACAGATTTATGATTAAGCCTACTACCGCTGTTATGTGGTTTATTGAACAATAAACGCAGTAAGTGTGTGTGATTGACGTTCTAAAACTCTCACTCCGCCCAGTTCCTGCCCAGTTCCGTCACCTCGACCACAGTTTCTGCACATCACGTTTTTCGAGTCGCGCTGCATCGTGAGTGATCCGATTCCCATTCACAAACGTGTGTGAGTGTGTGGTCCTATAGGGCTCCATCCCCCCTCCCCTTCATAGAAGCCTCATCAAACCAGAGACAGAGCGCGTACATTGACTGACCTACCGGCGGTGTGGCGTACAAGGTGCTGTTCTAACGTCATCACCGATTAGCCCCGGACACAAACACGCCAAACAAGCTGTGCACAGTTCTTTGCACAACCCGCACACATACCAACGGGACAGCGACAATAGATTGGACGAGAGCGGAAACTAATGAAGGTAAGTAAGTTGCACATGCATCGCACGGTGGTCGACACGTTGGGGCTCCCAGCGTCTAATAGGCGTTTCGTGCGTACTTCGGAAGGGAGGAGGCTATTGGCGAGGGTATTGGAGTTGTATAATCGTTCATGGGGTAGACTATGACGCGATCCTGCTGGTTAGAAGGCAGTTTAGTGATCGCGAGTCTGATGGGTAAGAAATCCTAAGATTAGTAAAGTAGGACTCTTTTAGAAAAAGGTTTTGTTGGAGGACCCGATAACAAAACATTGTAGAAAGGTAGAATCTGTGAGAGTCCTCGATCAAACAAAATATCGCTGGAATACTCTCTTGACACTTCTTGAAGCGACTTTCACCATCCTACGCTCCACCATCTAACGCTAAAAGATGATTAATTTAATGAAATCTCGACCAGACACACTCCAATGCACGACACTTTAATATCCCTGAATGTCCAATGTTTAAAATCCATTTGATGTTACTGGAAATCGTTAACCTTCCTCTAGAGCTATGTTGAAGTGGGGATGCTTCGAAATTACTACGATGGCACTTGTTGATTGTTGATTAAGTTTCTCATTTTTGGGAGTTTCTTGCTGTTATATTCTTTGGTGAAGTACCTCAAGAAAATCTCGTAGGATACTTAAAGAATTAGCGTGCTTGCTTTATTGAACGATTGCCGCCATGTAAAATTAAACATTTTAATAATGTAAAGCATGAACAAAGGAACTCTTTTCATAGCTTTCCTCAAAGTATAGCATTTGTTAGTAGGTTTCCCGGTAACAACACACAAAGCTTTGCCAAGCTACCACATTCTTCTTTGCGCTTCTGCTGCTAATTGGGAGTTAAAAAATCATGAATAATTTTTAGTTAGGTTTTTCATTTCTTCAAACATCTTTTTCCTCAAAAGAAAATGTTTAAAAGTTGAAAAAAGGACATCTTTTCATGCTCTCTCCTATTAACCTTCACACAGATAATTGGTACCGCTGTATTCGAATATTCCCATGCATAAAAAGGACGACATCTTCCCAACGAAGTCAGGCGATCCCCGAAGTCCATTTATGACACGGTTGCAGTGCGAAACCTTTATGAATGGTCGTCCGAGCCTTTTTTTTGTCGTTGCTGAATGAAAAAGCATTTCTATGGGATGTTGCATGGGACGCCTTACGACCCTTCCTTGACACTGTATAATCAAATGCGTCGCCATCGTTTCCTGACGCTTTTCAGATGTTCAGAAAAGAACATTCCATCAGACAAATGGAAGGGAAACCCTCGAGCAAAACTCGCACTTTCGCAAGCGGAATGTGGGGAAAACAGTGTACCGCATCATGCTAGAAAAAAAACCCACGAAACGAAAGTTAGCGCTACCTGAAGTCTATTTTATCCCGTGGCCCCGACACCCACCAGAGCAGTCTGGTAGATTCGCAACTCGGTCCTTGATTTATAAATAAATAATATGTTATACACAGCGGATCGTGATTCTTTCTGGCAACGCCACGTTGCGCAATCCGTTGGCTATGGCTCCCCACTCAGTCGGGATGAGAAGCCCCACGGTTTTTCGTTGTTTCTTTCTTTGTCAGCAAAACCAACACCGAACGTAACAAAATGCTTTTTATTTAAATACCATTCTGTTGTCGCTGCTACTGCTTGATGAGCGTGGGGCGTTTATAATGGCGATTAAAACTTTCCCCGCCAAGATCGGATAAGAACGGCACCATTTTACTCGGGAGACGGTTATTTTAATTAATGCGTACGAAAATAAACACCCGATGAAATATTAATTGATATCGATTCGGCAAATTGTCAGCATAGGCGCAAAATCCCTATCAGAATGCTTGCTCACGAAATTGTTGATTCGCATCTTTGCGCTGAAATGTGGCTAAACTTTTCTACACATAAAAATGTGCATACCAATCGCTGGCTGTGGAGGCTAATATTTACCAGAGCGAAAACTTTATCCCGTGTACCGAATCGGTTAGCATAGAACTCGAGCTTAGCCTCCCATAAAGCTAGGGACCAGGAGAGAGAGAGAGCGAGCGAGAAAAGCGGTGGCATTATGGAATCGATTTGAACATCTTAACTCGTCCAGGATTGTCCGATACAATCGACAGTTGTAGCGAAAACGTGACACACTTCCGGCGGCGACCGTACCTCTCCGGTCCACACAAAACACTTGCCCTTGTCACAGTTGGCACAGCAGCGTTACGCATAAACATCGTCAGATCTCGGATGGGAAATCGGGACCAGGATGGATTGGACCAAATTTGAAAGCCTCCAGTTTTTTTTTCTTGTTGCGACGAGCCAGATCTCTGAAAGAGGAATCTGATTATGGATTTTCCTACGTGAAGAAAAGCCAAATGGAGGCTTCGGACGTTGTTGGTGGCAGCTCTCGAGCTGTATGCGGTCTGTAACGAGAAGCCCACCGAATCCGGCGTCCATTGATGGATGAAACCTAGCAGCATTTTGCAATTCAATTACTCGGTTTAGCAATGCGCGCGTTACCCATTCACACCCTGCAAGACAGGCTGTGATCGCTGAAGGCAGGAATTAGAATAAAATTTTGTGGGTGAAGCTTGTAATGAAACTTGCTGTTTACGGACACATCAACAGGAAGGCAAATGGCGCACGATACTCAATCTAGCTGCTGTATATTTGCACAGTAGAATTCGCTTTGCCGAGGGGTGTAACGATAACATGTTTATCAGATGCAAACAGTCGGAACAACGGGCAAATGGTATGCTTGTTTGAACATTCTCCCACATGTATGCCTGAGTATCCATCCTTTTACTAACATTCCCCAAATATGTATGTTTAGAACGAAAACAGGTTTATTTGCCCAGCGGAAAGAGCTATATTTTCCATCGTACAAACATATGCCACTGTTTGCCAGCGGTAATGGGTGTGTATGTGTGCATTCTATTCGAAATGTTTAGTGTGCAGGATGTTGATGAGACATAACAAAAAGAGCCTTGAGGAAGGAAGATACATCGTTTTATCGGTTAAAATGGTTATTAAAACGAAAAAAGAAGCTCGAGAGATCGAAACGGTAGCCATGCTGCCTTAGTATTGCAACAAAAATCCGACAGAGGGCGCTATCGTCGGGGAAAGAGAATTTTGGCTCTAGTCTACTATTCTTCTTACTTTATGCATGAGTGTATTAGTTTAGTAAGGCTGGAGCTACTGATCAGTCATATACGGCCGAGTCGAGCAAACATTTTATGAGATATGAAAGATAAAGTCGGCTGACAGTTTCATTGCACAACCTCCTTCGTGAAATCCCATACAATGTATGTACGGCTAGATGTACGTATGGCTAAGCAGTGACTCCATCCTAACCTACTTATAACCTAGGATAGCATTAACAAATTAGTTCTATTTTATATTATTTTTTTAATATCTGTTGAGCGAAATTGAAGGCTGCCCGGTGGAAGAGGCGACAACGGCGCAGGTCTTCATACGGCAGGACCTTCGTTAAAATCACATCCCGGACCGTTGCCCCGTAATTGGGGACTGACTATCCAACTACGTGGTATCATTAATTCTAGTAATCATTCATGACCTGAGAGGTTGCCGGGCCAAGAAGAGAGAGAGAGAGAAAATCACATAATTGCTGTGCACTTTGCATTGGCACTTCAAATTCCCGGAAGAGGGCGCTTTCGTCGGCAAAAGCTCATTAGCAGCAATGCGTGAGTTTGGCATTCTAATCGTACATCTTAGAAAAGAAGTAGCATTCAAAATGAGTCCTCGCTTAATGTGTTCCAAGTACGACATTCATAAAAGCCCTCTCATCATGCTTTATATTCATAATCAAATCAATGATGGAAGGGATAAAAAATCCTTGAACGTTCGTTAAAGCTTGGATTGCATTGGCATGACATTTTTATCCTGCCCTTTTGCAAACTACTTTTTTTGATTCGATGAAAAGAATGCGACCGGGAACCATCATGCTGTGGCATTCGTTTCCTTTCCACTGGCATAGTGCAGTTTCATGCGCGTAATTCAATAACACGAGAAGGATCCAATTTGAAGAGCAGGAAATTGAATGGCGAAAAATTCTCCGTTGCTGCAAATAAAAAGCTCAACCACCATCGTTATGGTGGTTCTGGTGGCAAAAACATTCCGAAACCGCACGGTGGTGCATGGTTGCAATGGAAATAGCCTATTCACACTCGGGCACAGCTGGACACGGAGAACACCTTCAACATTCCCCCATCAGCATCCGGACGCGAAAAACCGAAATAGCAGCGCCATGTTTTGTTTCTATTGTGCTTCTGCCCGGTAGAAAGCGTAATTTTTCTTCCATTCCAGCATTCCACCATCCGATGCCACCCAGGGAAAGGGAAAAGATATTCTAAGCTCAACAATGCACTATTTACGCTTCAAGTCCGGGTGTGACTAGAATTTCTAAGGAATTCCACCATCTTTCTTTCTCTGTTTTCATCCATCAACGTGATCAGGGCCACACAAAGTTAAAAACGTAAGCGCCCCGAGCGTGCTGGTGGTGGGTAAAAAGTTGTTGTGTTCTAAAAAAGAACACAACTTGGTTGCCTCGTGAATCTTCTGAACAGAGCGCTAGAAAAACCATCTCTGTCGAAGCCTTTTTACATGGAACTTTGTGTTCACATTCGGGTTCACCACCTTCCCCCGGGGCTGTTGTGGCTAATTTCAGCACTTTGAAAAACTTTCCAACACAAAAGGGTGGCGCCCTCTATTGTTGCTGGTAGTGAGAGCACCTCAGCTCACCGGGACAGAAAACTTTTCAAAAACATCCAACACAGCAAGTGAGTGTGTACAATTTTGTTTGCAAAAGGTATATTCTACTTCATCTCCAGCTTCATCCAGCTCCCTGGTGCAGAAATTGAGAACAATAAGCTGGAAGTGTAGCGCAGCGAAGACAGATGTCTGGCACAGTCATGGAGCACTACTGGCTCCGGCCATGTCCGCACGTGTTCGACAGAGTGCGCACCTGCACGGTTGCATGCTCGGTGGAAACCACGCGGGATGACATTTTGTTGGAGTGGAAAATTTTTGTCCGACCATAGTGCGTTGGTGGACATCGAGACCGACAAGACTTTGGAAGTGCGCCGTGTTGGACACCGAGAGTTGGAGAGCCGTCGCAGTGTCAGAGAATGTAATAATCCCAATATCGAATGTTTTTTTTCGCCCCCCAAACTTTAATCCTCGACAGCACCATACATTTGTTCACATTCATTAGAGACGGTACAGTGAGAGGAGGGCAGACGTTGACGCTCACGTTGCTGAGGTTGTACTTGGCTCGTGCGCTGCCACAATGCCCCTGTTAGGGAAGAAGGTTAATACATTTCCTTTACCGCCTCACCACCGTGTGTGGGAGTGATTATGTACCGAACCTTTGGCGAACGCACGCAGGAAACTGAAACGGGATTAGACGGTTCGGCCGTGGTGTCTTCCTTGTTGGGCACTTCTAGTGCTTCATTGACTCATGCACCTACGTACGGACGGAACAGTACGGGGCGAGAAAAAAAAGGGGACACCGGAAAAGGTCACTGTGCGCTAACGTAACTCGCTCACGTACACACAGTCCTGTGTCCAGTGTTGTGTGTGGTGCGCGGGAATGTGTTAACAAATCTCCACTCCCAAAGTCCACTCCGATAAGTCCGAATCTGGTATGTACATATCCAGAACCCTATTATATAGCAACGGCCCAGGAGGAGTCTCCGACCCGAGATAAACGCATCGCACCGGTTGTCAAACGCAAAACCAGCCCCATGTGACATTTTGAGGGCGATCCTCGCTCCTCACACTCGAGCGCTCGATTTGAATGCGATGGTAAATTTGTAGATTAACATATCTGATTGGCATTCAGATGAAGAATTCATATCCCAGAAAAGGTTCGCCAGAATATGTGTGTAAGATCAGGGCGGTCAGGATTACTGAGGACACCAACCAAGTCAATCTCTTATCTCCAAGTTACGCTTCCTTTCGCGTTGCGGTTTTACAAAGTGAAGCTATCCCAAAGTCTTGCTGCGGAACTCTGAGCATGGAAATTATGACATAAATATCCAGCGCCAGACCAAACACGCCTCTTAATTTTGGGTGACGTAAGTGTGTGCTTGTAACTGTAACGTAACGTAGTAGCGTGGCGCTTATCATTATTACCATTTGCCCTTTGCCCCGAAAACGGTGGAACGATAAATATAAAACCGATGTATGGGCATGACTAATCACGGTTGACTGAGTGGCGTGGTGGGATCGTGTTTATCGTGCACCATAAATAGCATTTAAGGAACTTCTGAGGAACAGTTTAATTGCCAATATGTTTTCCGTTTGATATTATATTGGTTTCCAATGGTTTGGTTCCAATTTATTTCTCTCTATCTGTGGTATTTGTTGTGTTATAATCCTTATATCCTGCTTTAAGCAAATCGTATTACTTTACTCATGTTTGTTTTTGTTTTGTTATTAATCAATTGTTCGTCCTGTTCTTGTTTTCTCTTCACTTTTCTTGCTCTTTTCTTTCGTTTCTTTCCTACTAACAAAAAACCTCTCTTTAGCAAGCGATACCAATGGATACAAGAGCTCGGTTCGATAAATCAGATCCTCGCTCCCAAACCTCTAGTCGTCAAACGCAAACAGATTATCCTTCAAAGGACACTTAAAAACCAAAAGTCTAGACGCACTAGTTCGAAGCAACTATCCTACTTAGTTTCTATAGTTGTATCGGTCCCCATTAATTGAGCACTCCGACCAAGTCAACGGTTCTCGAATTAACAAGAATTCCCTACTGTCCTTTCCCGCCACTAAACTCCGTCAATCCCGGAATCCCGGAACATTTCCGCCAGTCCGGCACGAGGAAACTCTTTGGAGGCAAATCGGTGTCGGGAGCGAGCCTAGGTTGAAGCATGGAATGGCTGCTGGCGAATCCGCAGATCAACAGCACCTTCGGTTCGCTGGGGACGTTCGAGGACGATGTGTACCACGTCAGCGAGGACTGTCTGGTAACGCTGGAGGAGATCATCTGTAAGCTGGCAGTGGAGGATGCGACCCTGCGAACATTTCGCCGGGCGATCGGGTTCGGTCAGAACGTCAAGAACGACATCGTCCCACTGCTGGTGAACGCGAAGGATGTGAAGATAATCGACACGACGATTCGGTTGCTGGTGAACCTAACCGTGCCGGTAGAATGTTTGCTACCGGTCGACCTCGTGTCCAAGTCGGAGATCGGTCGGCATACGATCTTCGAGCTGAACAAGCTGCTCATCACGAGCAAGGAAGCGTTCGTCGACTGGAAGACCACCAAGGCGGTGATCGACCACATGAAGGGTATCCTGGAGCGGGACACGAAGCTTTCCATCCAGCAGTGTGACAGCGTCAACAACTGCCTTCTGCTGCTCCGCAACATCCTGCACGTGCCGGAGATGGGTACGGGCGTTGGTTCGCACCACGGGGGTAGCTTCCCGACGGCGGGCCACAACACCTCCTTCCAGAACCAGATCATCTGGAACCTGTTTACACAGAGCATCGACAAGCTGCTCATCTACCTGATGTCCTGTCCGCAGCGGGCGTACTGGGGTGTCACGATGGCGCAGCTGGTGGCGCTCATGTACAAGGATCAGCACATCAGCACCCTGCAGAAGCTGCTGAACCTGTGGTTCGAGTCGACGCTGTCGGAGAGCTCGGAAGACAACGAGAGTAACACGTCGCCGCCGAAGCAGTGCAGCGGAGACTCCAGTCCCATGCTCACGTCCGACCCGACGTCCGACTCGTCCGACAATGGTGAATGTCTACGCCGGGAACGGACGACCGTTCCCGGGCAGCAGCCGTCGTTGCTGCAGCACAAGCCGCAGCACCAAACGCAGAACTTTGAACCAGCCGGACTTATGAACGCTATTTGCATTTTAGGCAGTGGCAAAATGCCATCGTCCATGAGCAAGGAATGTTCGTCCGAGGCGCCGCAGGTCAACGCGCGCATGGTTGCCGACTTCCCGACCCAGATCATACTCTCGCGGGCGATCAAATCCCACCAGATGTACCACCAAACGCTGAAGGCGAACGCGACCGACGGGTGTATCCTGGGCGGGGCGACCTGCGGAAGCTGCTGCAATGGTGGTGGTGGTGGTGGTTGTGGTGGCGCGGGCGGCAAATCCTCCTGCAACGGGTCTGGCGCGCATCATCATCAGCAGCAGCAGCAGCAACAGCAGCAGAACCTGTGCGACCACCAGAAGACCACCGCATGTACTTCCGATGTGCAGGAAGTTAGCCGAAACTTTGTATGTTCTTGTGCACTGTGCTGGGTTTATAATTTATTAACTTTTTCTTTCAGACCAAAAAGTCTAAAGGTGGACCGTGCTCCAAGAGTCTCGATTCGTCCTCGAGTAGCGGCAGCAGCTCGTCGGGCATTTTCTGCAAACAGTCTACCGTCACCTCGGTAAAAGAGCAAGCAATGAAAGAGTGCAATAAATCGCTCAATGGACAGCAATCGTGTCAGCAGCAGCAGCAGCAGCAGCAACAACAGCAACAGCAGCAGCAGCAGCAGCAGCAGCTACAGTCACCTCCAAAGTCACCAACATCGCAGTCCCAGCAACAACAGCAATCACAGCAAACACAAAAACAGATACAAGTCTCGCTGTCGGAGAACTCCGACTGTGGCTACGGTACGCAGGTGGAGAAGGAGTCCATCTCCACCTCGAGCAACGAGGACGACAGTCCGCATCAGAAACCGATCCATCAGAAACCACCCTCCAACCAGAAGCAGCGCTTCAATGCGGCCAACAAGCAGCGCAATCCGGTGTCCGTGCAGGAGAAGAAAGAATTGCGCCGCAAAAAGCTGGTAAAGCGGGGCAAGAGCAACATGTGAGTATGGGCAGCAGGCATTTCAATTCGAATTTCATTACGACATTTCTTGACACCTCCGTTCTTACACACTCCACCTCCGTACTCCGTACCGCCCATTAGCATCAACATGAAGGGTCTCATGCATCACGTCCCAACCGACGACGATATATCGCACATCCTGAAAGAGTTTACGGTCGACTTTCTGCTGAAAGGTTACGGCTATCTGGTGCACGAACTGCACACGCAATTACTGTCGGATCTGGTAAGTCCCTTCAGCGGCGGAGGTTTAATTTGACGTCCGTGCGGTTGAATGCTTCCGGTGCGATTTAATATTCCGGTGCTGGTTGAGTGCTACCGCTTACCACGGGACCTCGAGTGCACCGCTTTACATTGGGTATGGATTGTAATTGCGAAGCATTCGCTACGCCGCAATGGCTCGCACTTCAGTCCGTGGCCGGAAAGAAATGAGATGAAATATTCATAAATTCTTGTGGCTTGGCCTTCACAGCGTTTATCAGGTCAAAGCACAAGACGCATTAAGAATGCAAGATGCACTACTTGTTTCTAACGTTCAAAATTGTTTAATTAAAGTGTACAGGGTTTATGGTTGTTCTTTGCCCTGGTAAACCTTGTAAGACCGGGAACCATTCGTCCTTAATTCCACACTTGAAAAACCGATGCTTATTATCCTCTCATTCCCTAACCTCGCCCGACGCTTAGCAAGTGCAAATCGACACATCGCACTTTTTCTGGCTGGTAACGTACTTCCTGAAGTTTGCCACCCAGCTTGAGCTGGACCTGGAGCACATCAACAGTGTCCTGTCGTTCGACATCATAAGCTACCTTACGTACGAGGGCGTGATGCTATGCGAGCAGTTGGAACAGCTTAGCAGAGCTACCGAAACAGACATAAAGCCCTGTTTGCGAAGGATTCATCTGGTGAGCACACCGCGAGGCACAAACCCGCTTCTCCCTGGAGGAGCAGCACGTACTTATCTGGGCGCATTGTCCCCCGCTTTCTATTGTCGTTTTGTAGGTTGTAACAGCGATAAGAGAGTTTCTGCAAGCTCTTGATACGTACAAGAAGAGTACCCACCTGACAAAGGTAAGCAGCCGCTCGTTCCTCCCTCGTCTGGCGTTCAGGTGCCAATCATCGAGATGGAGTTTAGAATTTTCTATTTATACATTTCCTCCAATCTACCGCTCCGACGTCCAACCACAGGAGGACAAAGAGAAGCTTAAGCTGCTCCAGCTGCAGATAAGCTGTACGGAGGATTTGCGGTGTCTGTTTGTGCTGCTGCTCCGATGCTACAATCCCAACATTCAAAGCCGCCAGTATCTGCAGGACTTAATCGTGACGAACCACACGCTCCTGCTGCTGCTCGACGGCGTCCGGGAACTGACCGCCGACGGCATCCCGGGTGACATGCTGGGCCACATCAAACAGTAAACAGAAACCACACACAAACAAACTAGCACAATTGAACCATAAATGGAAGGCCGTTTTCCGTTTCTGGGAAAGATTTCCCGACTCTAACCGGCTCTCTCTCTCTCTCTCTCTCTCTCTCTCTCTCTCTCTCTCATTTGTGTGTGTGTTGTTCCTTCGCTTTCCGTCTATTTGCAGGTTTGCGACGGTGGAGATAATGCACCAGTACGGTTTACTGCTGGAAGATTTCCGTGAGAATGGGGCGTTTGTGAACGATTGCATCTTCACGATGATGCACCACGTGGGTGGGGATTTGGGACAGATCAATGTGTTGTTTCAGCCGAGCATACTGAAAACGTACTCCCAGATCTGGGAGACGGAGTATGAGCTGTGCGATGTAAGTAGGGCTTGTGATTTTTTGCTGGGGAAGGGTGTCCTCATGTGGCGCGCTAATCTATAACCATTTTCGACGATATTCAGGATTGGTCCGATTTGATCGAGTACGTCATCCACAAGTTCATCAACACACCGCAACCGGCCCCGCTGACCCTGTCCACAACGCTACCGGATATTGGCACGCAGCTGCTATCGAGCAATCTGCTCGTTACCTGGACCCAGGAGGAGAAGGACTCCCTGCACTGGTACTACGTGCAGTGTCGTCAGAGCAAATGCGTCGTGGCGGATATTCTGAAGCTATTCCAGGAGAACGGAAATCAGCAAAAGACGCGCCTCTCCATCATTGAGCAACTTCTGGAGCAGAACATCATCACGCTCATCCAGTACGACGATCTGATGAAGGTGGAAAATCCGGACTACGAGCGCAATGTCCAGACGCCGGCCCTATCGGTCGCTTCGGCTGACTCGCCGAAACCGGAGGACGGTGACTCGAAGTCATCGTCCAAGGCGGTCGACGACATACAGGTGTTGCGCGATCGGCTTCAGAAGGAAAATCGCGGAAAGCTGATCGCTTGGTTGCAGAAGAGTTTGCTGGACTGTTGTTTCGTGAAGCTGAACCTGCTGAGTGGCAACATCTACGTGACGACGGGCACCGGTGGCAATATGGGTGTGGTCGTCATGGAGCCCGTGTCCTACCATTGCATCTGTAAGGATACTTGGCGTTACTTGAGCTATTCCTAAGCTATTAATTCTAACCTTCCTGCCCAATTCTTCCTTTATCTCCAGTGAAAAAGAAATCCATCCCGGTTGTGCCCTGGAACCAGGACCAGTTTGCGATACTGTCCTACCAACCGTTCATCCTGCTGCTGCACAAGCTCGGCTTCCATCTGCCAGCCGACGCGAAGAAGATGTTTGTGCGCATTCCAGAATTCTGGACCGCGGACATACTCTATAACATTGCGCTCAAGCTTGGCCCGCTGGATAAATGTAAGTACGCAACGGTGGGAGACTTTGGTGCCAGGCATGTTCCCAAAAAACGCCTGCGCTCTACCCATCTCCGTAATGCATTCTAAACAACCCCAACTGCTGCCCCAAACATTTCCCACGGGGGATATTTCCAACAAGCCATTAAACGTGATTTCTTTTTCTCTCTCTTCCTCTGTGTCTTCCCTTTTGTTTCTTCTGCATACCGGCTGACGGACGCACGACGCTTCTCTCTCTTCAACGCTCTCTCTCTCTCTCTGTTCTTTCTATTTCTTCCCGTACAGCGATTCTCAAGTTCGATCTCAAGTACCTCAACAAGGTGCTTTCGATGGAGAAACAAGCTAAGGCCGACCCTTGCCCGCCGAACGATGCTCGGTTAGAGAACTTTGGATTATCAAGGTCCAGTTAGCCAAGTCATAACCACACACACACCATTCAGGTTAACTACTTTCAGTTTGATGTGTTTTAGGACCGCGTCAGGGGGAAGCGCACGGCTCCTGTCTGGAATTCGGAGCGAGCCCTGGGTTTTTGGGGGGGGGGGGAAGGGTTTGGATTTGGGTTTGGGGCACGAGCGAGCGCAACTTCTGACCGCAGGCACCACCAGGCACGATACCGTACGCGTACGCCCGCTCGCCCGTTCGATTCCGCGGGCCGTCCGTCCGTGGCTCTAAGGGGCGCGCGTGTGTGCGCACGGTTGGGCCGTGCCTGCGCTTAAAACGATCATTTTTCCTTTTTTTGGTAGCATCTTAGGTTTCTTATGCGTTTTTTTTTAACTTCTTAATGTTATTGTTTTGTTTTTCATGCAACACTCACATTAGTTAAGTGTGTATATGTTTTGTTAACCGTTGCGAGTTTAATTTACTTTAAGGAGCTAGGCTATTGACTACTCATAAGTATTCATTCTAACGAGCAGGGATATTCACTCGCAAGCAATTAGATCGATAGTTCATGCATGAATCCTTTGTTTTGTTTTAGCCAGTAGTGTCCAACTCGTTTCTCACTCTTGCTTCTCCTCACATCAGCTGGCTTTTCCTTCATGTGCGACGCCGTGTGCGATGGTTTGTTGGTGTGGTCTGGCAAGTAATTAAACTTTTGCAAACTTTAACCCAAATCAAATTGATATTGATTACACGTGGAAATGAAATCGAGAGCCAGGGTTCTGTTATTGAATTTCCTGTTAGACGCAATAACTCCCGAGCCATCAATCATAATCGTCCGAGGGAAAACTTCCCACCCCTCCAGACCACACAATCCATAACGCACGGAGTCAGCATTCAGTAATCAGTACCAGCTGCAAAAGTTTTCCGACTACCGATAGCACCGACTGATAATATCCCATTCTCCCTCTCTCTCTCTTCACTCTCATCCCGACTGCAGATTCAGCCCTCAAATCACAACTAACTGGCTTGATGTAGTGATGCGCAATAAGGCAGTGCAGAGGTAAGCCGACCTGGGCGACCGGAAAATACTCATTAGCGTAATTGCTGGCAGACTGCCTATCCGATCGATCCGGCCGGAGTGCGAAAATGATTTCGTCCTCACGTCCTCGTACCGGAAGCGGTATCCATTTTTGTCCGCACTAGGTTAACACAATGCTCTTACTGTTTGTCTCTAACCACTCCGCTCCACAGCAAGCGCAAGCTGGATTTGCCCGGCCCGTCAAAGGTTATCGATACGGCCAACGCTACCCATCCGAGTGCGACGCTCAAGACGGGCGGAAAACCGGCCGCCCAGTCGAAAATGCTGCACGACCTTTCGATCATCGTCGAATCGAACGATGACGATGATGACGAACTGCCGGCCGATGAGGACGATGGGTTGGACAGCTCGGAGGTGCCGGTGCTGGAGGAGCATGATGTCGTCAGGTAGGTCTAGCGCACTATCTCAAACACTCTCGAGCCCAGGCCGGACCGGTGGTGAGAGGATAAATTATGCGTTCAATCAATTTTCCAGTGCGAATCAATTTGTCCACAACTAAGCGACTGTTGTCGTCGCTCGGCGTCGTCATCGTCGTCGGTGGTGGTTTATGCGAGCGCATAATGTTTGGGGACATTGTGCACCATGTGCGTGAAGTGTAAGGTCACTGCGAAGGGTGGTTGGGCGGGTTGGCACTGGCAACATGACTTTGCTTTCACATAACGTAACACACGATTTGTAAAATGGGCAAAATGCAAGCTTGTTAGATGATTGAATGGGCGGACAAATTATGCCCGCTCGGACTAGGGGAGTACTAGTGGACATATGTAGCCATGGCATTATGGTAGTGTCTCTATTGCAGGGGTTTCGCAGAAGTTTTTTTGAAGATGGAATAAAAAATATTTTTAAATTTGTTTTTGAGAAATAATTTGGATTAAAGCGATATTTAGCCAATTTTTGGAAATTTATTTTTGGTTCGTTGTGCTTTAAATTTATTTTCTCTTTGGTGTTCCTTTATATGATTTTATTTTGTTGAGGTTTAGAATCATTTTAGGCAATTTAGATGTTTTGTTTTGTCTCTTAAACTTATGTTTTAATGACTTGTATTTCATTTGAAGCTTTCACTCTTTTAATTATTTTTAAAAAGTATTATGAATTGATATTTATTTCCAAATTTTTTATGACCTTCACGTTCGATTGACTCATTCTGGATATCGAAGCAAAATTCAGTCGTCAATTTTTTTTCGCGGGGCGTATGGAATTTTTTACACTCATCGTCTAGTTTTCAGCCTTTCCAAAGTTTACAAAAAATTGCACTAAGTTTTATGGTAAAAAAATCCATTTTCTCGCTATAACTTTACGGGTGCGAGAGTTTCTTGCTTGGAATGCCCTGCCCTGCACCACATGGCATCGCACTATCGTTGGGTTCTCCTGTCTAGAATGGGATTTCCATGCTCCAACCCTTAGGATCGAATGGCGTGCTTTTTGTCTTCGCCTTCGACTGGTGCGGTAGAATTGAAATGTTCATTTAATGGTGATTTATTTCCAATAACCATCGGACTGCCATCGGAGGTGCTGCATATGAGACAGCCTTTTAAACACGATTCACGAACGCACCACCACTTCGGTGCATGCAAACCAGGGAAGGCATAATTGATTGCGCCTCAAGGCAGTGACTGAGTGGAGAAGAGAATGGGTCCTACGTTGTCCTCCAGTGGCCAGTGAATCGTGTGGTGTCATGCTGCCACGGGCGTGATAAATTCATCCTTAATTAAGTTAGAAGCCCTTAAATTTGTATCGTTTCGAGCTGAGTTCTAGCACCTAGTAAACGGGAGTTAATTATCGGTTAATTATATGCGATTTTTCCACTTTTATTTTTCACGCTCTTCGTGGTGGTGCTCCCGTGATGCCTGCAGTGCTTGTGAGACCGCTTCTGTCGCCTCGGACCTGACACGCATGTACGTGAGCGACGAAGACGACAAGCACGACATTGTGCCACCGATTTTGTAAGAAAAATTCTCAAAAAAAAAAACTGACTGTGCAAAAGTCACAGTCGACGAAAGAGAGTAGTTACCTTTAGCACCTAGTACACACACCTTTACACAAACCCACACACGTACCATTTCCCGCCTTGTTGCTGTTACTGTCGGATGTTTGTGGGCACGTTAAATGTGCCCAAAAGATTAACTTTCCCAACATCCAACGCACACACACACACACACACACGACACCCCACATGGCATGTTATCAATTGAATCTGTTGCTTTCTAGGAGCCAGCTGTTAACTCGCGTTTGCTCCTAGCGGAGCAAAATGAACCCACTTCCAGGAATGTCAAACCAAAGCCTTATGCAAAAAACAGAAATCCGACAGCTAATTAATCCATACCACTTAGATCGCCTGCAAATAGAGCTTCAATGTTTCTGTGTTTGTTCAAAGTTAGTAAGATAATGTGCGATGCACCTACCTACCAAGAGCTCCACCGGAAGCCATTAAGAACGTTGGATCATTCGATCCAGATCAGTGTACTACTGTGTGGAAATTAAATTAGATGTAAAAAAGACACCCTAAAAATACACAGCACAGAATCACAGAAAAGATGTACTATCTTCATGTTGAACACACATACATATGATGTTGCTCTCGATTGGCTGTAAAATTCAACGGGAAAACAAAACACATTGGACATTCGCACCCGATTGGATGAGAGAGAGAGAGAGAAAGAAAATCGTCAAACGATTAACCGAAAACCAGAGAATGCTGTTAAAGATTACGTACGAGCGGAGAGCTTGCAGGGTTAAAATACCACCAGAGGTTTATAAGAAAGGTTACCATTATGTCTACACATAAGGGTATAGAGCGTTATTCTATTACTGCATTGACGTTTTATGTCATGTTTTCCTTCGATTTTGTCGGAGCTTGTTTGTTTGTTTCTGTTCGATGACTCGAGTTTCAACCTGCCCGCGAAAAGGTACGGGACGGATCACCCGTCCGTGACGGATTATAGAAAGACTGCATCAAAAGAACCTGGAACCAATCAAAGTGCTATTTGACAAAATATATTTGCAACGGTACAAACAAAAAGAAACAGATCGAAGGTACATCGAAACGCGCGTGAAGGACACTATTTGTGGAAAAATAGTTTTCTGGATAGCGTACCGTAGTGATTAGGGAAACCTGGCTAAGAAAAAAGGTGACGGCCCGGTGTCGAGTGAGAGAGGAATGCTGCGAATTGGAACGAGGCATCTGCAACGGAAACGCTTTTGAGACAGAGAGGAGGCAGTATCAGTGAAACAGAAAATAATCAAACAAGCAAAACAAAGCAAACGGCAAAGAAAACAAGCGAGGAAATACTAATTTGTAACAAGAGCTTTTACTTCTACTACTACTACTACTACTACTAGTGCACGTTTTTGCACCGGGACAGCGCCTCTAGCTGTGTACCCGTGTGCATTAAATATAGTTTATGTAAAACAGGTTTAAAAATGAAAAGGAAAATAAATGTAGCTATTTGTGGAGCCGATGCGTCGATAGTGATTAACAAAAGGAGAAATAAATTTAGATAAAATAATGGTTGAAGAACTTTGGTGAGTATGTAACGAAATTAATTAAACGACAAATTGAAAAAAAAATGTTTTCTTTTTACTTGTTTTTATTTTACTTCTCTTTAATTTATTCTTAATGTTGTAGTCAGTGTCATTTTCAGCTGTTTTTGTTTAACTCACAGTTTTATTTTTTCTTTACTGTTTTTGTTTTTTTTCGTTTAGTTTTTCTTTAATTTTATTTTTGTTTTCTATTATCTTCTCGTTGCCTTTTACTTGTACATTTCTTTTTCATATCCTTTTCCCTTTGTTGCTTCTATTTCGCTCTTCTTTTGTTATTTTTGTTCCTATCGTCTATTTTTTCCTATTACTCCTATCACTTCTCCTATCAACGGTTAGTTTATTTTGCCTTTTTGTCTATATTCCTATGTTATATTTCTTTAATTTTTGTTATTTTTTTTGGTTTCATTATGCCTCCTTGTTAAGTTTCAATATATTTTTTGTTAGGTTTTTTCTTTTATTTAAATTATACCTTTGTTTCGTACTAAATAATATTAATACTTTTTGTTTGATTTTCTAGTTATCGCCCACTATGACAGCACTGCGTTGCGGTTTGGATATTAAAATTATTACGTCGACTTAAAAAAATGGTCATCTTAGGTCTCTGAAACTTGGGAGCCATTTGTTCTCAGGTTTTTAAAAAAATAAATGTTCCACGTTCAACTTGAACTTTGAGTTCCAGTCGATTCAATTTTAAAGCACTATAAATTATTCGTTCGACAACCAAACGACAACGTGCACGTGCAACGCGAATCAAGCTATTAGCATGAGTCATTCTGCAAAGCAAAGAAAACGCAAAGCGAACGACTGACGGGCTCGCTCGGGCAAACGTAAAGGATCCGCACTATCTGATCCGCTCGCGACAAGCAATTTCTTCGCCATCTTTCGGCACGATCGGCACCTTTCGCCCTCGAAGCAAAACTGGAGTGGAACTAAGAGTTGGTTGGCAAACGGCTCGGGGAGCTATGCCATGTGTACGAAATTGAAACTTCAACACGAAATTGGCATGCGCGAATGCGAAGTGCCACCGTTTGGCATGGGCCTGTGCTGTTGGACAAACGTGAACTCCACCGGTGACGACCCCATCGGGACACCGATGCCGGAGTTGACCGGTGGCCATGTCTAATTGAAAAGTCGTGACCGATCGATGTACGGTCAGCGGTCGTCGGTCGTCAGCGAGCGCGTCCAAATGTCACGTATAGATCTAAAATCGCATGCTAATAACCCTGTTTGCCCTGTGCCGTCGGTAGGTAAGTCCGGTGGATGGGCGAATACTGCCAAAAACTTGATCCTTGAGGGGCTTTTTTGCATGGTGTAATGGTCACTTGTGTAACGAATCGACCAATCGACCTGGGGAGTTTCTGGACACAGGACACACAGGTCGGACTGATGGCACGATTAGACCAATCGTCGGTGTCAACACTGCTAACGAGCCTTCGGTCAAGATTGCTGACCTGGCCGATCAGTAGAGACAGAGGACGAAGAAGCAATGAGGTCGTTACCCCACACATGATCCCACGTATGAGAGACTACAGGCTGTTGATACAGATTTCTATTTCACTTAAAAAATCAACCTTGTTTCTGTTATTTAGTTTGATGATCTCCACTAAAAAACTTTCAAAAATCTGTGTCGAAATAAATTGATTCTCCCTAGTTACAAAAATAGTTCCGCGCGATTCTGCTAGAGGGCGTTTCAGGAGAAAGATACTAAAGGGCTTTCCGGGTATTCTAACAAGCGTCTACTAGTCCACTTAAAATCATTCACGAAAATCACGAAAAAGATTAATTCGTCTAAGATAACCTCAACAGAAGAAGATTTAATTTATGTCCTAGGGCTCAGATGAGTCGTGGGACTTAAAATTCTACTTGGTGTCTGAAGGTTCATCTTCTCAAGAACCGAAAATTCTGATGTTTTGTGATATTTTGATGACGTTTTGAAGATATTATCAACTGAAAGAGTAGATCTCGGATAGGTATTAAGAGCCAATCGCCAACTTTTACCACCACTATCCGCCTAAAGCTACACACTAGTAAGCTCATCGCCAGTACTACCCAAATGAGTGATCACCTCTATCTCTTTTGCACTCAGTAGCATCTTCTCACTCACAAACTCACTAAACGAAAGGTTTATATTTGTCCATCCACCAGACCCACCCAATGGAGAGGTACAGTTTATGATCAACCCACTCCGTCTATAACACCTCTGTAGACGCCATACCCCAGCAATTAACTGAAGATCAAGATCACATCGACTTTTATACGTTTCCATAATTCATTTGGCGCTCATCCGCGGACTCGGACCAGTTGCGACAGTCGGCAACCATTGACCATTGCGAAGAAAGCGATACTGTGCGGTGCGTGAACTTGAACTACACGGTCGTTTTGGTTGACCGCCGATGTGTAATAGACTTCTTCTTGTGGTTGTACCCACATCACCACACCACCGTGCGCTGGCTGCAAACAGTGTGGCATCTTCGTGTTTTCCGGTAGAGAACACCCCGGGGGTAAGCTTAATGTCCCACCACATCCTCCGGTGACCGGCACAGCATTGCGCCACCCGTGCACGTATGTATCGCTTCGAGCGTCCAATCGAACGATTTATGCCGCGGTGCCGCAGGGGCAAGCGAAGGCTTAGAATTCCGTCAACAGTTTTTTTTATTTGAAAAATGGGCTAGTTTTCGGATATTGTCACGGCACCTCGCGATCAAGGTGTTTTAACCAAGATGCCATAAGAGCACGTTGACAATGGTGAAGGCCACTCAAGGTGGTGTGTCGACGGGGGGAGGCAAAAAATAAAAGCCATCGAAGGTGTGACGTCGCGATGTCACGAGATCGCGTGCGTTCGATCCATGGAACCTGTCGACGCGCGCACGCGCGTTCTCTGCTGGCTCTGTCGGTCCGTTGCTGGCTACAATTAAGTAGAATAAATCAACGAACTTTCCCGATCAGGTTGGAAGGGCCAGCTTAGTGCCACCCTTTGGTTTGTGTGAGTGTACGTGCGTATGGGATCGAGCAGCTCGTCTCGACGCGGCGCTCTAAAGTGAACGTCGTTGCGTTAAACCTGCCAGTCCCAGTTAGTTTCCATTGCACAACAACCCGGCCCCAAAGCCTAGGCCTGGGACGGTTCACTTTATTAATACCTCGCGCCGATAAGCAGCAGATCTTGGACCGGGCTAATGTGCTCATTATCTGGACGTGACACAGCCGCGGTCAGGTTTTCGGTGGGCTTGTCCGGTTTTCTTTCAAATTTTTATGAACTGTTTGACGCTACCGAGAGTCGTCAGGTGGTTGGGGCAAAAAGGGCCACCACAGGAGTGGCAAAGGGTGGGAAAATTGGTGGTTTCCTATTGGAGCTTATTAATTTTAATGGCACCTAATGGGACACGTCAATTGGGTAATGGATTGGAGTAGATTAGGAAGTTTGGTGAATGCTCCAATTATTTCAATGTTTGTAGTGATATTATTGGGATTTTCTTGATTAATTATGTTTTAACAGCCTGTTAGAAGCTACTTAAGGATACGCTTATTTGCTAATGAGAGTAGAACGTTTCTATAAGCCTCCCATAAGCGTTCTATAATTACTAAGATTTCTTATAGCAGCTTTAAATTTATAGCATATGGTTTATTTTAAGTATAGCTGGGTAATTATGACTTATCGACGATCACTAGGGACTTAAATGCTTACTTTAAGCTACTAAAAATGGCTTTTGCATTCATCAACATGCTAAATGACCTAGTTCTATAAATTTTAACCTTATGATTGCAACTTGTAATTGGAGTCTGTTTTGTAGAAATTTATAGAAAGTGCTTCACTTTCAAACCTACAAGCCGAAAGTCCTATCTGTTCAGCCATATTTTTTTTGAATGATTTACCCTTCTGTGTAGCTATCTAGTTTTGTTTTAATTACTTTGGCAACACGCTCCCCTTAAAAACTAATCAAACTTTTCAATGTTGCTACATGCAACTTTGATGTCAAAGGAACCCAAACACCAAACAAAAACCATCCAACACTTGCCTCAAGTTCACGACTCACTTTCACGCTTATCAGCGAACCGAACGCGTGGGAAACGGTGGTGACTATATTTACGCCAAATCGGCTCGCGAAACAAAACACGCGCCAGATAGTTGTCCGCTTTTGTTCTTGAGCACTGTCCTGCATCACAAGGCAGGCCATGGAAGGGTGGTTGATGGGTAGTTAATGGGATGGTGCAAGCAACCGTGCAGTGCCACGGTTTTAGACGCACCCAGAGTAATTTGCTGCTTCATTTAATGCGGCACCACACGACACCGATCCGCGTGTGGTGCCGTGGACAAAATTGTCAACCACCAAAACCACACACACACGCTCATCACACACTTGCGAGCAGCATCAAAGAGCGCGGATCTGCGAAGCTAAGGATGCCACCGAGCGTTACCACGGGCAACCGAACCGGTGCTGGGAGATTAGTAAGGGCATATGTTTATGCGCGCTAGTTCTGGTGCTGGTTGCTAGCGCGACTACGCGCAAAACTGTTCCATACGGTCGGCTGGCTCACTGGTATCTTGATTTCGGACCGACCGGAACGGAATACGCTGTTGCATCTTCCCGACCGCCGACCACAAACATCAAACGCATCCGGTTATGCTAACGCGTTGCTACTGCAAAAAAAACAAGCTTGTTCACGGTAATTTAGTGGCAAATCTTGATTGCGCACGATGGTTAATATTATGCTCGGTGGCTTTATTCGCGCCCGCAAAAACAAAATTAAATCCCGCGGAGGTGGTTTTATTTGTGCATTGATGGAACCACCGGTAAATGGGGGCTTTTATTATTTTGCATGAAAGAAGTAATAATAAAACACAAAAGCAAACAACAAAGTGTGCAAAAGGTTGCGCAATGCTAGCGAGTCTCGACAATTAGTAATTGAAAAATGGTGCAAAACAAGAGGCCATAGTGAGTGATTTTATTTACGGGAGTAAGGTCCCTTTTACAAAAAAAAAAAAAACAATGGAGCACGCGGTTTGGCCGGATATTTATACGGTGAATATGAACAGCAATTACTTTTCAGTGCGTCGTTTGATGTGGTGCACGTTCCGCAGGTCACACACACACGCATGAAGTGGGTTTTCATTAATAGGTAAGCGGTTTTGAAGAGTAACCTGTATAAGTTAATATTTACATTTGCATCTCTTTTTTCATATTCAATTTACTGCTGACAGTATTTACAAACCATGACGCATCGATTAAATATGTAAATAGCCACAAAAAAAGCTTATGATGCATCAGTGTTTCATGTTGAGTAAGCTATCATCAATAATTGTTTGAAATAGTTTTAAGGGACTAATTAGCAAATTGATCTCATGAATAAAGGGGTTTCAATCTTGATCATAACTGCTAGTAAGTTGTTTCGTTATAAAAATTAAAATTTTACAATGTTACAATTTAATTGTATCTAACCTCTAACACTGAGTTATAAATCTAGAACGTTTGCTATAATAACTCTTTTTCATTATGGGACGAGGAGGTTCCAGGGACTAGAGCTACCATAAATAGCGAAGGATTTTTTTAAAATAATTTCTTCAGGACTTTCTAAAATTTTATCTATAATGCCTCACTTACTTGTGCCATGATAGGAATTCTACCGTATTGCTGTGTAAGAAGATTTCCAGATCGTATCTCTTTTTTTCCCCTCTAATGCCATCTAGTGGAATCGCTCGGTACTATAATGTAAGATCTTGTTAGTATTTACTTAAAGAAGGCTTCATGGCATAGAAAACCCATATAAAAACTGAAAAGGGAGTTTAAGAAAGAATTTTAATCTTAAAACAAAAATAAAGCACCATTTGCCAACATTTTGACTAAATTTCCTAACAAACCTTCAAACCGGACCGGAATAGAAAATAGACCACCTTTTGCTCAGATGCATTCCTTCGCCTACGCCGACAGCAAAACCCAAATCAATAACGATTTTCAATTACACAACCGTACGTGATGCCGAGTGAGCATCTTTTCTACACACATCCTTCATCACACCGGCACTCACCGCCACGTCGCCGACTCTGACTTCTTTTCCACCGATACACTTTCCCTTTCGGGCATACGGGGGCTCCCCGCGTTCCGGTGGCTTAAAGTTGAAAATCGTGTCGAATCTTTTGTTTTTTGTTGCTTCTTTTCCACCGGAGGGTTTACAGTGTAGGCGACGATGCTGACGAAGGTTCAAGGGCTGTTACGTGGATGGGCCGATGGAGGTGAAAGAGATGTGCGAGAGAGTGCCCGGTATCTTGCAACAGTCAGTCGCTCGTCTGGTTCGCTAGCTTCCGTTGAAGTACACATTTCCGTCGGCGCCTAAACGCACCCCAACAGTTGCGATGTCACGGCTGATCTAGTCTGCCCTTTTCTTCACGGTTATCTCGTTCCACCACCGAACGCGAAGGGTTTACAGACAAATTAATAATTTATCAGCGTTTTTCACCCGCTTCAGCGGCAGCTATCGATGACAGACGCCATTTAGTGCACGGGTGCATCCATCGTGGACAGTTTTGGCGCGCTGCATTGAGCACTGATTCTTGGGAAACAAACATCCCATCCAATCCGACACACTTGTTAGCCACCGACAGATGACGATGAGGGTGCACACCTGAGAGTGTTTTAGATTTTTTTTTTGTTTCCATTTCTGTAAGTCTCACCCTTTAATCCACCTTCTGGCCGTCCAAAGCTTGCAGACAGCTTTGTTTTATTTCAATATTTTTGCTCTCAACACTTTAAACACCCTTTCGATGTGGTGCAATCGATGCAGCCGGGGTAAAATCGTGCCATTAAACACTTCTCTTTCCCTCTTTCGTTCCACCGGGAAGGGTGCCACGATTCGATCGAATATTGTTATTAATGGTTAAATTGAAAACACGGGCGATGTTTATCTTATGCCGCTTCTTGTGGTGTTTATTTTGCGCTTCGTCCCGGTTTTGGCAGCGTCAGCATTTTGCGACAGCAAAACGGTTGGTGCTGCGCATGTTGCTCTTCCGGGGGAGGATGCATAATGTGTCACCCCGTGAGGGCAAGAAGGCAGGAATGGGTAAATATCAAACAGCAATAAAGCAATAATAACTTTTGCTAATTACAGTGGAACTCTGTTTGGTTTTTTCGGAGGGTAATGATGCAGAACAATAATGTGTTTATTTAACTTTTAAGTAATTAACTCGCTAACTGGGATAGAGGGTTAGTAATGGTTGTCGGATATTTTTCACACATCGGGAAAAAGCGATGAAGCTAAATTAATGTTTACGGCATTTTTTTTTTTCGCATGTCCATTAAAATTGTCCTTCTGTTTTACTCATTTTAATATCAATTTTAAGCAACAGAGAAATTTTCTTAGTAAGCTAGTCTCTCTGTTTTTAAATCTCCTGAAACGCCCTCTAGCGGAATTAAACGAAAGGAGCAGAAATCATTATTGATTTTTGAATATAACTCTCCTCTATTTCTTTAGCAGTATGACCAAACTACACGGTTATAAAATAAAGTTTTACGATTATTAAACTTACCATAAATTAGATTAGTAATTTGCGTAATTTTAGTAATCTACGACAGCTTCGGTTGAAGTTTAAAATATCACCCGAAGTTCCTTCAAGTGGGCCATTTAAGGGATTGAAGAAGGTCACTCATTAGGACAGCAAAGTCCAGGAAATTAAAGGTTTATTCCAAGAAGATTACGATGAACACACAATGAAAACTATTGGATCAAACCTAACATGTTAAGCATGGAGGCAAACAAAGAGTTAAATAAACAATGAAGGCGACCGGATGTGTATCAGGAAAAGTTTCTCGCATATTGTATCGTCCTCCGGACAATCTATTTTACAAGCTGTTTAACAATATCCTTCCACTCTCCCACTCACTTTCCGGCCGCTGTTGACAATGTTCCGTTCCAACAGCATTCAGCAAACTTTTCCTATTTCAGTGCGTACCCAATAAAATGGGTCGCGCTCAGAACACGAGCCCACCATCCACTATCGTACAACTATTTCCATTAAACTCGCTCATTTGACGTCCGATGAAAGCCGTACAACTTTGTGTGAACGCTTGTAATGTGTAGTGTTCCCGCTAATCCTGCTGCCAAACACTGTCAACTCGTCGGTAGTGTCAACCGGTCGAGCACACACACACACACGGAGTGGTTTCGGGTCACGCAAAATCGATTCCATACCCAGTGTCCCACCTTTGGGCGGCGTAAACACGTGTTCACATCTGTGTTTCATTTCTGAACCCATTTTCTGCTTGTCCCTTTGCATGCTTGAATGGAGCACCTAAGCGGCAGGCCAAAGCGCGATCACTTTTGAGGTACAATCGTACAAATTTGCCTACCCGTACACAGTGGGACAGGCAGGACACACGGGAGAGACACTCCAAGTCCCACTGCTAACCTGCTGACCAAAGGTAGAGTCAGAGACAAAAAAGGGCCCCAAGAGTAGGGGTGTTTTAAAATGTTGTCGCTCCCGTTTAACAAACACACGACTGCCTAAAAAAAAACGCTCCGAAACAATCCACTCGATCACAATGGGTGGCGAAGGGCATAGTAATTGACAGTGTTACCTTGAGAGATCATAATTTCTTTCTAATTCCCCTTTTCCCGCACACACAAGGCTACCGTTCCAATAAGCAACAACAACAAAAAAAAAGTGAACGCCCTTTGCCCTGCTGCGGATCAGCTCCAGTGAATATCCATCCAGTCCCTTTTTCGATCGAGGTGACCCTAAAATGGACGCCGCCGCCGCGTTTTGGTCTGTTTATATGGCAAATAAAAGGGTTTTACAAGATCGCTTAACATGTTGACTAACAGAGAGGGTAAAAGAGAGAGAGAGAGAGAGAGAGAGAGATACCACGAAAGGAGTTGCTGGCCCAACCATCATCATCATCATCATCATCCCTCCGCTTCTTCGAATGGGCTCTGTTTTTGGATCGGCAACGACTTAAAAGGTCATATGCATGACGCGCTCGGCAAAACGGTGCCCCAACGACGGACGCATTGAACGCTGCCTATAACCGCCCTAGGGGCGTCCGGGAGGGCTACGCGTCGTCATCATTGCCGGCCGCGCACGAATGATGTGACCTGCATAAGCGACTCGAGCAAAACAAAACATATACCCCATTGCTGGGTAATCGAAAGCAAAAGATCGAAAACAACAGCATAAAAACTGGTCCACGACGGCTCGAACTTGGCGGAGGCTTCATTTTTCCCACCGGCCAGCCGGAGACGGGCCCAGCTCTAGCGGTGTCTAGCCGTGGGGTTAGGGACCGCGCGTAGTGTTTAAGGAGATGTAATGCTGGCGATGGCAATGGCTAAATTAGATTGCACGGATGCACACCAAATGATCAAAATGGGCCGAAGAATTAAAATAAAAACTTAACCACCAAACACGGGGGACCGTCGGAGCCGTAAGCCGTGAGCGACGAGGTTCTGTCGCGTCGGATTCGCCGCGGCAATAAATTCTTCTAACCATGATCGGATTGCAAGTGCGGCATTCGGGACAGTGCAGTAGTCCGGTTTATTGCGCTTGAACTGGGCTGTGCGAACGAGAGCCTTCCAGGTGACAGCAGTAGCAGCAGCAGCAGCAGCAGCGGTAAGTGAGCCGTTTGCTTTTTGCGGGTTATTTGATGCTTTGAAGTTCATTTACGAGAGAGCGCAGATTTGTAGCAAGGTGAGACAACGGTTCCACACTCATAGCCGAGCTGTGGGACCTTAGCTAGGGACACGCCTCAGACTCGCGCCATAAAACGGCCCGTACGCCCAGTACTTTACGAGACAAATGTTCAACGAGCTGGACAAATGATGTACGAGGAAAAGGGGCATTAGTCACGCGTCAAAAAGACAATCGTAAAAAAACTGCATAAAATCTATTCATTTGTTATTGTTAGGAACAAAAAAACACCAAAAATGTTGAAGGTTTTGCTTTGGAGCGTCATTGCATAATTTTAAGCACAATGCGGCTGGTCAATCGAAAGCAGACTGGCTTTCTGCGGGCTTGCGGCTGCAACTTGGTAATAGAATAAATTAAAACTCTTATCGGTATGATAGCTGGCACCGAATTCCGATTGCAGTGAATCCACTGCTGTTGCCTCAATTCAATAAGATAATAAAATATAATGACCTTCGTGAAACTTTCGATTGCAATAATGAAGTTATGTTAGTATTGAATCGAACCATACAAATCATGCATCAATTGGCCATTCAAAGAGGCGAATGAGGCACCAGAGACCAAAAGCTTTAAAAAAATTGATTTAAATTGACCATTAAGAAGCATCAGCATGCATGGAGCTTTTAACCAGCTCTAATGCAGCTCCTGGAAGTTAAACAGTATAATTTAGACAGTCGATTCACTGTCGAAATATGGATTATTACGGATGATTTTATTCAAATCCACGGTTATTACTGGATAGTATCATCCTTAATCTCGTCTTAAACACGACACGGCGCACAAGGGTCTTGTGTTGATGAAATCGTTTAGCGGAGCTCAAGAACAGTATTCTACAGCAATAATAGACTAGTAAAAGGTTTTCTGAAGTAAAATGGAATCTTGGGACCTGAGATACATTTTGTTGGTTCTCGAAGGTCAACAGAAGCGTTGAGTTTGTGCTTCAGATCATTCAGCCATAAACTTCTGCGGGGTTCCAAACAAGCCCTTATAGTCCTACCGAGAGCATACTAAACAGTTTGAAAGTTCCGTCATCTCCCTTGTATTAACTATTCCTCGAATAACCATTAGAGTTGTTTCGTCGTTAGAGGCTATTAAGGAAGGCTCCTTAAGGGTTTAACGCTGCAAGCCATACTAACCAAGCCTTACAATGCCCACCATAACTCATGCAGCTTTCCCACCGTGCACTAGAACCACACGCATTGCCCCACGCGTATCAATCACAATTCAAACGATAATCTCCCCCAAAGTCGTTCGTTTATTCCACGCTCGTAGAACGCTTTTATTAATTACAACCGGTCGGCCGGTATGCTACCGTATAGCTTACCCAAAAAACCAAAGCTACACAGAAAAAAACACACGGTTGGACGAATTTGGTGCCGAACGATTTGTTCACATCGGATTCGGTAACATTAACGGCGCACGGCCATCACAGCGTTCACGCGCTCGCCCGTGCACCTGAGCGAAAGGACTGTATGTCGCCCCACTGTCCCGGGCCAGACACGGTGGCACCCGCGGGTCGCTCGATGACCTTTACCACACCCCATGCCATGCCATGCACGGTCATCAAAACAACGACGTATCGGCGCGGCAATTGAAAACAAACGATTCGATCTAATCGGCTGCTAGTTGCCAATTTTGTGATACTAAACCGAATCCGGTTTCCGTTTTGTGCGAAAGTTTTAATTGCTTTTTTGCAAGGTTTCGCGACAATTCGCCAACTTTGTTGGGGGTAAAGGACGTTAGACGGTAATGGTAAGAAACCCCCCGGGGGGAGCGATACGCTCTAAGGTCTAAGTTTAGTGTTGATTGTTTGTTTACGTTTCGATGCGATCCAGTACGAGCAAAGTAGAACGATTTTTCCTCCTCAGTGAAAAAGAGAGGAAAAAATAGAGGAAAACCGCGTGTTTGGGAAACGTGGCGGCGATAACATGATTTACATAAAACTCACCAGACGGCAGTCAAAACCCGCCCAGTGCGTGGGGAACTTCATCAATATTCATTATCCGGTCCTTCCTGCTGTGCTTAGTCACAGCTACATTAACTTTTAATCAGGCGGAAAGATTTTCTCCCAATTTGTGAGTGGGTGATTTTCAATTTTGCACAGCGATAAGACACTGTTGACTTGTCCACCTTCGCAGTGTTGGCAAGTAATGCGTGTGTTGCATATAATTTGAAACCCTCGATGGAACGTTCGCTTGCAAAAGGTCAGGAATAATAAGCGTTATGGATGATGCATATCCCGGAGCATCCCGAAACATGGCTATGATTTTGATTGGTACAAGTGTTCTGAGAAATCATAACATTGCGCAATTGCTCTCTATTGGATCTAAGCCGAAGATACGCTTAGTTAAATCTCCTCTTACTTTTTTGAGTATTTTAGTAAAACATTTCATTACACTATCCTCATGAAGATTTTATTTCTCGTTGACTGGATTAAATACTCGTGTAATTTTCCTAGTTAGAATTAAAGATCACTATCATAATCTGAAGAAACCAATCCAACACCTGATCTGGTGCGGATCATAGCACAAGCATAAGTAGGAGATGCATGAGGCCCCAGCCGTTCAAGAGATAGGAAGATAAGCTGGTTGCGAGGTTATGGGAACTTCGATCATTTAGAGGGTCCCGCACTACATAAGAGGCTTCGACATCTCCACTTGGCTTTTGGCTTTGGCACAGTCAACAGATTCTTAACCGAATAACTTAACCGTTGACCTCACCTATGAGAGCTTCTACAATCATGAGGGCTCAGTTAATTTACGTCTCCTTCTACCATCCAATTCGGCCATTCTTCTCTCATCAGGTTCAACCATGGCTTATTAACAAACACGTCAAGAAGGTTTGAAGTGGGCAGATTCAACCCCACAGAATGTCTTATATTTAGATTCTTGAGTCTAGACGAAGAAGCTAGGCCGTAGGTACGGTGAGACCTCAACTCGTCGAAGACTAGTTAGACCAGGTTTCCTTTGAAACGCTCCATATATTAAATGTTCACTCATAGAAATGTGTACTGAATAATATTTCCTCCGAAATCCAAAAAAGTATAACATTCGAACCAAATTGATCTGTTCTCTGTTCACTCAGGGCTGCAACACTTGTTTAATTAAGATGAACATTGTTGATAGAATGTTGTAATTTGCAATTATTATTTAACCCGGTTAAATTCACCTATCTGTCCAATAATCTCTAAATCTCTACAAATTAAATAAAATCCGTTCTCATCAGATCACAGCTCACACAACCGCCTTGACAACGCGAGATTCCTTTCACACAATGTGTTCATTGCAATAAATATTTCACACCAATTGTCGCACATTCTCTAACTTCTTTCATGCAACCTGTATAGTCGGTGAGGTGATTGATTGTTTAAAGCACAGCCGACTGGAGTGCAAAAGCTGTGGCGCTTCCATCGAGACTTCCGTCCGTGACATAAGACACAGCGGAGAACTGCTACGACATCTCTATCTCAAGGCTCGCTTGTCTTTTAATTTGCTCTCACGCACCGGACAACGCATCAGACGCCCTTTTTCGAGCACTGACAGCAGCCACGACAACCGTTTGATGGTTCGAAACGATTAACGGATGAAGGTGCGTTTTTTTTACCTCAAACAGATCGACCACAAACCCTCAAGGAGGCAATAAATCGTGAAGGGTAGTGGTTTTTGTTTCGAACCTAACGCCCTTTTACCCGTGCGGCGAGCGCTTCTGTTTGTGGCCATAAATGGGTCATATTATTCAAAGGTCCGATCCTAGCCACTATCTCGTGTGCGCTAGATGCACTAGATTTGTGTTGCTGCGACTGCTGGTCGTACAAAATGGGTGTGGATGGACATAAAGATCAGATGAAGTTGCTTCTGTATCTATTTCATTACACGAGCCGACAGCGTGACACAGGGCTGCAGACTGACGGATTTAATAACCATTTAAGAAACATCGCTTCGTACAAGATAAGTTTATGCAATAAAAAAGCCAGATCGAGAGAGGGAGACCCTTTCAGACATCTGTTCAGCACAACACTCAAGGGACGGATCTGCAAATTGAATATTATCGTTTAAATCCCGACTGCCATTTTTATTGCTGCACGGAAAGTGTTAAAGTGAGCGTGACCTTTAAATGGTCCGCACCGAAATTGCTAAATTGTAAATTTTGTAATCCTCCTAAAATAGCACAGCTAACGTGCGCCGGGGTCTAAGACAAAAAAGAAGAAAAAAAATCAGCGGGGCTCAAACATAATCATAATCATCATTTGTCTTTCCCCAAACAACAGGGCAAACCCCCGAAAGGATCTCCTCCGAAACCGGGAACTCGAACGACACCCGGGTGTGTGTGTGTGTGTGATGAAAAGTTCGTGCAAAAAAGGCGGCCCATTTTTCTTCGTAATGCAAACGCCCCCCTGACATTTTTTTTACTGCTGCTGATCGACCCAAAGAGTTTGTGCAAAACAAAAGTTTAAACCCTAAAATGCCGCCGTCAACGGTCGGACGATCGACGGCGATGAATGAAAGACTTCAATGCACCGCTGACGACGATACCGGCCTCGATCGGTCTCGTGCACCGTTGACGAATCTTCTGATGCCGAACCGGGCCGAAACGGCTGGGCCACCGATCGGAGACTGATCGTTACATACACCACCCGACTCCCACCCGTTACCCCTTCCCTTCCCTCCCTCTCTCTCTCTCTTCCCCTTTGCAGAACGATAGAAGTGGCAGCAGGTGGTATTAAGGGCGGATTTTCGTACACCGCATCGGACGGAGGCGCACGATCAGAGCAAATAAAACAAAAGACATCTACCACCACCACGGCTACCATCTCGGTGGCGATCGTGGCGAGCCTTGTGCCGCGATCCTGCCTGCACGACGATCGATGTTTTGGGTGGCAAAGGCGCGTCGTCGTCGGCGAAAGGAGGGGCGACCCAAAGAAGCAAATCTCCGAGAGTGAGCCGGAGCGGTTCACAACCCTCTATTATAAAGTGAACTTGTTTCGGGTGGATGTTTTCAGTGCAAATTTGTACGTACTAGCATTTAGTAGCGCGGGCTCGCGTGCAAGTGAAGTGACGTTGAGAGTCTACCGACAGCTTTTCTTGCAGACGGCGGTACAAAGCGGCAGCTGACGATCGGCAGTGGGATCAGTTAAGACGGGACCGAGGGCGGACGTGAGTGATCATGTGTGATGTGTGATAAAGTGACACAGAAATCGTTCTTAAGCTGATTTGACAGTGGAGAGCGCTTTCCAGAAAATGAACCGTAGTGAAAAGCGAAAGTGAACCTCGACCTACCTTTTGGTGAAATGCAACTCTCCACATGATCAAGTGATACAGTGATACGATACGCCGAAACGAAGAACACTTACATCATCTCCCGATCCAGATCCAGTTCGACCAGGTCTTGATCACTGCTGCTAACTCAGCTGCTGTCTGTCTCTCATCTTCCTTCCAACATCCTGATCATCTCGCTGGGCACCTCATAATGGTAACTTCACCACAAAAAAGGATAGACTCATTGACAAGTAACACACATAAAGAACGACAAAACATGACAACTCACGTGGAACTGTGTCCCCATGGTGGCACCTTCTCGTGTGATCTTACACGCAACAAGGGACATACAGCTAGCCGAGCATTTTGCTACAAATAGCATAATGGGGTTGAAAACGTATAAAGCTATCTCCCCATCGTCATCATCAGCGACCGATCATCGGTTGGTCGTGGAGTCGCTCATAAATCATACTCAACGCTCCACACGTTTATGGAAGCGGCATCCGACACCTCCGAGACGATCACAACGTGGCGTATTGCTTTCCGATCGCTTGTGAGCTTCTTCACGTGTTTCTGTGTGTGTGCGTGTGTGTGTGTGTATGGGAGTTCGTGACTCTTAGGGTAGGTCGTGGTTGACTCTGGACAGACAAGGTTTCAAGTGGATGTTATCTTTCCCGCAGCCACATGACACATAAGCTCCAGAGCACCTACCATGCAAGTGTCACTGTGGAGCGTGTTAGCTAGGTGAGCCCCGGAGGAGTGTAATTTGAGTGTTGCACTTATGTTGCGTGACCGAACCGATCTCAGAACCTGACGCACGCAGAATGGAAGGTGAAAGGACACCCACAAACGAACGAAGATGTGGAAGATTGGGATAAGTTCACAAAGTTCGCTAAAATGGGGGCTATTAATGGTCGGCGTTTTTTTTTTCTCTCCAACTTACCACCGAACGAGGTGCGTTATCGCGATGCTGATGACGAGACGAGATACGGTGGCGAGGGTTGAAATATTTAATTCTCGGCCGTGTAAACGGTTGTTCCAATTTACTCGCAACCTGAGCAGCCCGTGGAGTCTATGAGAGGGGCTGGCGAGCGCTAGACGAGTTATCTGATGAAGGTAGAGTGATGTTAAATTTGTCGCATTAATCCAGCGTGATCAGCTGTGAAGTTGAACTTATTGGAAGCTTACAAGAGACGGTAGCATGGTGGAATTTTCGTTCTATAATTTAAAGTTGAAGGAACATCCATGAGAAGGTTTGTTACAGATAAAGTTAAGATTAATTTAAATTGTATGCTTTGAAGATATCAGAGATTAGTGGTCAATTGGCTAAGTTCTTTGCCCAGCATAATCCCACATGAATAAGCCTAGCAATCTATTTAGGCTTTAACACAATCTCCTGTGGTCAGATGTCACTGAGCTCCTCTCAATCTTCAGAGTAATATCGTTGAAAGGTTGATTCTTCTGGACCATTAGCTTATTACTGACGATGACTTCTATAACACTGAGGAGGTACAGGGGCCAACGACGGTGGATTGGCCCATTTTCCAACTTCAATAATTTTACTTATTTACATACTTGCTCTTCCAGATATACGAATTCTGTTCTTAAATTTTCTAAGTTAAAATCTGGAAAATACTCGGCAATATCTATCGATTGTTGAGCTTGAGGTTCTGAGTCCATTGCATCTCGTATCAAAGCTTGGAGCTGTATCCTCCATGAGGACTTGAGTTGAACTTTTCTCCTTCACAACAGAGGTACACAGAGATGATATTCGCGGAAAATTATTCTACATACTACGAATAATCTCCTGAATTGCCCAAAAGTATGTAAATCCCTGTCAAGAAACACTTTAGCTCATAATTCTCGATTATCTCAAGAGTTCTCTGTAGACCGTAGGCTTGACTTGCCTGTACTAGCAGACTTAGCAACCGTACTGTCTCGATGTCCCCGATGGAAGTATCATTTTCCACACACAAAAGTGCTAATTCAATTCCCCGAAAACTTCAAACAAATCTTCCCCGATTCTAAGAAAAACGCACCCAAACACTCCCGACTGCGTCATGTAATAAAATTACGTACCAGAAGACACCTCCCGCAGAAAACATCACCAATGCTCTGCAGCAGCATTGTTACGATGGTACGATCCCTCTTTTCCAAGGAAACCATCAAAGCAACCGGAAATTGAGCGCATATCCGGAAGGGCAACACAAATAATAAAACTTTTGACTGTCGCGTAGCACGAATCAAACGAATTGGATAATTTATTCGATACTTCCCAACCCGGGCAGCAAATATTTCGAACCGAACATCCTACCCAATTAACATGGCTTCCCAAACACGCACCCTTCAAGGCTGCCGGAATGTCGCATGTGGCGGGCGGCGTGCATCAATCATCACACACACGCATTTATTGCTTCCGGCAAAGGATGTGCCCCATGCGCTTTCCTTGGCCATTTCCGCACGTTTCGAAAGTCAGGACCAGCTTTTCGATAACAGTGCCCACCCCCCGTGGTGATGGTGATTGGGATTTCCAAACAAGTCCTTCAAACAAACCTCACCCATACGTCGGTTGCATTCGAAATGAGTGTGTGGATGAATGCTTTAAAGATTGGTTCCGATTTTTCGGCGTGACAAAAATATGAATTTTGATTTACGAATTCTTTTGCCCGGAGAAAAACTCTCCATTGACACAACCTCCGTAGCACGGTGATTTAACCTTTAAAAACCGAAACATTTTCTATGTGCACCGTATCAACACACCCAAGTGGTGGCCGAGTTGGGCGATTCGCCAATTTGTTCACGCTTTGGTAACTTTTTGCTTCCACCGAGGAGAAGGTCGGTCACGTGAACGAGGGCAATAAAGCAAACACCGAGACGTTCGAAGATTTATCTACGCTACTGGAACTGAAGCCTGAAGCTGCGCTGGAGCGGCGATACCAGCTGCATGAATAATCATCACAGCTCGCCAGCCGCAAACAAACACAATGCTCCATAGCTCGAAAGCTCAGAATGTTCGATAATTCAATTTATCGCCTCACCGGGCATCATGGGGGGGAGGGCTCGTGGGAATCAGCGAATGATGCGCGATTTTCGCTGCAATCTGCAGACAACCTGGAGAGGGAGCCTGGAGAAACGCGACGACTCGCCCTAAATTTATCTGATCGGGCCGAGGAAGCTCATGATTGCGGCCGAACGATAGGGCGATAAAATTATTTACAAAATGCAGCAAACGATGCTTGGATGGAGGATGAATTTTCCCGCCGGCTACCAGGGAACTCTCGCTCTCTGTGCGCTGTGATAATTTTACGGCGCGATAAAATCATGATCTGAACCGTGAAACGGGCGAATCGGCCCACCGTTGGGATCGAAAAAATATTGATTATTTTTCATCATCGAACGGCTTCAAACCCTCAACCCCCAAGCGACGGATTGAATTACATTGTAGTATCATTATCCTGTTTGGGCGGCAATATTTTCAAAGCCCACCACCAACAGCCGGCACGAAATTCCCTTAAGCAGCGTTTCACCTTAACCGGGGCAGTCCTAGAGCGGTACGGCTTTAAAGTGGCGGTGCTCGTGCTGTGGTTGCAATAGCTATCATTGGATAACGACCGGATAATTGAAGGTCGTAAATATTAGGCCTCTTTTGTTTGATTTGAACGATTGAGCGAGTGAATCGATCGAGAGGTTGATGATATTTACAATTCACCACCATGTGCACCATACATTGTTGCATCCGTTTAGCAACAGACAGTCACATGTGACTAAGGAGTGCATCTCTTAGAATCGGACCGCTAAAAGACCCAATCCGATTACTTTTTGAAATTGGTTTGAAGTAGCAATAAGCTTTTGGGGTTTTGGGATCAAACGTACTTTATATGCTTATTGCTTCAGAGATAAATGAATGCATCAACTCCTTTAAATCTGAAGGATAAAATTGGATCATTGTCCAACCCGGTGGACAGCATGGCCACCATAGTATCGCCGGTCTGTGATGTCAGGTAATTGAATCTAATCTAAAAATTGAAACGATCCTTAGTGTGACCTTTCGAAAGGTATCATACACTTCTCAAGATATGGTCCGTTTTTATATTTTTAATAACCATTTTCATCGCCTTGTCCTCGAGATGTCTTTAGACGCAAGAGTCTAAAAATGCTCAGTTATTTTTGGCCTAGCTTATTTGTTTATTGCAAAGGAGTGGAAACATCTGGACTCAATATTTTGAAGCTGTCTGTTGACCATCGCAGGGTAGATTTTTGTCGTCCATTAGAAAATTAGCTTCCTATTTGGATTGAAAAGTAACCTTAAAAGCTTCTTATCGGTTATATTTGATGCGTCCTTGCGACCAAATTAATAAACTTGAAGACCCAAAACATTCTAGGAGAGATTCAATAGCATTTGTCGGCCAAGATGCCTTATCGTTCAAGATAAAATCCTTCTCATGAATGGTACCAAGAGAACCTTCCATTAAATTAGTCTTATCCACTTAAAGAACTCGTCCCTAATGATCTATCGAACTAAGAACCTAATCGTCCAAGCCTCATCCATCAAGAGACCCCGTAGATGAAGATGCCTTGTCGCCCAAAGCAGTTTCATCTACAAAGATAATTAGTCGTCCATGAGTCTTCTGCCAAGTATATTACCAAGAGCACTCGTAGTCAAAGACTTCCCAGCTAATAATAGAACACGTCATATGGACCAAGGAAACTAGGGACCTAGTCGTCCAAGTCTTATCCATTTAGAAACGTCGTAGTCCAGGAGACCTTATCGCCCAGGCAGCTTCATCTACCAACAGAATTTGTCTTTCATGAGTCCCCATCTACTGACGGCCTTGAAATCCCAAGGACTTTATTGTCTAAAGACATATTGATGTACATAGGCCTCCTCAGGATTCTATAGCACAATTTTCTTCAAATTGCTACAAATTGATACAAATTGGATTTAATAGATCTCGTCCACAGGCAATTCAAAGTAGAGCAGATTCTAAGTAAAGCTAGGAAATAATCAATCACCTCTCAATTTTACATGCAAAACAGGTTAAGCCTCAATAACTTTAAATTCATAACATCCCAAGCTAATTAACATTGTCCATCGAATTAACACCCCAAAAAGAACGGACATGAAAACCACGAGCGAAAAAACCGTCCTTCAACCAGACACGTAACATGAATAGTAGTATCTAATCGATTAGACTCCGGTTTAAAACACGCGCCGATCTGACACTGTTCCCCATGTTTTAATGTCACTCATTCTACAACATTGTTGCTAATCTGGTCAAAATCACACGAACAGCACACCCACCCACCGCACACCCCCCTTGGGCTAATGTAACGTACTAAGCCACCCTAGCGCCAGCGGTATTCGATTCGTAATGATGATTGATACGCATTCAAATTCACGATTTCAACACTCCTCATTCTGCACGCATCTGCACAGCTGTTCACCGGGTTCGGAATGGAGGTGCAAAACAAACAAAACTGTGTAATTAATGCTCGCAATCGAAGAAAAAACCCGCCCAGCAACTTCCAATCCATTCCCGGGCGGGACCATTCTCTCTGTACGCACCTCATGCGCACATATCACCAGCAGTTCGGTTCACCGTCCTGCCGAGTATGAAATAGAATATGTACGCGAACGCCCTTCTCCGGCTTTTGGGTGTGGACTGGCAGCAGATAAAGCGACAGCAGTCAATGGGGCAATGGAAAAAGAATTAGAAAATCATGCTCATGCACACACACTTTTCACTATCACGTAACCCTTACGCCAGCTGGACCGAGCGTATTCAGAGAAACGCATTGAAAACGCCACTATCCTGCCCGAGAGGTGATTTACGTGACACATTTCCCACCGGGCGCTCGATGTACCAGGGGCCCGGTTCTTCAAATGGGAACACCATCGACACCGACATCGGTCCTCGGGGTGTCAGAGGACAGAGTGCACGAAACGTCGGCTTGCGTCAGCTGCATTTCTCTGCCGCAAGTCGAGCGTCGGGCTCGAACGAGAATCGTCCAAAGTAAACACCCGTCGACCGGGGACTGAAAATTGGACGAACGGTTTAAAACCTGCTGACAGGTCACCTTTCGGACAATGCCGATGTTTGCTCGCCGGACTGCAAGAACCGGTGCCTGACAGCTGCGTGTACTCTACCGGTGATTAACCCGTCCGAAAAGCGGCCAGAGTCCAGATCATGTGCTCCTCGCACATGTGGTCCGCTAGAGTCCCTGACACCGCGGTACCGTTTGTAGCCATTCATTCATCGTTCACTGCTGTCCACGGTGTTCTGCACAGGTTGCAGCTTTCGCCCTTCGAGCAGGACAAACTGGACCAGCGGTGCGTAGCGCGCGATAAATTCAATCGCCCATTACGCAATGCGAACCACGTTGTCCCACTTTTGCCACTGCACTGAATCACTTTCGAACCGATCTGATCCGATGCCGAGTGGGTCAACCCGACCGAGTGCCAGTGGAAAGTGGTTTCGGAGTCACCAAGAACTCTCGAGTTTTAATGAATGAAGGCAGCCCAGCCAACCAGGACCAGGAGTTACTCAATTAGCAGGCGTGCACGCGGGATCTTTGGCCTAGATGTTGGGCCGGCGATGCATCTTCGAACGTCACGACTTGCGTGGCTTTGACTCCCGGAATCACACGCACGAGGTGCGTTCGTTCGGTAGTCTTAAAATCGTGCCACCTGCCATGTGCGCGCTCAGGTCACCGTTAATTATCTCAGCTGGCGAGTCTGGCGAAGGATTTGCACAAAGTAGCTAAACCTGGTGTCCAGCGTTGGGGTTTGTGTTTTCCCCGCGCCTTAATTGACTTTAACAAGCGCAGGCTGCTACCGATGCCGGCGGGCATATGTGCGGTGTGCTGCAACCTCACACCGGGCTATGGGATGGGACGCACTTCATCCGGAGCGAAAGTCCCACCGATTCCGTTGTTTGCGGTTTGGAACCACCGGCCGACGGTGATGAAATAGTCAATCAAAGTTAATCACATCGTCAGGCACGCAATTTTACGCGACAACTAACTGCTGGCTCCGTGTAGATCGAGTAGAGTGGTCAGAGGTCTCCTGCTGGTCGTTTGCAAAACCCAAACGTTGCAAACCTTCATGCTTTTGGGAGCGAATTGGATGATCATAATTGAAACTGGAGCAACTCCTAATGCCGATTTGGTAATGCTTTGGGCAAATTTCGCGACCGAAACATTAACCAGTTTCAAGGACACAAACACAGTCTGTGTGAATGCATAACGAATTTGATGTCACTCGATGTCGTGAGACTGCTGTGACGGCGAGAAAATTTTCCACCATACTACCATATTAGGGCGACACAGTAACTGTGACGTTCTTCCCTATTTTCCGATTTCCTTTCCTTTCCGGACATCCATACAAAAGCACGTATCGCACCCATCTACAACGCTCGCGAGAAGAATTCACTCCAATCGGCTCGAGTCGTATCGTGCCCGCGCGGCGCTCTAACGACCACCTCATTACACGTAATTGCGGTGGCAAGAACCGGCCGGGTTGGCCGGTACCACAGCCTTACGGCGAAGCACGAGCGACGACGACGGCGCCGTGACGGGCCACCAGGTGGGTGCTGCATTACAACAAGATAGATCGGCAAAGATAGGCAAAAGTCAAGTGCAGCATCGGCATCGCTTCCAGCCGGTCGTAAATGAAGATGTGAAACAGTGATGTGTCTTCTCAGCGGGCACGAAATCATGATGATGATGATGATGATGGTTTGAGATCGATTGGTGATTGGGGAACTGTTGCGATGGAGTTGTTTTTTTGTTGTTGCGATTAGTTGCGGTATTGTGGAAGCACGCCACATTTCGTACGCATCCGAGCTTCATGCACCTCAAATATAGTAATTTTTTCTTCTTCTGTTGCATCCAATACTTTACAATGGAGACCATCGAACGGTTGTCAATAATAATCGCTTCACTGAGCTGAACTCGGATGAACGAACATAGCCTAGTGCTTGTGTCTGTGCAGGAATGCAGGTTGGATTTTGTACGGAAAATACCTGATAGCACACACGACACACGGGTGGGTCATCCGTAGCCGCATGTGCTTATTCTCACGAGAATTCCTGCTCATTGAACTATATTTTGAATTAATATACAGTGGGTCAGATACAAAATGGGACATGCAAATATTATGTATGAAATTTTTTTTAAAACATTTTAACTTAAAAAACACATGCAAAACCATCGTCGTTAACGTTAAACGAGTTATCGTAGTTGGAGTAGGAGTCCCAATTCATATGAGAGCAAATGTAGCTTTTCGATGACGTTAAGCTTCAGACGCTATTTCGTGGGGCTACTATAGTTTAGCCTTTCGCCCCTATATAAACATTACACCACAGCTATCATTGAAAGTAAATATAATTCAACCCTCATATCACTTTCATATGAAACGCTACTCATGGTGCAGAATAGCGTCTTCACCACTTCATCCAGCTGACAATGCCTTTTCTACACCTTCTCCCCACACAGACAACCATGACGATCGTTACTGTCCGCTGACCTTCAATATGTAGCTCCTGTCTTACTTTCCTACCCCCTTTTCCCCCAGCCACCGTTAGCGACATGCTTTCTCCTGTTCCTTTTGGTGCTTGCCTACCACAGCGGTGTTTCGGCGAAAGGAATCAAGCAGAAGCGCCTCGTCATCGATCTGAGAGATCCGCTGCTGACCGATCCCTCCTCCGTTTACTTCCCACGCCCGACCGTACTCCCGTCCACCTACACATCTCCCCCAACGTTCTACGGATCTTCGTCCCATGCGGGCATCGCACCGTACAGTCACGGCCATTCGCGGGTAGTGTCACCGCTGAAACCGACCACCCTGTTCAATGAGAATCTGTTCCAGTACTCCAACTATGGGTCACCGTTTCCCTTCCTGACCGGCAATCATCTGAGCTTGGGCGATGAGGAAACGTACATTGCCGACGGTCGCATCCTCAAGCAGTACGCCGTGATGGAGTTCCACGCGGAGGAACACGAACGCAATCAGTACCATCAGCAGCAGCTGCTGCAAGGTTCCGGTGCGTTCCGTACACCGGCCGGAACACCGTACCCGACGACGACTTCCTACTTCGGCAAGTTCCCTGCGCCGTACGACCCACTGTACAGTACGTCCTTTAGCCAACCGCTGCCGCCACAGCTTCCACCGGTCCAACTGAGCAGCTTTAATCCCCGGTTCGGTGTACAGCACGAACATCAGCGATCGCCCCTGCTGACGAAGAACCATGGTCCGATCGCACTGGGGTCCGGTTCGCTCGGTTACATACACGGTCCGAACGGTGTTACCGTAGGGTCCGGTTCGCTTGGCTACATTAGCCACCAGCAGCACCGGGAAACGTTGGCCGAGCTGATCGAGCGCAAAAAATCGAAACACCTGCCAAGCCCACTGACCTTTGGCCATAATCATAACTGATGAATCCGAGCGGCACCGATCGATCCGAGACCCCCCTTGCCAAACACCGGGGTGCTGCCGGGTGCGCCATACGACAATTTGTTGGAGTGTAGAATGTGTATCGTTAGGTCCGTTAGAGGCGTGTGTGCTTGTGCTTGTGTGTGTGTACAGAGAAAGGGCAAGGAAGCTGTAATGTAAATATCGAACGAAATGGGCGGCGTGCCCTGCCTATTCCTATTGCGGCGCGGCAGCCCGCTTCACTGTTTAGTGGCGAATTCGTTATCTTTCTCGTTGTTAATAAAGTGTAAACTAAACTATTTAAACCATTAAACACACTTACGGGCTCTTCTTTGGATACATTGATGCTGTTGGTGGTGAGCATACAACATCCGATTTGGAGTTCTCAAAGATGGAGTCGCTTTAGTCACTTATTTAAGGACGCTGAGATAAAGTCATTACCTCTGGTGAAGTCTTCAGGTAGGTACGTCTACTTCTGACTAGTAGCTCCATATTCTCTAGATAAGTCATCCAAGAATAACAATCGTGCAAAGAAAGATACGAAAGAAAAATTGTCAGTTTTATACTAAAGTAAAATATAACATCAGGGTTAGTGAGGCACGTGTTAGCTGTTCATCTTGCTCGGACATACAAAATCCATGACGTCAAATGTGAGAGAAAATCCGTCGACTTAGGTTATCTTTCTCCAATGCACTTAGCCAAGTTGTTTGTAGAAACGCGTGACGCTAGAAATCTTAAGAGCCAAAAGGTAAACAAACCCCTAGCAGACTCTTGACCACTCTTGACGAATCTTGTCGACTACGTTCTAATGGACTACACTTCTTAAAACTTGTACTCTAATGCACTGCTACTGGCATGGTGCTAAAGACTGTAAGAAAAGCTCACGTGGAGCTGTACACACCATCGGATTAGATTCGTTATCAATAGCTGTCGATCCATATAAATGGTTTACGACTTCTCACCACGCGACACAGAATTATTGGACGTAATGGCGAACAAGCTTACGATCGTGCTGGTGACGCTAAGCGTAGTGGCTGTTTGTGTACAATCACACACCCTGCACAATAACAGGCCAATCCATCCTGTTCGCCGATTTGCCCCAATAGCACCATATTTAGCTGCCAAACGTATCGTCGGAGGATTTGCGATCGACATCACTGACGCCCCATATCAGGTGTCCGTCCAGCACGACAACGAACACGTCTGCGGAGGGTCAATTCTCAATAGAAAGTGGATTCTTTCGGCAGCGCACTGCTACAACGATGAGTCACTATCGCAATCGACTGTACGCGTGGGATCGTCCGAGCATGCATCCGGTGGAACTGTTATGAAGGTGGCACGCATCATACCCTATCCGCACCATAGCTCCAACACCAACAATTACGATATCGCACTGCTGGAACTGAAAAGTGAGCTCACCTTTAGCGACAAGGTTCAGCCGGTTGTGCTTCCGGAGCAGGATGAACCGATCGTGGAAGGTACCATGGGTATCGTGTCCGGTTGGGGACTGACGCTAAGCGATGCCGACTCGAACGATGTTCTACGAGCGACCAACGTGCCGACCGTGAATCAGCAGGAGTGCAACAAGGCGTACCATTCGTATGGTGGAATTACGGAGCAAATGTTTTGTGCCGGGTACAAGCACGGTGGTCAGGATACGTGCAGGAAAGATTCCGGTGGCCCATTCGTTGCTGAGGGTAAGCTGATCGGAGTGATCTCTTGGGGTCACGAGTGTGCTATGGCGGGTTATCCGGGAGTTTATGCGCGGGTGGCTAGCGTGCGGGAGTGGATTCGTGAGCATAGCGGGGCATAGGAAGCAGTCTTCGGAACTTAAATTACAGTCATGAACCGCATTCTAGAATATTAATAAATTATATTCCATCAACATAGCCTCCATGGTCCTAATTATTTTCCTGTGCTGATCATCTGCCATTGGAACTTGTTATGGAATAATTGCATGTGGGACTACAGCTATGGTCTTAAATAACTTGTAAAAGTTAATTTTGAATATGACTTTAACTTGTGTCCAGCCACATGGGACACACAAATATGCAGTGAACATTAGATATTGATGACTCATGTGCTGAGATAATCGATATCGCTTTCGCCTACCGCTTTCAAGTACCTGTGAGATAAGAAAATCTAGAATCGTCACAGAGTAACTAGTTTGAGGGAGAAAAAGCAGGAGAAAGAAATATTTCAAACATGTGGTACAACATATCAGAGAATGTGTAAGAAGCATTTGGAGTATATGAAATAGACCTCAATAATGGAGCTACACAATTTAGAGTTCATCGATTTCGTAGCCATTATTACTTTAAAGCATCTGAAAATTAAAGTTCTTGCTGAACAGAGTACTATCAGAGCTGATGTCCTGTATAGTGTCGCAAGTAGTACAGTAGCTTACGTTAGGTGCGTTGAGTCTATTGGTTGAATAAGCCATGATCTTTGACCCAAATGAATCATTGACCCAAAAGTACTTCTAATTATTCGTCCTCCACAGTGACGCTACAACCTCAGATGGTCTTGCTCTGCAGTTTCCAGCTTTCTTATTTGCTTATAAATTTGTTTCCGGATAGACAGACCTGAAGTCAAGGAAACGATCCTGATAGGATTACGTCAAGGTTTTGTCCATTTATTACCAGTCGAATCGCAATGAACTTCACTATAACTTCAAAATGTTCAATCTGTACATCACTGAAACCAAACATTGAATGAGGCTTACATGCTCAATTAAGAAGGCATCTCAGTGCATAGAACCAGTGACGAATCAATCTAGGAGCGGAAGGAGCGGCCGCTCGGGGCCTCGTTGGTTAGAGGGACTTCGTAGGTGAGGGAAATCCTGTTGTTTCCCTGTAATATCCACCATTAGAGGGACCTCAACTGCCATTCTGCTCGAGGCCTCCAAATATCTTGACCCACTACTGCATAGAACTGCCAACATTTTTTTGTTCAAGTCATAAGGTTTGCCAAGGCTTGATTTTCACTCTAAGTATCGTGGCTAAAGACCCTCCAAAGTTTTCCATCAAGCTTTACGCTTGGGATTACTCACATCCCCATGCGTTTGTTTACAATACAAAAGATGCACGCGACTTGAGCAGCCTGTACAAACCGAAGGGTTTATCCACCATTCAATACTACACTTCTAGCGTCTTGGTCATTTTCGAGTGGAAATGGTATTGTTATCAATTTCTTGACAAAATAAATAAAACTCTTTAAAACATATTACGCTGGAAAACACGGGACCTAACACGGTTTTGCCAAGCTCACGTGGACAACGATCATTGATGAGCCTATCGGCTAATCCCGTCAAATCAATGCGTGAATCAATAAGAGGATTATCATAGCCATATAAATAGTAAACCACACTTCTTCACTTATCATACGAGTATTGGACACGATGTCGAACAAGATTACAACTCTCCTGACTCTTCTGGTTGCAGCAGTTGCTTGCGTTGGGGCACAAGCCTCTCTACGACATTGGTTTGTAAGGCCACTGCCCCATCATGGCGTTGGACCACGCATCGTAGGTGGATTCGAGATCAACGTGTCGGAGACTCCGTATCAGGTGTCGTTACAGTACCACCATCAACACATCTGTGGAGGTTCCGTGCTTTCCAACAAATGGATCCTAACAGCAGCTCACTGCACAAACGTTACCCTTCCCTCAAGCTTCACCGTGCGCCTGGGATCTTCCAAGCACGCATCCGATGGACAGGTGGCCCGAGTTTCGCAAATCATTCGTCACCCAAACTATCGCCAGAACACAACGGATTACGATTACTCCCTGCTGGAATTGGAGGAAGCAGTCACCTTCAGCAACGTGATTCAACCGATCACTCTTCCTAAGCAGGATGAAGCTGTGTTGGATGGAACCATGATGACCGTATCTGGTTGGGGAAATACGCAAAATACTGCCGAATCGAACGCTACTCTACGAGCCGTCAACGTACCGACCATTAACCAAGAGGAATGCGACAAGGCTTACCGACGATTTGGAGGAATCACTGATCGTATGCTGTGTGCCGGATATCAGCAGGGGGCGATGGACTCTTGCCAGGGAGACTCTGGTGGTCCGCTGGTCGCGCACGGAAAGCTGATTGGCGTTGTTTCGTGGGGATTCGGATGCGCTCAGGCTGGATATCCGGGTGTATACTCGCGGGTGGCCTGTGTTCGCGATTGGGTTCGAGAAAACAGTGGAGTGTAAGGATTGTCTAATTTTTCAGCGAGCATTTGTTATGTAAATGAATCGAAATAAAATAAAATAATGTTATTAATCTTACTTATTTGCTTCGATGTAAACTAATCTTATCGATCACACAAAGCTGTGACATACTTCGACGGTCTGTCTAGCACGGTGAAGACAGTAGATTGGCTATCAATTGATCCTCCTTAGGAAGGATTGTCTAGCCGTCTGAGAGGTAAAAAATCGGTATGATAATCTACTGTTTTAAGGACAGCAGACTGGTAAGTCGGAAAGCGGGTGATATACTATCAGTTAAGCACAGTTAATTATTGTCAGAGATGGGAGGCTAGCAGTGCAGTATAAAATGAGCTATTTTTCTTCAATCATCATACAAGTAGTAGACACAATGCCGAGTAAGCTAGCAAATCTTGTAGCCATTCTCGTAGCATTAGCTACTTGCGTTCAGGGGCAGCCTGCGCTTAGACCTCAGCCATCAGGTGGACATCGCATCGTCGGTGGATTCGAGATCGACATCTCCGACACTCCGTACCAGGTGTCGCTACAGTACCTTGACAGTCTTCGATGTGGAGGATCGGTGCTGAACAGTAAATGGATTCTTACTGCAGCTCACTGCACGGATAATATACCACCATACGCTCTGGTTGTTCGTTACGGATCATCGAGACACGAGTCCGGTGGAACGGTTGTGTTAGTTAAACGCATCGTGCAGCATCCAAGCTACAATAGTGGCACTATCGACTATGACTACTCATTGCTGGAAGTGGAAGACGAGCTTACCTTTAGCGATGTGGTACAACCGATTGCTCTACCGGAGCAGGATGAAGCTGTGATGGATGGAACTATGGCGACCGTCTCCGGTTGGGGTTACACCCATAATGCTGCTGAGTCTAACGCTGTTCTACGGGCAGCCAACGTGCCGACCGTGAGCCAACACGATTGTTCGATGGCTTACTCGATCGAAATAATCACCGATCGTATGCTGTGCGCTGGATACCAGCAGGGCGGTAAGGACGCTTGCCAGGGAGATTCGGGAGGTCCGCTCGTTGCTGATGGGAAGCTGATTGGAGTTGTTTCTTGGGGCGTTGGCTGTGCTCAGGCTGGATATCCGGGAGTGTACTCGCGCGTGGCCACTGTTCGGGATTGGATTCGGGAAAACAGTGGAGTGTAAATTATAAGTTAATGCGTAATGTACATCAGTAATGCAGAAATAAATTGAACAAATATGACAAAAAGCAATAAGTATTTTTTGAATGAAATTTTTGTTTAAACGCAAGGCAAAGGCCTCGAGTGAGAGAAAGATGCTCAGAAAGATATCTAGCCCTGTAAGTGTCGAAAGACAATTGAGCAGCCGTTGCAATGACGAGCTCTACAAACTTTATGATAGCATCACGATCGTGAAATCGAATTAGACTCGTCAGGATCCGGTGGGTTGGTCATGCTATGAGAATGGCACCAACCCCGTGAAATTCTTTTAGGTCTGAATGAAGGTTTTTGCACTAAGTCAAGACCATAAAACCCCTGGTAGGTCTAGCCGCTATCTTGAAAAGCAAATCATGATATGAAAAATTTAATTAATATATTGAAAATTGATAGTCCGGTGGTCGATGCGATAGTGACACCAGGCTTCGCACGGCAGGACTGGGGATCAAATCCTATCCGAGCAGTAGTGAACACAGACTATCCAACTACCTCGTATCGAGAAGTCTAGTAAGCCAGAAATGTCAGGGATGGCTTTAAGAGGTCGTTAAGCCAAGGCGAGAGAGAGAGAGAGGGAGATTCAGATAGAAATTTGAATAATGTATAGTCAATTTAAATTCAGGTCGTTTTAAACCCTCGCGAAGCTGATTAGCTTTGACTGCTCAGCATAATCCTTTTCAAACAAGTTTTTGACATGTTTAGTACACTGATCAGGACTAACTTAACGAAACGTGACTAAAGCACTCAAGATTTGTTGGGATTGCCCTCCATATGCTGCACATTTTTCAAACTGCCTACTCTGAAGTGGCAGGATTTGAGGTCTACTCATCAAAACTTCCACAAGCGTATCAAGAATCTCTCATGAAACGGTTAAACCATTTACAACTCTGACGTACGATCTCGCGTGTCTGATGCCACTGATATCACTATCACCTAATCCTATCGAATTATTGCCAAAGAGCACTAGGACACCGCGAGGATGTATAAATAGTGAACAACTGCTTCTCCACTAATCATACGAGAATCGGACACGATGTCGAACAAGATTGCAATCCTCCTGGCTATTCTGGTTGCGGTAGTTGCCTGCGTTGAGGTGCAAGCCTCGCAGCGACCTCGCTACGCCCGACCACTGCCCCACTTCCTGCCCAGACCGCAGTATAGCGTTGGACATCGCATCGTAGGTGGATTCGAGATCGACGTGTCGGAGACTCCGTATCAAGTGTCGCTGCAATACTTCAGAAGCCATCGCTGCGGAGGATCCGTGCTGAACAACAAGTGGGTCCTGACAGCTGCTCACTGCACGGATGGTCTCGACGCTAGCAGCCTCTCTGTACGCCTGGGATCTTCCAAACACGCTTCCGGTGGTACCGTTGTCCGCGTGGCACGTATTGTGGAACACCCGAAGTACGACGGCAACACCATCGACCACGATTACTGTCTGCTGGAGCTGGAAAGCGAGCTTACCTTCAGCAATGCAGTTCAGCCGATTGCTCTTCCCGAGCAGGACGAACCGGTGGAGGATGGAACCATGGCGACCGTCTCTGGATGGGGTAACACGCAAAGCGCCAGCGAATCGAACGCTATTCTGCGGGCAGCCAACGTGCCGACCGTGAATCAGCAGGAGTGTGAAAAGGCCTACGGTACGACCCCAGGAATCACCGACCAAATGCTGTGCGCTGGATACCAGCAGGGCGGTAAGGACGCTTGCCAGGGAGATTCGGGAGGTCCGCTGGTCGCTGACGGAAAACTGATTGGCGTTGTTTCGTGGGGTTTCGGATGCGCTCAGGCTGGATACCCGGGAGTGTACTCGCGTGTGGCCAGCGTTCGTGACTGGGTGCGTGAGAACAGTGGAGTGTAAAATGCGCTCAATCGCTAGTCGGTAGTCGACACTAATTTATGATGAACGAACAAAATTGAAGAAGTAAATAAATTGAATTGATGAATTGCATATAATTGAAGCTTTTAGAATAATTATTTTCTCAGTTGCTCAATGCCTTATGCCGAAATCATGTTGACAAAAATAATGACAAAGCTGTGAAAAATTCAACGGTCGATTTGAGCGTAATAGCCTGCTTCGTAAATTTTATCATAGAGGGCGCTATTGTTCACGAGGAGAAAAAGATCGGCAGATGATAGCCCACTCGTGACGGACTACTAAACGTGCTAAGAGGAATTGTTGTTAGCTTGGGAGGAGTAAAACGGCACTCTCAAAAGGAAACCTCTTAATAAGACCTCACGACGAACCTGATGTTTTAGGACCTCACAATTCTCTTTTTCTTCTCGTTTGGTACAACAACTTCAAGAGATCTTGGCCAGCCAAATCTAGCTTCCCTGACCTTTTATTATCCTGATGTTTAATTTATTTATTTTGCCATTGGGGCGCCCTAACAAAACGAATAAAATTTGTAAAAGTGAAGCCAATTCTTGGTTACTCAAAGTGTAGGCAAAAAGTTTTCTTGGTGCTTCTCTTTCGTTGAAAGTACAGGCTCCATTGCTTCCTACCAGACCATTCCGTCTATACTGATTTTTTTTTCTATTCTCCAATTATCTGGATGGGATTTGATGACAGGGATAGTGGAAACTGGATTTTGAAAAATCCACCGTTTATTTCCATATCGCGCAATATACAAGTACAAAGGAATGTACACGGCTCGAGTTATTCGGCAAAAAACACGACACTTAAGAAAATGCAGTCTCGACGCGGCGCGCGACCATAAGCCAGGACTGGAGATCGCTGAGCGTTAGGAAAACCCGCCAACACCGACCGATAATCTTATTTAACGAGCATTTCAAATAGTTAACCGAAATCATCGCGCGTCACGCTAACGGGTTGGGATTATTGTCCTCGAGTGTCTGATAGTGGTCAGACATCAATTATTTACTTAGTACGATAAACAACGCTCCTCTCAAGTGCTGCGCTCGGGATGGAAAGGGTTTCTCCACCAAAGTGAGCATCGTCTTCCCCGAGCCGACAAGTTTGATATGTCTGAAGTGGACATAAGATGGGGGCTGTTATCGAGTACTGTTCAATAAAAAAAGGAATTTAACGCTTCTCAAGTGCTATTACACTAAGAATGGGTATACAAATTCTAGCGATCAACGATTGATATCGTTATCAATTAATACAACAGAAAGGCACAAGTTCAATGCCATCTACTGTCTTCGCTATATATACCTGATCAGTACGATCCGTTGGCCATACAAGTGTCGGACAAGATGTCGAACAAGATAGCAATCCTTCTGGCAGTTCTAGTTGCGGTGGTGGCCTGCGTTCAGGCACAGGCCAACCAGCGTCATCGGTTGGTCCGACCGGAGCCAAGATTCTCACCGCGCCCACGGTACGCCGTCGGCCAACGTATCGTCGGTGGATTCGAGATCGACGTCTCCGATGCTCCGTATCAGGTGTCGCTGCAGTACAACAAGCGTCACAACTGCGGAGGATCCGTCCTGTCCAGCAAGTGGGTCCTGACGGCCGCTCACTGCACTGCCGGCGCATCCGCTTCCAGCCTGACCGTACGCTTGGGATCCTCGAGACACGCTTCCGGTGGTACCGTGGTCCGTGTTGCACGTGTCGTGCAGCACCCTAGCTACGACAGCAACAACATCGATTACGACTACTCCCTGCTGGAGCTGGAGAGCGAGCTTACCTTCAGCGACGATGTGCAGCCAGTGGGTCTGCCGAAACAGGACGAACCAGTCAAGGATGGAACCATGACGACGGTGTCTGGATGGGGTAATACACAAAGCGCCAGCGAATCGAACGCTGTTCTGCGGGCAGCCAACGTGCCGACCGTGAATCAGCAGGAGTGTGACAAGGCCTACAGTTCGTTCGGAGGAGTGACCGATCGTATGCTGTGCGCTGGATACCAGCAGGGCGGTAAGGACGCTTGCCAGGGAGATTCGGGAGGTCCGCTGGTTGCTGATGGCAAGCTGGTTGGTGTTGTTTCGTGGGGATATGGCTGTGCTCAGGCTGGATACCCGGGAGTGTACTCGCGTGTGGCCAGCGTTCGTGACTGGGTGCGTGAGAACAGTGGAGTGTAAACCGTTTTCCAACGAAACCTTCTCATGGAAAAATCTGAAAATGACAAAATAAAACTGAACTGAAGCAATTATTGAATCAAACGCCTAATATTTAATTGCGGATGACAAAAGATAACAAGTAAGAAGCCGACTTACTTCGTAATAAATAGAAATGTTCTTAGAATACAGAACAGCACTGACCAGGATCAGCTTCCCGCTCACAAACTGTATTTTTCGATTCTTATTTCGAAAATTTAAATTCCTTTTCGAACGTCAAATTCCTTTTCGAGCTCGAATTATACGCAGTCACGTCAACTGCTCGAACATCGGCTGTCAACGTTTGCTTACGTTTGTTGCATGTGGGCCGCCGGCAGACCGACGGAGTAGAAAAATAACTTGGAAATTGCAGTGCTATCCAGACGAACCGGGGAATGGCAGCGGCGATGGTGAGTAATATATGCTAATGCACACCATACTGCATGATGCAATTGAGTGTATCGGAATCGTAAGCACTCATGACGCACCTATCTTGCACCATCCCCGACAGGCGAACGAACGCAAGGGAACGTTTAAGGTGGAATACCTGCAGAAAATCGAACGAGACATTCAGGAGCGCTGGCAGCGGGACAAAGTGTACGATGTGGACGCACCGAAAGAACCACGCAAGCGGGACGATGAAAAGTTCCTGGTCACCTTCCCGTACCCATACATGAACGGACGGCTTCATCTCGGACATGCGTTTTCGCTGTCGAAAGCGGAGTTTGCCGTGCGGTACCATCGGCTCAAAGGAAGGAAGGTTCTGTTTCCGCTCGGTTTCCACTGTACCGGAATGCCGATAAAGGCATGCGCTGATAAGTTGAAGCGTGAGATCGAACTGTACGGTTGCCCTCCGGTGTTCCCGCGCGAGGAAGCGATCGTAGTGGAAAAACCCGAAGAGCGTGATGTGGTGCCGAAAGATAAGAGCAAAGGTAAGAAAAGTAAGGCGACGGCGAAGGCCGGTACGGCAAAGTTCCAGTGGCAGATAATGCAAAGTCTCGGGCTGGGCGATGAGGAAATTGCCAAGTTTGCCAACACGGATCATTGGCTCGAGTATTTCCCACCGTTGGCGATACGGGATCTGAAGGAGCTGGGTGCTCACATCGACTGGAGGCGCACCTTCATTACGACCGATGCGAATCCGTTCTACGATTCATTTGTCCGCTGGCAGTTTAATCATCTGAAGGCGCGTGGGAAGATTATGTACGGCAAGCGTCACACGATCTACTCGCCGAAGGATGGACAACCGTGCATGGATCACGATCGTTCTTCCGGGGAGGGTGTTGGTCCGCAGGAGTACACGCTGATCAAGATGAAGGTGACGGGCCCGTTGCCTGCGAAGCTGGCGGGCGCGGTAGGAAAGCGACCGGTTTATCTGGTGTGCGGTACACTGCGTCCCGAGACGATGTACGGACAGACGAACTGTTGGGTGCATCCGGATATCAAGTACATTGCGTTCGAAACGGCCAAGCAAGAAGTTTGGGTGTGTACGCGTCGTGCTGCACGGAACATGTCCTACCAGGGATTTACCGCCGTTGAGGGCGAGCTGAAGGAGCTCGCGGAGCTCGTCGGGCAGGACATTATGGGTCTGCAGCTATCTGCGCCACTCACCTCCAACAAGGTAATCTACACGCTTCCGATGCTATCCATCAAGGAGGACAAAGGAACCGGCATCGTAACATCCGTTCCGTCCGACTCGCCGGATGACTATGCCGCGCTGCTAGATCTGCAGAAGAAACAACCGTTCCGGGAGAAGTATGGCATCACGGACGAGATGGTTCTGCCGTACCAACCGATCCCGATCATCGATGTGCCCGGTTTGGGCAATCTGTGCGCGGTGTACGCGTACGATAAGTTCAAGATCCAGAGCCAGAACGATCGTGAGAAGCTAACCGAAGCGAAGGAACTGGTCTATCTGAAAGGATTCTATGACGGTGTGATGCTGGTCGGTGAGCACAAGGGCAAAAAGGTGCAGGACGTCAAGAAAGACCTCAAACAGTATCTGGTCGAACGGAACGAAGCGGACGTGTACTTCGAACCGGAGAAAACGATCATGTCACGATCGGGAGACGTTTGTGTGGTCGCGCTGTGCAACCAGTGGTATCTGAACTACGGCGAGGAAGTGTGGCAAAAGCAAACGACCGACCATCTCCACACGATGGAGCTGTTCCACGAGGAAGTTTCGCGCAACTTCGAGCACTGTCTCGATTGGCTGCACGAGTACGCTTGCTCGCGTACGTACGGTCTCGGCACGAAGCTACCGTGGGATCAACAGTGGCTCATCGAATCACTTTCGGATTCTACCATCTACATGGCGTTCTACACCGTAGCCCATCTGCTGCAGGGTGGATCGTTCCGTGGTGAGAAACCGAGCCCGCTTGGCATCAAGCCAGAGGATATGACGCCGGAAGTTTGGGACTATATTTTCTTCGCCGACGCAAAACCCCCGGCAAAGAGCCGCGTTAAGCGCGATGCTCTCGATCATCTGAAGCGAGAATTCAACTTCTGGTACCCGGTCGATCTGCGTGTTTCCGGCAAGGATCTCATCCAGAACCATCTGACGTTCTTCCTGTACAATCACGTTGCAATCTGGCCGAAAGAATCGTCCAAATGGCCCAAGGGCGTTCGTTGCAATGGTCACCTGTTGCTGAATTCGGCGAAAATGTCCAAATCTGATGGCAACTTCCTCACGCTGTACGAATCGATCGCCAAGTTCAGTGCGGACGGTACACGCCTTTGTCTGGCGGACGCTGGCGATAGTATTGAGGATGCGAACTTTGTCGTAACGAATGCGGATGCTGGCATTCTGCGCCTGTACACCTTCATCGAGTGGGTGAAGGAAACGCTCGCATCGAAGCCACTGCTGCGGAAAGGACCCGAAGATACATCGATCAACGATCAGGTGTTTTCGAGCGAAATGAATCTACTTACGAAGCAAACGGACGAGTACTACCGAAAGATGCTCTTCAAGGAAGCTCTCCGGACAGGGTTCTTCGAGTTCCAGAGCGCACGTGACAAATATCGTGAGCTTTGCGGTTCGAACGGTATGCATGCGAATCTGGTGATGGAGTTCATTCGCCGACAGGCCCTGCTGATTGCCCCCATCTGTCCCCATGTTGCGGAGCACATCTGGTGCGATCTGTTGGGCAACAAGAGCTCCATCCTGCACGCATCCTGGCCGGCAGTTGGTGCGATCGATGAGCAAAAGATTAAATGCTCTGCGTATCTTATGGAAGCGGCCCATTCGTTCCGTTTGGCGCTGAAGAACGTCACCCAGCAGAAGGCCGGTGGCAAGGGAGCTCCCAAACCGTTGGCCGCGAAACCGAGCGACGGTACGATCTGGGTGGCGAAAACGTTCCCACCGTGGCAATCCTGTGTGCTGGACACGATGCGTGAGCTTTACGAGCGCGACGGCAATGCAACACTTCCGGACAACAAGGTTATTGCGACGGAACTGGGCAAAAAGGAGCTGCTAAAGAAGTACATGAAGCGTGTGATGCCCTTCGCACAAATGGTCCGCGAACGTGTGGAAGCGGTCGGAGGACCTGGCAAGCAGGCAATGGATGTGACGCTGGATTTCGACGAGCGTGAAGTGCTGGGGTTGAATGCGGATTATCTGCGCAACACGCTCGAGCTGGACACACTCACGTTCCGGTACACGGACGAACCAGATACACCGGAAAAGATGCGCGAAGAGGTACGACCGGGTGTACCGTTTATCGTATTTACGGTCAAACCGTTCGTGACGGTAACGCTGGAGAATCCCGTTGAACGGTCCGGTTTGTTTACCGTCACGATGAATCTATCCGATGGTGATACGAGCAAAACGCTGAAGGAAAAGCTAGCCAAGCAAATCGGATTTAAAGGTACGGTGTTGCGAGGTAGGATTATCAGCAGAACAAAAAAATTATGATTCCTTTCTTTTCAGCTGATCTCTCTGCTTTGGAGGTGATGCGATACGAAGATCCTGTAATGGGACCACGCAGTCTTCCCGCGTTCCAGGACTATCGGTCAGGCAAGGTCACCATCGAGGAGGGCGAATTTAAGGTGGAAATGGAAAAGAAGCAAGTGCTGCTAAGCAATGGCACATTCAAGAACTTGAACATTGGCACGAACTTTATCTACGTTATCAATTGAGGCTGGTAGAGGGTGTTGAGGCGTCATGGCGCTACGCTTTAATTTATGCTGAATTACTTGAATTACATACTTGAAATAAATGAAACATTGAATCGTTTTTCTTCAAAAGAATAAAACTAACTCTTTTGGGTGGAAAGTCCGCTTTGAAACCCCTGCAAAGAAATCTGCTCGAACTGTTGCATCCAGAACAAAAACCAAATCTGCTCGAATCAAGTTATTTCGATTCTAATTTACGTGTAAAACATAATTTGAGATATTTTATCTGTTCTTACGCATATTTTCCGATAAGAGAAAATGTGTTATCAGTAGTTTTTGAAGAAATTAAAAAAACCTTGGAAAGAATTAAAAAAACATTTTATGTGCATGAAACTCTCTCGCTGTCCAAACGTCAAACGAGAACTGTCATTGTTTGTTTACATCTTGCAGCACCAAAAGTTTGTTGTTATTGTCTCCGCTCCAAACGCGCTCATTTTAATAAAAAAGTGAAAATTTTCATCAAATTTATACTGCAAAAGCTTTAAAAACACACATTCCAAGATGTCGTATATGTTAGCACATTTACACAATGGTTGGCAGGTGGACCAAGCCATACTTTCCGAGGAGGACCGTGTTGTGGTGAGCACTTTCTAGAAAGTTCAGCTAGACGCTAAACGCCGGACGAACCTTTCTTTGCTAATCCTTCTTTGTCCTCTCCTGTACAGGTCATACGATTCGGGCACGATTGGGACCCAACCTGCATGAAGATGGACGAGGTGCTGTACAACATCGCGGAAAAGGTGAAAAACTTTGCCGTCATCTATCTGGTGGACATTACGGCGGTGCCGGATTTTAACAAAATGTACGAGTTGTACGATCCCTGCACGGTAATGTTCTTCTTCCGCAACAAACACATCATGATCGATCTGGGGACGGGCAACAATAACAAAATCAACTGGCCGCTGGAAGATAAGCAGGAGATGATCGATATCGTGGAGACGGTATATCGTGGGGCGCGAAAGGGACGCGGTTTGGTGGTGTCGCCAAAGGATTACTCTACGAAGTATCGATACTAGAGTTGGACTTTGTGGCTGTAGCGTAATGATTGCTAATAAGATTTATATTTAAACAATTCTACAGCTGCTTACTGCACTACAATCGTACCTTAAAGTCATCCGAAGTAAATTCCCTTTCAAATTTAAATTTAAAAAGACTATTCTTAGCATGGGATCAGTTCGATAACCGCCGTGCACCACGTGCGCTAATCATACTTTGTAGAAATTATAATTAGATCCGTCATTCGTCGCAATTGCAAAACGAACTGACTACGAAAGGTTCAAAATAGGACAGTTGATCCCTTTAAATTATACACCCCGATAGACTTCCTGTCCACCGAGAGCAACATTCGAACAACACAATCGATCCTTAATACCTCCTCAAAATGATACAGTTCCAAAAATCTGCCCACGCCCACCAAGAAACTTTCCCTCGTTTATTCATGCGCATCTAACCTTGACCATGCGGTTTTCTCTACTCCATCAACCAGCATCACCGTCCTACGTATTAATTGATAAGATTCTCCCGAAGTCACATCGCGCTTTAACGGCTCCCTATTAGGAAGAGGCTGTCCTATCGTAGCAGAACATAAAAATGATTTCGTCCAGAGGCCACATCACCACTTTCGGTTCAATAAAAAGCTCTAATATACCCTTTTCCGTGCTGGGAAGTGCCGGAGCTGTGGACTGTTTCCCTGGGAAAGGAAAGTGTTCCCCGCTTACGGCGTCTCCATTCCTACCTGTCAGCTTAAGTCATGCTTTCCCCGATGTCCACACCTGAGCAGCAGGATGAATAATTTAGGAGAAAATAATCATCGAGCATAAGCAAGTCGTCGGGTTGGGCATAAAGGGAAACCGAAGCACCTAAAAACCCGGCCGACGAGAGTCTCGCTATCGTTTACCGGATCCTATCAGGTTCGTTCATGCGGATGTCATGCTCACCTCTGGGAAGGATGGACCGAGCGCAAGGGTGAACGGGTTTCATTTCTTCATTCTTGATTTGTTCGTTCGGGTTGCAAGCTACCCCCCTCCCCTTCTTGTATCCTCCTTGGCTCCTGCTCCGAGTTCCTCGTCGGAGAGACTGGGTGGATGTTTAAGGTTGGAAGACGTTTCAATTTACGACATCGTTCCTGGAAACCACCGGGAAGCACCGTAGAGGCATGAATAGACGAACGAATGGGGAAAACCTGCGTTGAAAAACCTGCACCAGAGTCTTGATGGCAGTGATCGCTTCGGTACGAACCAGGCACACTACCCCGAAGCTGACGAAGAGAAGCTGTACAAAGATGGACAAATGATTGTGTCTGTGACGGTGGGTTGCCGGGTGGGGACAAAACACCCATCATCTCCCACACGTATGCAGTTCTCGGGGATGAAGCATGTGAGCAGAGTGTGTGTGTGTGCTTCATACGTAAATCCATCTTGCCAGCCCGTCCCACGCGGTGGATCCTTGTGCTACGGGGCACGCGGCGTATGACATTAGTTAAATAATCATGTCATGGCTTTTGTGCAATTTTCGCCATGAATAATGAATGCCCCGTAGGGTAGGGAGGCAAGAAGGAAGAGGAAGAACTGATACCGCAATGCGCACACCTTCTCCAGGCAGGCAGAACTTCAACAAGAACAACACCTTTAACGGTTCCGTTTGCAACCAAGGACCGAGGTGATCGGGTTTAAAATTCATGCCACCGAGACACAGCTGATATATGGCGGGAACTTGGAAGCGAAGGCAGAACGTCTCTGGTACAAGTTTTGAAAGCTCATCTCGTTTAGCGTTTACACGTACGTTAGTTATCTCCTCCCAGTTGCAAGGAACAAGCAAAAGAAAAAAAAATGGCCAAAGTTACGATGTGTAACGGATGGCACCGAATCATCCAGAACCGCCGCTCCGCATTGAATTGAGATTCAAAAAAAAAGAAGTTGAGGTTATGTATGCACGAAACCCCTTCATTGTAGGATCTGGAGAAGAAACGAGAGAGAGAGAGAGCTAGAGTACAGGTGAAAATCAATATTTATCATCCGGCAAGAAGTTGGTTTTTGAGCTCGAAGAACTTTTTTAAAGAGATGACAGGTGATGCTTTACCGTACGTACCGTTGCTAGCCAGGCTCCGAGGACTACCGCCGAACTGCCTTCGAAGGAATTGAGATGTAATCGTGCGTGTTTCGTAAACCGTTCCCTACTGCTTCATCATGGCATCATGGCACTAAGTTTTGCTCCAGAAGCTAGAAAGTAATCATCGCGTGTGCATAGGCAAAATAAAAAAAAAAACCCCTTCCGTCAAGGACACTCCTTGCTTTCAGATGCACACTACGTATCTCAATGGTTGCTTCGCTCTCGTCTCTTTAAAGCAACGCATAGCAACCGTGGGCGGACTGTACTGCTGTGCCCTACATACACACAACACAAGGCTCGCCCACAGCACAGTTAACGATGTACGTTCGAATGATTTGATTCTGCTGTTCACACTCAATTGAACAAATAATGGTCTCCACGTGTGCCACTGAAACGAGCTTTGCGACGTATAGGAGCGAAAAAAAGGCGAAACATTCAAATGGCAAAAGTTGTAACCCGACACGTTTTTTTTGCTGCTGACGAATGCCATTTGAATGTGAGCAGTATGACTTTAGGAAGGAAAATTGGTGTTGCGATAGCGCGCGATAAGGGGCGGTAGGATTAACTTGAATTGCAAGAGTTGTCGCATAATGGTTATTGGTAGGTGAAGGCAGATGGTTATTTCTTGCTTTTACGTGAGAATGCTTGAAGGCTGGTGTGAGTTGTCTGCTTCGGAAGTATCACAAGACAGAGGTAGTGTTGCAAGTATTGATTGGAATTCTGGAATGGAATATCAAATATTGGAGTAGGTCCGAATATCATAACCAGAACAAGTTTACCAAGCTTGTAACAATGACAATGTCCTAGACCTAGAGAGCGCACCGGTCTTCGGGAAGTCCGGAACACTCTAAAGACACATATATTTTCGAATTGATGTTCTCCTATGTAACAGAAGCTTACCAACAAATCAAGAAGTCGTCAGAAAATCTCAGGTTGGCGAACAGGTCATGGAGTACTGTATAGATGGCGATCGCACTTATGAAGTTGTCCAAAAGTTCTCCGGTGTTGGAGTTGTCTAAAGTGAAAAAATGAAGAAGGAAGAACTGAGAAGAATGTTTGGCCCAGCACGTCAAACTAGGTGGACTGGTAAGGTTCTGGTGGGATGGCCATGTCATGAGAATGACACCGGGTGTCACACCTCGAAAACCCAGTTAAAAAACCAAATATTGGTGAGCGAAGTTAAGGATTTTTACTTGAGGCCAAGCCTCGAAAGTGGCGGAAGAGCGAAATGAGACACCAACATGGCTTTCAACTTCATGAAATTCTATTCCACCGAAAAAAAAAAAACCCATCCATCCAACGTATGTTTCTAACTATTGGTGGTGCGACTCGGTACTTACCAAGCTCATTTCTTAAGGCTCCACATCATACCTGAGCCAGTTCACAAGTTGTCAACTCATCTCATCGTCCACATCGCGTCATGTACTTGCTGAGTAGAGCATAAGTATGTACTCTTGCCCAAAAATTACCCATCTCTGTTCGCTTAACTCAGCTGTCTCGTGAAACGCATGAAGCCTTTAAAGGCGTACAAATTGAAACAAATCCTCTTCACTCCACACGCGTGCGTTTGTGTGTGTGTGTACCTTCAAAATAAGTGGCGTGAAGCGTGCCCTAGCTGCCGGGGAAGAATTATCGACCAACGAATCCATAAGCACCTCAAAAAGCTAGAAAGACATGAAGACGTTTTCTTCACTCTCTCTCTCCCTCCCTCTCTCTCTCGCTTCTTGGAATATCATTCGAACCGGGAAACCCGGCCTCTACCGGAAGTTCCCCACACTCGCGGTATACGCTCGAGCAGAAGGATTAGAAACGGAATCGTAAGGCGAAAGGGAAGGCCCTCACAAACCACACACACACATACACACAGCACTCTTGCTCGGTGCTCAATGTGCCAAGATGAAATAGCTTTGTGCGAAATGAAGACGTTGAAGCTTTTGTACACCGCGCGAGGAACCGAGCCGACGGAAGTTTGGTGTGGCCGTGCGTGGGAATGTGGCGCAAACTTTCTTTAATGGTATTATCAAAGAACATGACATTCATGAGCGTGTGTGTGTGTGTGTGTGTTTCGGGGTGTGGAGGCATTAGCCATGAGGAATCAGAATATTACGGGAAGGTACTTTTAAGGGAAAGATTAACGAATTTAAAGACTTGTTTATAAGAAAAATAATGAAAATCTCACAGAAAAGAATTGGACAAAACCCGCCTAAAAATATGCAATCAGTAGAACGAGACAGCTTAGGCAAAACACTGAGAACAATTTCACGGCTCTTTACAGGAACCTAAGATTTCCGGAAGATAATTCGGCTAAGAAAAGGCATTTGGAAGGATAGTTTTGACTCTTTCGAACTTGATATAATAAGTTACTTTATTAAGTTTTTTAAACATTTTCTTATCGAATTAAAAATAGCAAATAAAAGTGAAATTGAAAATATACGCCCAGAAGTATGCAATCTTTACGTTAAGCTCTTAAGTGCTAAAAATGATCTTTAAAATGAAAATTTCACATCACAACAAAAAGGAAACGCCCCTCAAAGTATGCAAAACAAGTAATACATCACGATAAGTATAGTTTCACTAGGCTAAAACAATAGTCTAATTAGAGGTTTTCGAAAAAAATGAATCAGAATTACTCTTTTTGCTCATGGTATCTGAGAATATGATTTGTTTCTTTATAAGATTAAATAAAACTATATTTAGGCTTGCTTGTAACGCTAAACAAAAAAAAATAAATTTGATATTGAAAAAAGATCTCTTCTTTAGTAGAAAATAGTTAAAAAACGCCTCAAAGTATGCAATCCGCATCACAAAAACAATGTATACGTCACGCAAAGCACAATTTCAGCCCTTGTTTACCATATCGGGACTAGTTTTGAAACAACTCAATTACAACTTTCTTGCATGTAATGATTGGCTGAGGGGTCTCGTCTTATCTTGATCGTGCAAATATTATTAAAAGTGCATAACCACAAACGACCGCCACCTCACCGAAGTATCCCAAAGTATTGAAGCCGTCTTGTTTGTACTTGATTAAGCGTAACTTGTTGCATGTTACACCCGTACTGCGGGTGAAAGCGAAAAACTCGGAGCTTTCCTTTCACGCCAATGCGGACGCGTCTTGGCTTGTTCTTCGTTGGGGCAAAATTGGGTACGAAACGATGGGGGAGAATGTAATTACGCTGTTGCTACTTAACACCTCTTCCCGGGGGCCACACTTCCCCGGTTTCTGTTAACCTTCAAGATTCTCTCGGGTGCTCTCTCTTTCTGGCTTTGTGATGGGGAAAAATGTTGGCAATTAGTAGGTGAACGGTGTGGCGAAATGTTAAGCTGCTCGGTGGCTAGGGAGCCGAAGATGGTCGACACTTCTTATGGGTCTCGTCGATGTCAGTGTACAAAAAACCCAAGTATCTGATTAAGATGCATGAACGTGGGTAGACGCTGGGTGGCGAGGAAATTAGGTGAATCCTGTAAGGAAGAGTGTACTTGCTCACCCATATGCGCAACCCTACCGATGCCTGGCAAACATCAAACTACTGACGAAGAATAGTGATGGACATGATGTGGTGTCCCGTGGTCTAGCGTACACACGGGTAATATCATCCGAGGCAGTCGGGGAACGTGGCTTGTTTACTCTCCCGAACGCTCGTTGGCTTGTTTGCTTAGGCATAATGACTACGAAAGCTCTTAAGTGATTGAAGTTTCGCTGGCAAGCACTCTCCAACCGATTCCGACCGGTGTCCTTTTGCGGAGTCTCTTCTGCGGATGTGTGCACGCCATTCTTTTTCATCCCCCTCCCTGGTGTGTGTGTGTGTGTCACCACACGTGTGGTACTGAAGATGCCACACTTAACGTTTTGAGATGAGGCCGTTTAGAGGAACCGAGCAGCGCAGTAGCTATTTGCTCTTAATAGAAGTTGGGAAAGCATGTTTCCAAGAAAAGGTCCTCTGTTCTGTGACTTTCCTCTCCCGGTACGGATGGGAATCAATACACCAAGACACCCTTCATGGCGAGTTAGCGATCGATAAATCGGCCTAGAACCATTGCCTGGGTTGGTCCTCTCAGAAAGTGGCAGTACGTGTCCCATCCGTGAGACGTGCGCTTTACAACAGTGCGTTTATTTTGGCGGACGGTGATTGCAATAATCAAAAAACAATTGAAATTGAATGGAACCAACTTCCCTTTCCGTTTGCTGTTCCAATCCAAACAACACACAGTACACACGTAATGCAATCACGCGGAGGAAAACCTTTTTTTTCTCGTGCTGAGAGTTGGTGGAATTCAACGGAGGCAAATATTGAAATGGTTCAGGCTGGTTGGCCCTTTTCTTTGTTTTTCGTTCCGTCGACGCATGCATTTGAATGAAATTGAACAATACGATTCGATGGGATTGTGATTAGATATTGAGTATTTGTATTGTTATGATTAAATATTCGTTATCCGCTTGGCTGCCGGATGTGCCACTGCTCTGCCGTTGACATTTGGCGTGGCGCGGGATGTGCGATGGCGTTCTACTCATGTGTGGGATTGTTTGCAAAGAGACGAAGTGCAAGAATCGTTCTTTATGAGATGAAATACGAGGTAAAAAAATTGAGCAATAAAAGTTTGATTTGACACGTAAACGAGGAAAAATCTTAAAAAAAGGAATATGTGATCTCTTTTTGAAGGAATAACCTAGTCACGGCACTAAAATAAATAAAAAAAAAATTATTAAAACAATAAACTTTGTTGCTCGTTGCAAAGAAATCGAAAGCATTACAATACACTTAGAAATGGTAATTTACGAGAAAGCTGGTGGAAGCTCTACAGAGGTAATCCTGGTCACGGCACCAACGTCAAAATAAAAACTTTGATTAGGATTGATTAACAATGATTTTGCTAAGCGGTAACAGAGTCAAGCGGTGGTTCGGTGGTTGAGGCGATAGCGGGGCATGATTTCACATGGCAGAACCGGTGTTCAAATCCCATTCCGACTGCGTCCAAGCGGGCGGAGCTAACTACATTGCTACGGGAAAAATGAAGTCACAGAAAGCTAGAAATGGTAGGCCGAGACCTTTCGAGGTTGTAGTGCCAAGGAAGATGAAGAACAGAGTCAAATATTTTGAAGATTGGGATAGTCTGGTTAATGTTGAATTTGTTTAATTTTCAACACGATTTGTATCAGCAAGAAAGGCATCCTGGTCACGCACCAACATTAATGTTAAAAGCCACCATAAAATAAAATTTAATTATGAACAATAGCAATAGTTTTCCACAGTAGAATTCAATATTGAGGCGGTTTCACTATCAAGAATCAGTGTTCCACTGCTAGGATCACATACCATACGAACCGAAGATCTGGGCATCGAATCCCATGCAAATCGTTGGCCCATAGCAAGGGCTAAACGGTCATGCTTCAAGGTATAATCAAGTAAGGGAAGTCAGAAAGGATAGACCAATACCTCTCTATATTGTAGTAGTAAAGAAAGCGAAGAAGAAGAAGAAAAGAAGAAACTAAAAATTACCAAGATTGTTTGCTATAATATATTCAAAAGCACTGTAGCAATCCTGGTCACGGCACCAACATTCGAGAATATTATGACGGTAAAAGACTCGAGAAGCCCCCCCCCCCCCTGACAAAATTTGTTAGGCGCTGTAGGATTTACGCCTAATGGTATGCAATCCGCAGTACACGTTGCGAGAGCTTCACAGTGAGCTTTCAGTGTGCTTTCAGAGTGGTCAAAATTAGTTGAAGAAAGTCGAATAAAATATTGTTATTATTTGATTAAAATCCCCTCTCCGCTAACCCTACCATTCATTTTTGGTTACAGGGACTTCGTACTAGATTTCAGTCGCACTAAGTGTGAACAATCGGGCCTAAAACATGCACGGCGTTCTCGGACGGTAACGGAACAGTAATTCCATGAATACTTGTTACCTTGCATTGATATTCAGCAAAGGAGGAAACATAAGAATATCGTAATCTTAAATCACTTGTTACAATGTATTTTATCAAGTTCTACTCGCTGTCTACTAACAGTATTAAGGAACAATGCACAATGTTTACATCAAATGGGTTTTGACCATATAGAAATCCCACTGTACAACAAACATGACAGGCCACAGTGCTGCACACAAAAGATTCTAGGGGGGGCCTTCTCGAGTCTTTTACCATTATGACTTATGTTAAAGAATGGTTTGCCAAAACGTTTTAGATGCTTTCTGAAATTTCCTATTCACAAAAATGTTCTCAAAATAAGCAAAAAATGTTACTAAGAGAGATTTAAGAACCACAAGGCGAATCCTGGTCACGACACCACCATCAATATAAGAAGCGAAATTTATCGAAAACTTTCAACTGAAAGGTAGTATATTCATTTCAATTTACCCTTAACTAACACAAAGTGGCCCTAACAATGATTTAGCAACAGATCTACCGAGCTAATCCTGGCCACGGCTCCGGAACCGTACTTTCCCCAACCTCTCCTCCCCTAAACAAGCTTCTCTGTAAAACGCTTTCCCATAATGAGCTAACCAATCATTTAAAATACAATTTAAAGTCCATCAGACTATCCAGCGCAAGCGGTCGCCCAGAAAACATGCTTATCGAATTTCTCACCATTCCACCCGGCCCTCCTCCCACCCTCCCACACACACACACACACGCACTCAGGGGGGTCGCCAGTCCTGAAAAAAGACATTAGTCTGTGCAAGAGAGTTTCTGGGCACTGCAGTAAAAATTAACTATCACAATTAGTTTACCATTGTTTCACTCGCTTTTTTTGTCCCTCTCATTCTTTTTCTCTCTCCCTCCCTCGCTGCTAATTATTTTGGGTATGTTTGCCCTTGGCTGGGACCGTTCTGCCCCGCGTGGATGCTGAGGCATAAGAGGCCCCCGTATCATTTTCCATTAACGTTAACGTTCCGCAACAGTGTCAATGTTCGGATACGGTCCCGGTGCTGCCGGATGCCTTCATTTAACGTACCCTTCGGTAGCCGTTATTGGGTCAATAACTGCGCCTTTTCACGGCTACCGAAGAATGTGTGCGTCTGTGTGTGTGCAGAGGAATGCTAACTGCAGCAACTTGCTGCTTTCCGGTGGCAAATATTACAGTAATGACCTTCGCCGACTCGCAACGACGATGCTCGGATGAGGGTTTTTGCAGAGCTCCCCGTTTTTTTCCCCGGAAAATGGAAGCAGGTGAAAATTTCACCCCACACATACACACACACACACACTCGTGATGGGAAATCAGCATGACGGCAAGTTGAACCACATCACCGAATCTTTGAGCCATGCAGGCCGTGTGCGAGTATGAGGCGAGATGCGAATGCGTCTGTTTGGTTGAGTTTTTTTTTGTGTGTCTTACTCTATCAGCTTGTTGCTCGAGTGCTGCACGAGTTTTCACGCGCAGCGACGGTTTAGGCACGCGGATCGAAAGGGTGCGCTAGCTCTAGTTTTCCCAGGGCGGGAAATAGTTCCTAAGCCCGAGGTTTTCATTTCCGTGCATTTGCCGAACGACGAACTCGGTGTGAGAGAGAGAGAGAGAAGGCGAGCTCGGGTTTGTGAGAGCATTCAGCGGGAGAGAGTGATCACAACCGGGAGCGCCGTGGTGAGTTTTAAAATCGAGAAGAAAGATTTTCCCGCCAACGATAGCGTTTTTCACAGAATTTTCCTCACATGAAATTCTGTTAGCTTCTGTAATTACTCTTTTTTTTTAAATTGAAAAAATATTAAAAGAAATTGAATAAAATTATAATTTTATGTAAAAAATGAAAAAAATCAATTTTATGTAAAAAAGGGGTCCTTCAGTGAAAAACATCTCGAAGAAACGGTCAACCTAATTTAAAATTCCTCTTAAATGGAGCACACTACCAGTAAAATGAGAGTCTCTCTTGCTTCTCACAACGAATCCCGTCTATTTCTCATTCTCACGCTCACATCCTCTCACGCTGCCAAACAGCGCAAACTCACCACAAAACGGCTGTTGATTCCGTGGTGAAAATGTGCGCTATCGTCGTGGCGGTCGTGGCCCGTGGTCGTGGTCCTCATCGTCGTTGGCAGCTCGTCGTTCACGTTCGCCTTTGCACAGGCCGTGCTCAGCTTGCTCGTGCAGCCAATGAAGGTAACCCCCGCCGTGTGTGTCTCCGTGTGTGTGTGTGTCTGCTTATGAGCTCCCGCTGGCTGGCTAGCTTGCACTGGCAGCAGGCAGCAGGCCCGAGACTGGCCAACAAGACCCCTATCGTGCCGTGTTTTTTCAGCGTCGACCGTCGTGCTGCTCTTCGTGCCGTGTGAGCGTGCGGGTTCAGTTTCTTTAGAATTTTTGTACGGCAAACATCGCTTCGCCCGTTTTCGGTTTTCACCGTCATTTTTCACCGTGCACACAGCCTTCTGCACGGTGAAACGCATCCGCAAACTAAAAAAAACGGTTAGGCAGTTCATCAAGGTTGTTAAACCGTGTCACAGTGCAGTGAATTGAGAAAATCGTGTGGCTGAAAGGGGCTCCGGAGTGCTGTGTGCGAAACAATCGGCTCGTGTGGGTATTTCGTGCTGATGGTTGCAACTCTCACAGCTTCCTCAACTGTACAGCTACAACTTCTTTCCATCAAAAGCGATCGGTGCAGCTTTTAAGCTGGTTGAAGGTTGGTGTAAGGGAAAAACAGAAGATGGAATTTTTTATCCAGGCTTGAGAAATTCAGTGTGTTGTGGAAAATGTGGATTTTTTGTCAGTTATATTACCAAAGGTTCGTAACAAGTGAACGGTGAAGTTAAAAAACCTTTTCTTTTTATTTAAAAAAAATCCACGAGCGTCAAATTGAGTCAAATTAAATCTAATTTCGTTTGTTTCTTATGGTGAAATAAATGGTTTTCAACCTTTTTGTAAACAATTACTCAGATGAAATGCACTAAAAATCGTGCATGACAGTGTGACAATCATTAAACTCCTTGAAGATTGTTTTATTTTTTCCTAATAAGAGCACTTTTAAAAGGAATTTTGAGCAATTTTCCATATTCTTTTCCAACAAAAAAATATTAAAACTTTACCAAATTTTTTTTTTCTCCCCTATCAGAATAGTGCGTTGAGTTCTTGAAAGGCAAGAGGCAAAAAAAAAGAAAACGAGGAGTCGCACATTAATCGAAAAAGAAAACCCCGGGGGTGAAACAAAATTAATTATGAATAATCGGTGCGTTAAGTGTAGTGCAGTGCAGTGATGACTGCTACAGTAGTGTACGACAAATACGGCAAAGCCAAAGGAAAATGAAAAGTGAAGCGAAAGTGAAGTGTGATTCATGATAGCGTGCCCGCGGAAAATGGAAAATGGAAAATATATAAAAATTTATGATACGGTTCACCGTGAGCAGCGAATGTGAAAAGTGATTCCTGTGTTTTGTTTTGGAGTTTGTTTACTGCTGGTTTTTTTCTGGTCAAAAAAAAAAGAAAAGGAAATCCCTCCAAGGTGATGCGAATGTGAGGAAAAAAGGAAAATTGGAATATATTTATCATGTGCCCTGCTGCAAGGAAGTAAATGGTGTGCCATTGTTGTTGTGCGTAAAGTTGCGCCCGTTTGGCGTTTGTGTTTGGTTTTGTGTTTCGTTTCTAATAAGTGTGTGAGTGCGTGCAAATAAAAAAGTGCATTTGCTGAGGATCATTAAAATACAGCGGATACGCACAGCAATCTTACCTGCCGAAACGCCGAGAATACCGTGCGGAAGCAGCGTTGCCTACCATCGATAGGAGCAGCAAACTAGTCAGTGTAACCAGAAAAGCCAGAATCAATTTTCATTAAAAATGCATTAAAATGGGGGGGAAGGAAAGTGGGGTAGAGAAGGGGGAAAAGGAAAGGGTGAGGGGTCTGTTGGGAGTCTCTCCATCCAGTTCCAGTGTCCCACCAGGGAAAACCGTTTGACACAGAAACAGCTTTCCCGGGGATGGATAGTGAGATGGAACGGACGAGCAAGAGCGAGAGAGAGAGAGAGCGCGAGAACGATTGAGAGTGAGCGAGGCGGTTGCTTGGATTAGGTCGTCTTGGAGGGATTATCAGTTTTGAGATCGAGTTGTGCTTGCCGGGGTAGGTTTTTTTGAACGGGCGGGGAGAAAGCTTATAAGGTCGCACAGGTTGGCACTTGTTGCCAGTTTATTATCCTTTTGCGGTCTAGGACACAACTACCAGCACCCGCCAACCGATAACGCTCATAATCTAACCCCGAAAGGGAAGTAAATTTCTTAATAAACTACGGAACTACGGTTTCGAATTTTGTTTCCACGGAATGGTCGCAGCAAGCACAGAAAGCAGCTCATGGGTTGCTTTCCGCTTTATGAAAACAAAATCGCTTGGCAAATGAGTGGGCTGGGAGATTTCCACTTGATGGGAAATGTGGCCAAAGGAAGAAATTGGCAGCTTTCTTCTCTTTTTTTTTGGATATTTATTTTCCCGTTTGCTGGTCGCGCGCGGCCACTGGTCATAAAACTCATCAATTTATGGTTGATATTAATTTTCATTCCGCACTGTCTCTCTCTCGCGCTCACTCTGTCCTCCTCTCTCTCTGTGTGTCGCACTACGTTTCATGCCGTCAAGCATCGGAATAACAACAGCAAATAAAAAGCACATGGCAAACATTTTCTTCCACGGTCGGAAAACTTCCAGTCCGCTTCTTCTTGCTCGTTTTTCCTTCCATTTATGCTTGTCGTTTTATGCAAACGGTTCCGATACCGAAACCATGACGGTAATCGACGTTGATCGCCTCAAAAGCATAAAGCGCTCTGTCGAATATAGATGGAGGGGGGGGGGGATGATATTAGGAGGAAAACTACCCTCAAAGAAAGAAGAAAGCGTGTGAGAGAAAGAGCGAGTGAGCAGGATATGGAAGAGAGGAAGAGAGAGAGACCAACCACGCTGTAAAACCCAAGTCCAGCAGCCGTTTTGGAAGGATGTGTTTTTCTTCGTTCGAATTTTTTACATTTCACTTGTCCAGTTCCAGCTTTTCCACCCTCTTGGGAGTGGGATGGGAGTTTTCTTTTGAAGTGTTTTTTTTGTTGCTTTATTTTATTCTGCTCCCTCCATTTTGTAATAAAAACAAAAATCGCTTGAAAGCGTACCGGATTGGCGATGTTAAGGGTAGAGAGAGCGAGCGAGAGTGTCAAAGACAAGGAAGCTTAGGAAGAGGTGACAGCGTGAAGTAACTGTTGCATTCGAAAGAATCCGTTCCGGTTCGGTTTTCCACAGTGAGTGAACGTGGTGAGAAACGGTGGACCGTAAGTGAGTGTATGTGAGCTACGCGATGCTACGGGAAGCACAAGACAGTGAAGTGTCGGAGTGTGAAAAAAGTGAAAAATTGTGGCAAAACGAAAAACCTTATATGAAGGAATGAGGGTTTGAAAAGAAAAAAATGGCACACACTTACACACACACACTCTCATAGTGGAAAATATGAATACACACACACACATCCAGAAAGGCATGTTAGCTGTTCTCTGACAGGTGTTGAAGTTTGAAGCAGAAAAAAAGGAAGGGATAAAAGCGCATTTCCCCTTTGGAAAATGTTCTCCCCGAAACAGCAAAAAGATAAAAGAAAGGCTTCTGTTTCCACTCGATAATCTTTTCGCTCCGATGTGGCGTGAATTTTTGCATTTCACTGGAGTAGATGGTGCTGCAAGTGTGTGAAGTGTGTAAAGTGTGCGCGCAACAAGCAATCGGTGCGGAAACTGTGACGTGCCCGTATATGTGTGTGTGTGTGTGAGTGTTGTATATGATGCAAGGGTTGTTGTTAGTGTGCAGGATCCGATGTGTCAAAGGTTTGATGAAAGCAAGGAATAATCTTCGCTTGTGGATTTATTATTCGTTCGCTAATCGCTGTGTACTATTAGTTAGTGTGGCGCCCTCTAGTAGAAATATAATGAAATAGATCATGTTTTAAGAGTTATTGTTGTTTGACGGTTACGCTGATCTGTAGTTTGTCTTGTAAATTATTGTTGTGACCCAGTCATCCTACCAAAAATCCAATCCTTTTTTAAGACTTATTTTCCTTTAATTCCTTAATTCTCATTAATTGATCTCCTTTACAACTGCATGATTTCGATCTGAAAATTTAAGTACACAAATTTTGGTGCTATGTTCTTGTGGACTTACTTATCGACGTTCCGAAAAGGTTGATTCAATGAGTGGTCATAAGCTGTACAACATTCTATGTCTTTGTGTATCTAAACTTATCTCTAATTTCTCTACAGCGGTTTACATCAGTTCAGTTCAGCACATGCTGACCTAATTTATGCCACCGCAGAGAACTTTCATCCACACCCATGATGGTACATTTATCGATGTACCAGTAAAAACCGATCCTTTCGAAACCATCGCGACGCTTCTTATCTTCTCCATCACTAAGCGAGCATCCTTTCGCGATAAATGAACGCTTTACTTTGCTGTTTCGCTGAAACTTATGTCGATACGATGTCTTCACATACCATCTGTGCCACGTGCCAGTGGATGGAAAATGGTAATGAAAATCTTCTCCCCCAGGAGGAACCCTGTGTGCGAACAGAGAAGGATACAGATTTTTCAGCAACAAGCGTAACGATTCAACCTGCTCAACTTAGCTTGAGCGGGAGGGAAAGCGAAAAAATATGATCCATATAATTTATGACTGTACGGTGGGTTTTCGTTGAAGTATTTTTTAAAAACAACTTTCCCCCCATACACCACCGGTCAGGACGATTGCGACAAGCCGTTTGTTGTGTCTTGAGCGTGCAGCCCGACGTGTTGAGTGCTCCGCCACAAAACGCTGCATTGCGTCCTACATGGACACAGCCGCTCGCAAGGTGAATGTTTCCAGATTGCCGACTGTAGAACCGCAATCTCAAATTCCCCACAATCCGCGTGTATCTTCCGTTGTTTGCTCGAGTGTGTGTGTGTGCATGTAAATGATGCCCAGTCCCGTACGTACGTGTGGATTCCGTTCATTTTAATGCTTTTCCTTCCTGCCCGGGAGAGCTTGGGAGAGATTGAGACCCGAGGCTTACGTGTTAATGGAACGAAGGAAGGCAAATCCCGGGAACGCTAGCGAGCGAGCGAGCGAACGAGCGAGGCAAGGCTAATCCAAGTGGGAAACATGTACGGCCCACGCCGGGCAACTAATTCTAACCATGCCCTCCATGCTCGGCCAAAACCGGGGCACGGAAGGCCATAGAGTGGGAGCGCAGTGGCTGGTGAATATTTTATATTCCACACTGGATAATATCGGTTTTCGGTGCTTTCGGTGCACGGCCTGTTGCCTGGGCGGGTTTTCGGTGCGCCCTTGCGTACCCCGTACGAATCTAATGGCATTAAGGGAGGAGTGAGTTTCGATGTTAATTAAATCCCATGTACGGGCACCGGCATTAATTAGCCTCTCACCGAATGGCCGACCGTGGGTAGCTCGGAAAGATGGTCAGACAGTGAGGCACCAGGCGCCTCCATCATCGCCGATGAAACACCAGGCGTCTCCATCGCCGGGTGCGAGAAGATTTCGGCAGATGGGTCTGTAGATTTAAAAAAAAGGAAAAGAAGGAAAGGAGAAAAGGAAGAAGAGAAAACGGATGTGGATTATCGCTAGCATTAAAGATGAGCTGTTATTAAAGAATGTTGCTCTTGAACTTTGGACCACCGGTTCCCTAACGTTCACGCTTCTCTCCCCGCGTAGCATGGTGAAAACGAGTGGCCACAACAAGCGTAGCCAAGGCAGGCAATTAAAAACCGGGAATACTGAAACACACCCCACCGCTAGGTCGAGGCAGGTCCGATTTGCCAGGTCAAAGTTTGTTAAAGGGTGAGATGTACGCAGGACATTGAGAAAAAAATTCAATTGCTAGAAAGAAAAGTTTTCCTCGTTTTAGCTCTAGCTCTTGGGTCGGCTGAAACGTAATACCGTGGCAATAAAGTCTGGTTCGGAAAGTTTCGTTCACTCGCTTGCTGGCTAGCTAAATTCCCCAGCATTCGAAACCCCCGAATGAACTATGAATGAGGATGAGGTTTAAGGATTATGTGCGAAAGTTGGTACTCCTGCAGGAAGATAATTGTTTTTACATTATTTAATTACAAACACAAAATAGGGATGCATTCTGACCCCAAGGTACGTTACAAGGAAAATGCCTTGTTTCATTTTATTTTAATTAAAAAAAGAGTGAATAAAGCGCTTTAAACTTTAGCTGAAGGTTAAATGTCACCTCATCGTCCAATGTCGGTTGGTGCTGTTCCCTTAGCGACTTGCCACTGAAGAGACAACATCCGTCTGAAACGTTGCAGCAAGGTTGCATGCTGGCCTGGCTAGAAAATTAAAACAATTTCCTGTGGACAGACATCCTGTCTGTCCCTGTTCGTGGCCTTCGAAGTTAGCTGAGTGACCGTGCTTGTAGCATTTAGTGGCGATTTCATAGAGCGTCTCCTTTCGGATGCAGGAAGAATACTGAAAAGGTACAATTATTGTGAGTTTTGCAGCTGAATTTAGTGCAGTTTTGTGATAGTTTAAGTGCGAGAGATATTTTATTTATTTATTTATTTATTAATTATTACGGACTGATGCCGTATTGTCACCACCGCATGTGGTGACTGTGAAATATATTCACGAAAAAAACAATTAACAAAATTAACTAGGCATTTCCTCCTAGTTATTTGCCATATCCCGGGCATGCTCGGTAGTGACGGATGATGGGTGGTTGTTGTCCATTTCTATTGGGTGGTTGTGTGTGTGTTGTAGGTTTTTTGGTCCGGTTCTATTGCTGTGGCTATGGTTTCGATGGGGGTTGGTTCGCTCCGGTTGACTATTGCAGTGTGTGACTGGGGTCTGGACTGAAACAAACAAGCACAGTTATTTGGACAGTACAAACATGAATTTTTCTGCGTGCAATGTTCTCCAAGCAGCCCAGCAATGTCACAGCCCGTGATCGACCAAGTCAACATCGAACTCAGAAGCGATCGGCGGATTCCATCTCGCAACAGCTGAGTGACTCCACTGTTTACGAGTCTGTACCCGCCGACCACTCCCGCGCCCAACGCCAACCCAGGCGAACCCGCTGTACCAAAGCTGGACTGGCTTGGAGCACACTACTACAGACAAAAAAAAAACACAAGCCTGCCTCCTTTTAACGGCAGTAAGAAAATTGCCCTCGAATGCAATTGCTCAGTCAACGGATCGCACGTTGCACAACGTCAAACATTTACAACAAAGACAACACAACACATAACAAAAGGAGTGGCGGATGTGGATTGGAAGGATAATAGGGATGCGGAATCAAAGGATGAGACCGTTGTCTCTGGCGAATCGGTAGATGAGCCTCATGTAGGCGAGGTCTCTAGTCGCCAACACTTCCCTTATTTCTATACCCGGTCGTCTGCCGATGCTCTCGACTGCGCTCAACAAGGAGGGTCTTGCAGTTTCAAACTCCACGCAGGACCACAGAAGGTGATCCACATCGTGAAATCCGTCACCGCAGCCACACACCTTCGTCTGAGCCAGAGTTATACGCTGCAGATGAGCGTTCAACGCGAAATGATTCGACATAAGTCGAGACATCATGCGTATGAACGCCCGGTCTACAGAGAACCCACCGAACCAAGGCCGCAGGGACACTTGCGGAGAGATCGAGAAAAGGAATCGCCCGAGATCATCCGCCTCCCACATGCTCTGCCAGCGAGACAGGAAAAGTTGCTGTGGTAGGCGAAGAAACTCTCGGGCCGAGATCGGACGGTCGTAAAATGCGCCTTGTTGGACGCCTGTTTTGGCCAGTGAGTCTGCCTTCTCGTTGCCGGGAATTCCACAATGAGAAGGTACCCAAATTAGCGAAATCCTGAACGCCTTGTCGAACATTGAGCCAAGCAATTCTATGATTTTAATGACCAGGAAATCCTGACTCTTAACAGCCTTCGGGGACCTTAGTGCTTCGATAGCGCTAAGGCTATCTGTAAAAATGAAGTACTGATCCGAAGGTCTCGCTGCTATAATCAATAGTGCGTACAAGATTGCGGCTAGTTCTGCGGTGTAGACACTACACGGCTCCCGCAATTTGAAAAATGCTTCGGCGGACTCACTAAAAACGCCGAAGCCGGTGCCTTCCTTAGAGGATGATCCATCAGTATAATACTGGCTTCTTTGGTCTAAATGACCATACTTATCCCTGAAAATGCCCGGAACTACCATCGGGCGAAGATCATTCGGTATGGTCTTAATTTCCTCGTGCAACGAGGAATCTGTTGTTAAAAGGGAACTGTAGGTCTCAGGAAGGGCAGCACGGTTTAATGCCTGTGGAGCGCTAGGATGCACTTGTAGGGCAACAAAATCTTCATAGATCTTCAAGATTTTGCTCTTAGAACCTGTCTCTAGAAGCGCTTTAAAATTTTCTTCGATCAAGGGATTTGATACTGAAGAACGGACTAGAAGGCGAAGCGACAGCATTTCAAAACGTAGTTTTAGCGGCATCACTCCGGTCATCACTTCTAGGGACATGTTATGTGTGGATTTCATGCTCCCTAGTGCGAGTCTAAGACAACGATACTGTAGCCTCTCTAGTTTGAGGATATGCGTGTTGGATGCCCAATGGAAACATATGCTACCATATTCCAACACGGATAGTACCGTTGTCTTATACAGTCGCAGGACGTCTGTTGGATGTGCGCCCCACCAGAATCCTGTGACTGTCCTTAGAAAGTTGATTCTTTTGCTGCATTTTTGCACCAGATGGGTGATGTGTGTACTCCAGTTTAGCCTTGAGTTGAACCAAACACCAAGGTATCGAAAATTGTCGGTAGTTGATATCTTTTCACCGTACAAAAAGACATCAATTTTCGGGTCAAATAGTCTTTTCTCCCTGTTTTTCGGCGTGTCGCTGAAAGGAGAAAAGACTACCATCTCAGTTTTCTTTGCAGAGAACTTGATACCAAGGTTTTCAGACCACTCGGAAAGGTTGTCCAAAGTAGTTTGTAAAGCCAGTTGTATTTCGGCGGCGTCCCTGCTTGCAAAAGATATGACGCCGTCATCAGCCAATTGTCTAATGCTGCAGTTTGGTGCTAGACAAGAATCTATTTCGCTAACATAAAAGTTGTATAACAGGGGGCTCAAGCAGGACCCTTGTGCTAGTCCATGGAAGCTAGTCCGCTTTAGTTGCACATGACCATTGTTGAAATACATAGCTTTTTCCGACAAAAGGTTGAACAGCAAGTTGTTCAACTTTGGACCCAGCCCCACATTTTCTAGTTTTTGACTCAGCTTGTATGGTGATACTGAGTCAAATGCCCCCTGTATATCCAGGAAAATAGATCCCATGTTCTGCTTGCGTGCACGTGCAAGCTCTATTTCTGTTACCAGAAGGGCTAAGCAGTCATTAGTACCCCTGGCTTTACGAAAACCAAACTGGGTATTCGAGAGAAGGTTGTTCGATTCCAACCATTCTTCTAACCGGAAAAGAATCATCCTTTCAAGGAGTTTCCTCAGACACGACAGTAACGATATTGGCCGATACGAATCGTGTCTTGATGGCGGTTTGCCAGGCTTCAAGATAGTGACAACTTTCACTTCTCTCCACTCTTGCGGGACGCTGTTGACCTCCAACATATTGTTGAAAATACTTAATAGACGCTTCCTCCCTATGTCGGGCAGATTTTGAAGCAATTTGCTACTAATCTGATCCAGACCCGGGGAGGAATTTTTGCTTGATAGGAGAGCAAGTGATAGCTCTACCATTGTGAACGGTGAATCCATCCTAGGGTCACTACCAGGCGCATGTTGTGTAAAGCTTTGCGCAGGAACGAAATCGGGACAAAGCTTGTAGGCAAATTCATAAAGCCACTCGCCAGAAAAGCTTTCGCTCTCATTGATGTTGTTGCTGTTTCGCATCCTTCTAGCCATTCTCCAAAGCGAACTAAGTGAAGTGGCAGGGTCTAGATTATTGACGTATCTACGCCAATAACCCTTTTTCTTCGCCTTCAACAGGTTTTTGCACGTTCTCTCTAGTCCTTTATATTTTTCATATAAGGACCTCGAGCCCGTGTCCCGGAAGGCTTTAAATGCCTCACGCTTCTTGGTGAAAGCCGCTTGGCAATCCTTGTCCCACCAAGGAGTGGGAGGTTTTTTAAATGTCCTTGCTTGGTGGGAGCGCCTTGTTTGGGCCTCAAGGGCGCACTTGTTTATAATTGAAACAAGTTTTTCGTACTCCTTGACAGGAGACAAATCTTCCAAGTCAAGTGAAAGCGAAGCGGCTATTAATTCGCCGTATCTCGTCCAGTCGATGTTCCTCGTTAAGTCACATTTAACGGGGATTCCTTCTACTGGACATCCTCCCTTGATGTAGGAAATTTCTATCGGCAAGTGGTCACTGCCGATAGGGTCCTGGATCACCTTCCAACTAAAATCCAGGGCCATTGCTGATGGACTTAGAGACAGGTCCAGTGCACTCGCCCTACTTAGAGGTGTCTGCATCCTAGTTGCCTCTCCTGAGTTGAGAATGGAAAAACCAAATCTGTCGCAGAAATCTCGGATGATAGGAGTGCGAATGTCATCCTTATCGCACCCCCAGTCGATTCCATGGGAGTTAAAGTCTCCCAGGAACAAAAGCGGTCCAGGCAAGACCATTGTAAATTTCCAAGATCCTCTTTGAACTTTTCAATTTTTTCTTTTTCATTATTGGCTATCGGGGGGATATAGATGGATGCAATTGTCACGTGAAGAACGCCCAGTTTTGCCTTAACTGCGACAGTTTCTATCATTTCTTGTCTAGGGGTGGGTATTCTGGTGAAAGTGTGACTCTTTCGAACACCAATCAGTACCCCTCCACCCCTAGTAACGCGATCTTCACGGATTATATTATATCCCGGGAAGGTTAATTTAATTTCATCCGATAGCCAAGTTTCACAGAGGGCAAACACATCGCAGTTGTGTTCGCCCACTAATGCTTTAAAAGAGTTTAGCTTGCCAAGCAAACTCCTACAGTTCCACTGTATGATAGTAGCCGTAGGAGCCATTAATCATCCAAACGGACCATCATACTTAAGCATGGCCATTGAGCCAGCCACTGTTTGATCATCCCCTTCAGGAAAGGAAGGGCCCAAGTAGCGATCATGTGCAGATGCTGCGGGAGGTTGAGGGTCAAAAGAAGGGACTCAAGGATCTCGGACAGGGACGGGGTGGGAGTTCTCGGGAAGCTCATGGGCTCCGTCGGAAAAGCCAGGCTTTCCACCGGAGCTTCAGTCCGAGAAGATCGCTTCTTCTTGGGCTGTTTCCTGGCAATTTGGGGGGCGAGAGTTTTGGGATCAGCGTCACGCTTTGGACCGGGGGAAGAAGCTTTAGCGTGGCGCTGTGGTGCCAAAGGTCTATTTTTTGTTTTTAGAACCTTCCGCTGTACCTTTTTGTAAGGTACTCTCATGATCTTTACCGATCTCAGTGGCACCTGTTCGGGTGCAGCCGGACTAGGCTCGCCATTTGCAGTTGCACCCAAAACTGCAAAAGGGTTTGATGCGTTTGCTCCCTTGAGAGCATCGCTGTACGAGCCGCGTGCCCGCTCGGCTACAGTTTTGGTCTGCTCCTTCTGGAGTTTCCGATACACAGGGCACAAGGCTACCTCATGCCACTCCTCCCGACAATGCGAGCATTTCTGGGATGGGGCTTTGCACTCCTCGGTAGCGTGAGCCCCTCTGCATTTTCCGCAGCAAATCTTGCGAGTGCAAAACGGATCGGCATGCCCAATCCGGCTGCACTTCGAACAGGTGGCCACCTTTGGCACGTATGGCCGGTTGATGGGTATCCGGAGGCCTTCTAGGATGAGGGCCTGCGGAAGTACCGTTCCCTCAAACGTGATCCGGAGGGAGGAGGTCGGAACATATTTTTTTTCATCCTTTGTTGAGGGATCAAGCTTGAATAGCTTCTTCACCTCAAGAACTTTAACCCTTGGGGTACCTGGTGCTTGAAATGCACCCACCCCAAAGTTCAAAATATCCTCCTCCGGATAATCGAAGTCCTCGATTACGCCGGTCACTTCAACCAGACTACCGGGAATATAAACCCGGTAGTGCTCCGTAAAATCTGAATCAGCCGCAATGACGTTGGCTTGAGCCCGGTCCTTTGCGGTGACCCTGATCTTGTTCGGGCGCATCCGATACACGTCGGCAACGCCCGGGTATTTTTTAAACAGCTGTGCCGCGATCGTCCTTACATCGAGCTGTTTTGATCGCGGCATGAAAAAAACAAACGGCTTACCCTCCCATGACGGCGGGTAAGCACGTGCTCGATGCTCCGATAGCGGCTCGCTGTTAAGGGTCAGCGGGGCATTGCTTGCCGGCGGGGCACTGCTCGAGGCCTTCGATGTTGAAGGCCTCTCTTCCAGGGCCACTTTTTTCGTGGCTGGGGCAGCCTTAGGGCGACCTGGCTTTCGTTTGACCTCCCTACAAGGCCCAACATCCCGATCCGACTCGGACTCTTCCTGCTCTACCCCCATGGTAGAGCCGGACACAACGGAAGGTTTAGGAAGAGGGGGAAAAAAACTCACCGTGGGGAACGATGCACAAATAAACAAACACACCTACACACACTCACTGGCTACCAACGTCGATCGATGCGACAACGCAGTGATGATACGCTCGCTTATCGCAACGATCTACAGGTGCACACACTCACAACACTAGACACAAACGTCGATCAGGGCTAAGCGCCGCTCGATCGATAGTACAAACTCCGAGCGAAAGTCGGAGAGAGACGTAAACAACGATTAGCACGCTACGCGTAATCTCGTGGGCTACGCAATCGCACTCGAGAGAAATTATCACTATCTGCTTTTAACAAAAAACTCGTAGGAGCGCTTCCAAGCGATAAGCATCCTCTCGCTACGGAAGCTGGAGGCAGACTGTGCGAGAGATATGTTTAAAATATTATTTGAAGAGAGTTTTCGATAACCTGAAACGCATATCCCCTCCTTTTTTATCCATTCCGTTAAAACAAATACCAAAGGTTAGTTCGTGCTCGATTCATGCGTTTCAGCATTTTCGACGTTTCTGTTCCGCGCAACAGTGAAAATCACGTTGAATCGTTTTTCTTTTCGACTCTTCCCTCCTTTTGTAACCCGAGACGTGATGTCGGCACGTCCGAAAAATGTGCTTTTCCAGCGAACCATTAGGTTGATTTTCGCTTGCTGCTGTTTGAGCACGATGGCATGTATTCGCCCAAAGAGCAGCCGTCCGTTTTTTTTTTATTCAGTACCATTAACTGAATAGTGGAGAGCGCTCAGTCGGATAAAAAGGCAGGGGCAAGCAAGACAAAAGCTCGCAGAAAATAAATAACCGTAAGCTAATTCAATTGCAACGGCTCGGGGCTCGTCTGAGCGCTCCGTTTTCGGTGGGGACTTTTCGGGGGAGTGAAATGAAGTTTGAAATCGATTTGTTCGATGTTCCAGTAACATCTTCATACCGATGGAACCAGCCCCCTGCAATATGTGTCCGTGTGTGTGTACAGTTGAGTGTGTTAAACATGAATAAAATCAAACTATTCCGAACCATTCAGCTCACCTCAAGATACAATAAATTTCGAAAGCGATTCGTGCACCTTTTAAACTCTATATGGTAATGTATGGTGTCTGTCTGGTAGAGGGTTTAGGGTTGAATAATTCTCTCTCGGCTTTTGAGGATGGATTTCAATCGATAAGAATACGTAAGAGATGGGGAATTGATAATCCTTTCTCAAGAGATTTATTTGTTTCGTATTTTGTTTCGTAGACTTTCCATCAAAAATAAAAAAAGTTGACCAATTTCTCTCTTAGAAGACAAGCTGGGAATTAAATTTCATTTAATAATTTCACTGTTAGTTTACTCAGCCTTGTACCTAGAAATAGTTCATTATGAGTTCATCTGATTTGTTCATTCTAATGTGTTTTATCTGGAGTAATATATTTTTACTCGTAAAGCAGCTACTCATTGTAATGCTAAAAATCCAATATTAATTCCTTAAAACAATTAGCATGAAATCAGGATTGCTTAATGCATTTAAACCCCAACGAAAAACCAACTTCCCTATCAATCACATTAAGTTATACAAATGTGTCTGATTCTAGCCCCTATTCGAATGTTCTCACAGTATTCAAACACAGACGAAATTCTTAACACAGAAAACGACCAGTGAGGAGCCCCATATCGCTAGACCAATAAATTCCCGTGAAAGTAAACTGGGATCCTAATGCCCAATCGCTCTCAGGAGAATAAGCACCATTTTCCTCCCACAGCGCGCCCACAACACTACATCGAATCGAAGGAGATTTTCCGTCCCCTTTCGTAGCCACGACACCCGACACCATAAACTCGGGAAGGGAATTTTCTCAAACAACAAATATTGACAGTGAAATATGCACGGAGAGGAACAAAACATCCCTCCCGATGCTCGCGCTATTGGACAGGTAGAGATAAAAAAAACCCATAAAGGATTGAAAATAAATATAAAACGGTGTGGAACGGTAGCGAGCAGGTATAAAATACATGTTTCTTTATCGATTGCAAAGTGGAAAACATTGACAGAGGATCGAAATATGGCCAGGGTGATAGAGAGCGTGAGTGAAATGAATGCTTTCACGATGTGACAGCCCGATTTAGCTGCTCTGTCGCTTGTTTTTCCGGGCTCCAGAAGGGTGCTTCAGGATTGAGATAGAATTGTTATGTATCGTGTTACTATATACAAATGTATATGTGTTGTTTGATGGACCATTTTAAATCAAATAATGATAACTTGCTGTAAAATGGACCACATCTCACCCAGCTTGTAAGCTTCGCTGGAATGAACTCCAAAACCTTTCCCCAAAAATTCGTTTTAAAACTAAAGAAACTTGTCTTCATTTGGCACCCTTTTGTTTGTGGCATGTTAATTTGACCCTCTTATGTGCGGAACTTCCTTCTCATTTGAAGTACAAGTTTCCTCGCTAGAAACGGAAGCTTTCCAAACAATCGCACACACCCACAAAACAGCCCACTGTAAGCCGTCGTTTTGTGTGCAGACCAGTCCATACAGATAAATATAGTAGAGGCTATACAAAACGGCGGTACTCAACTCGGGAAATGGAAACAGCAACAGCCCCTGGAAAAAAGAGGCGGCAAACTTGTTGAACAGTTTCCGGCGTATTTTCCATCCGAAAAAATAAACCAAATCATTACGGGGTTTCGAATGACCCCAAAGAAGGAAGAAAGCTGGACCGTGTTGTGGCTTTTATTTTACTTTTCACTGGCACCCTCCTTTTTCCTCCTCCCAATTAAGTCAAAAAGGAAGAAGTTTGGGCTGCCGGCAGCTGTCAAATTATCGTCATTCCGTTTTTCCCGGGTACGGGCATTTTTCCCACTCGACGCAACGGACAACGACCCGGCGAGGTGAAAGAAAAACATTTTTTCATGTTCTCTATCCACCACTGGGAAGGAGAAACATGAGTGGAAGAAGAAAGGAAAACGTACGGTTTGTTTTTCAAATAATTTCCACTCGGTGTCGCCGTTCGGTTCAAATTTTGGACCTTTTAATTTCTGATTCACTGAAATAGTCGTCGTCGCGGTCTGGGACGCTTGCAGGGGGCGTTGTAATTCCACCAAGTCAATGGTCTGGTGGGAATGAGGATCAACGGGCAGTTTCCCCCCGCACTAGAATGGGAAACAAGAAAATTGTCTACCTTCTCGACGGTCGCTCCAATGGAATGCGTGGTTTTATTGGGAAAACATATTATTTTGTCACGTTTCCCATCTCGGTTTTTTTGACCGTTCGTTTTAATTTATACCCGTGATGTTGGTTTCGTTTGGCCGCGCGCGCACACGCTGTACTTTATGATTATAGAGTATCGTTTTGTTTCGGAAGCAGAAATCCAACAAGTTGTCATAACACCGGGGCTGTCTCTTCATTTAGGGACGTGCTGGGAAGTCATCGTGCTGGGCAAATGGATTTTTTTGCTTGTGTTTGGAGTGTTTTATGGGTGTAGGGAAATGTTGACGATTTGTTTTTATGATAAACGACTCGGAAGTGTATGACTGTAAATAAGAGGGGAAAGCATCATAATGCAGCTAGAGTGATTTTAAATCTGATAATTTTTTTCCTGATAGATGGCGCTGATTTGTACTAATAATTATATTGACAGCTTCGTAAATAGTATTGATTGATGAGCCTATTAAATTAGTATGATTTGGATTGCTACAGCTGAGATCCAGTCTATTTTTTAAATATAGATATATATAGTCCAAATTATCGTATTCTCATCGTTTGGCATTAGAAGATCTTCAGATGGAATGGGTCTTCAATCATAATCAGATTGACGGACAGGAAGTCATTCGATGGACTTGTTTAATTAATTAAATTCTTGTATTTGCCTTGCACAAGATGAGTGAGCAGCCTTGAAAGGTCTCGGCCTGCCGTTTCTGGCTTTCTGTGGCTTAATTTTACCCATAGCAAAGCAGTCAGCTCTGCGTTCGGGGAGGCGGTCCGGATGGGATTTGAACCCCGATCCTGCCGTGTGAAGACCGGCGCCGCTGTGGCTTCGGTCACCATACCTCCTTATGTGAAAACTATAGCACTTAAAATTTTGATGGTGCTCGATATGCTGGTGGTTGATACGACAGTGCCGCCGGTCTTCACACGGCAGGACCGGGGTTCAATACTCATCTGGGCCGTTCCCGCATAGTGCGGACTGACTATCCAACTATAAGCCAGAAGTAGCAGACATGCCCTAGGAGTTCGTTAAGCCAAAAAAGAAGAGAAGATGGCGCTTTCAAATTGATGGGGTCTACGATGACTAGTTTAAATTGTTTTCGATTAGAAATCGATAAAAGAGATTTTTTAGCTTTTTGTTGAATGTTTAGATTTCGAAAAATATTTTAAAATAGCAACGAATATTTGCATCAAATAAGATGAGTCTCCGCTTGAAAGGGAGAAGCTCATCAGAAGAATAGTTAATAAACTTCACCACAATATGCAACAGCTTCAACGATTCAACATTCAACAAGCATTCAACGACTCAACTGTTCCACGTAATGCCCCAAACACAGCTTTCTTACAACTCACTGTGAGCTTTTAAAATATCTTACTCACTGTGGAACTCTCCCCAACCGATCCAGCAACGGAATGTTGGGTGCATAAAATGGTTCCCACTTCGTAACGCATTGCTGTCTGACACTTATTTTGCCATACCACTGGACACGGCTGGACGGAGAGAGTGCTTCCCTTATCGGAGCAACTTTCTGGCGAAAAGCAGCAGCTGCCACAACAATTTCAACTACACCCGGGCATCCCGAACACCTCAGGCGTTGATCTCGAACAGATTACAGCGCGTTAAATGAAAGAGCGGCGAAAAGACTGCGAAATAAATATCAAAGCTTCAACACGCCGCCACACGATGGGAAGAAACAATGCACGGAATGAAAATAAATCGCCTCAACAAAACGCGAGCTGCTCATTCACTCGCTCGGTCTATCTCCCTTTCCCCACTCGGTTGTAAACAGATCGAGGGAACAACAGAGCAAACCCGCGTGACACAATGTGCGGAAAGCAGTGGAGCGGCTTGTACATGAGCGAGCCCCGCGTGAAGAAGCTGCCGGATGCCGGAAACCGGAAAATGGCAGAAATTTTCTCATCACCGGAAAGGAAACTCCGGTTTGCCACCAAGTGTCCAAATGCTCGGCATCGCGATGCGTGTAGCGCGCGGGGGTTCTGCTGCCTAGGACGCTTCCCCTCCCCCAGTACGTCGGAAATGGAAGTGAAGTGTGAAACAAAAGTGAAACCAACCGCGAATGCGTCCCCATGTGTATGTGCTGTGCTGTGGAAAATGCAACGAACGAGCACCAAATGAGCAGTATGGGTTTCTTCTTTCCCACAGGCTTAAGGAAAACGAGAAGCTGCTCTGTCAGCTGGTGCTCGCCTAAAGCGCGGCTAGGCTTAGGCATGGTTGTCCTTCGAGCGGAAGAAAAGAAATCGTCTCGTCTAGCAGGGTTGAACGCAGTCAGTCAGGCGCGGACCAAGAAAATGGACTTTAACCATGCGAAGCAAGGGTGGCCAGCACGACGAGAAGCGATACAGTAATGACAGGAAAATGCTGACAATGGATACACTGGGCGCTTTCCGTCTTGTGCTTTTTTTTTGCTACTCCAAGGCAAATAATAATGTCCCACACCCGCTTTTTGCGTCTTGGAGCGGCTTGGTACCGATAATGAGTACCGTTTAAGGATCTTTTGTTGGTCGCATCCTTTTTTTCCACTTCCCACTACAACTTACTTGCTTGCTGGTTTGTGCTTGTATTGTAGGAAACGTGGTAAGATTGTGTTCGGTTTCTTCCAGTCCATAAAGTGCCCAGCCCAGCGTTATCGTTATTTGCCGTTTGGTTTGAATTATTGCTGTGGAAAGTTAGTCACTCGGAGGAGGAAGGAATGAAATTAATGAAACAAAACGCCTGAAAGTATGCCGAGCACGCCTTTCGACTATTTAAAGGGTGATTAAACTTCGAGCAGAATTATTTGCATTTCGGGTTGAAAAAGGTAGAAGAAACAAAATTAAAAATTGAAACGCCTGAAGTTAGGTAATTCTTTCATTTGATTTCTGGTGTATTAAACTATGTCAATAATGATTAGACTTTTGTTAAGGCTTTTTATTAAACTAAAAGAGAATGGTTGTTACAAAACGAATAACGTTTTAGAGGAAAGGAGTTGGTAGACGCTTGACTTATAATATGCCAAACGCCTGAAATTATGCATTTTGTTTTTAAATAAACTAGAAGCAATAATAAACAAAGGTCATTATGATTTGCATATTGCTTTAACTGTTTAGTAAAGTAAAATAGCGTTCCAGCAGAACTGAGCTGATTAGCAAGTGTATTCATAGGAACGAAAGGCCCGAAATTCTGCAATAGAACATTTCCTATCTACGAACGTTATGTTTTATTTTCGGAAATGTTAAATAAATGTAGCCAAGAAACGCATTTTCAACTTCTTGGAAGACATAATTAGCGTTTCCCTGAGGTCAATTCTTATTTGCAGATGTAAATGATTTGTAACGATTCCTTACACCATCTTACGCCCTTTCTTTTAAATTGGGTCTTTGATTGTATTTCCGTTTTTTGGGTCTCGATTTTTTTTGCAGTTAAAATCGAAAAAAAGACTTTCTGTTAATGTTTTCTCATCTTAGTAGAGGCAACTTTCTTCCATAATTGGAAATCTTTGAAGTATTTCTTTTCTTCTTTCAAGATTCAAGACGCCAATAAAAACACCATCGAAGTAGGGATTGAAATTAGTGAAAGAAAGCAAAAACCCATTTTTAATTTCTCTTCCAACCAGAAACAAAACAAACAACAATAAATGTTAAGCGACGATCGTGAAATAAGAAATGCCATCATAATGCCCGTTTCCCAACAGTACCCGAGCGGTCAGAAAATTGAGTCCGGAAGCAAACGAGAAAAAAACGGAAAATACTAAATAATTCATTGTCAATCGGTAGGGAAACCGTTTGAGAGACAAAAAAATACTATCACCCCGAAACAAAAGCATAAAACGGTTCACTTCTTACAATTCCGGGAAGTGGAATTGCTGGAATCGGAATGAGCAAAAAACAAAAACAATCTTCCAACATTTCTAGTCATCCTAGGGAACATTTGTTTTTTTCCTTTATTGTTGTAGGATTGTAGGGAACAGGCAAAAAATCTTACCCATACAACATGCATGAGGATGAACAGTTGCATCCGACAACAAATTGTAGCACGCAGCGGACTAGCTGACGAAACAAACCCAAACGGCCAATTGGTGTCCCGAATGCGTCTAAATATGTCCAACAACGTAGCCACGGTCTTCCACTGGGAGGCTGTGGCGCATCCGAACGGTGTGTTTGTTTATCTTGCGGAAATCACAAAATCGTGTCGTACGCTCATTTTCCTCCCGAAAACGACACACTTCACAACGGTACACAACGCACACACACAGTCCCACGCATCGACGATTGTGATGTGATGCTAATTAAAATTTAATTAAAACATACCTGCGCGAAAGCATCCACCTACGATGGAAAACTCCTGGGTTCGGGAGCGAAAAAGCACACACACATGCCCTTACCGACGTGAACCTTACTGCCTGGGTGTGTGTATTTTCCTGTGCAGCTGTTGGTACACGGGGTACGGTATTGTTGTTATTATGGAGGGCGTTTAATTATTATTAATGAAGATTGATTTTTCGCCTAGCGTGCACTTATAGCGATTAGCGTATACATCTATTAAATCCTGCTTTGTGGCCGCTGCTGCTTGGCCCGGTGTTTTGCTACTGATTGCATTAAGTGCTATTTAATGAGTACGGCAGTGTGCAGGAAAATTCTACCGGATGCAGTTTTGGGTTTCGCTTACCCAACACTAATCCAGACCAGGTGAGAAGAGGCCCAGATTTTCGTCTGCACGCTGACAAACTTGCCCGCAAAACTATGTCAAGCTGAGCTCAGTACAAATACACAAGCCGGCACAACTTTCTAATCCAGAAAATGTTACAAAACTAAGCAAAAACTTACACGCGTATGAGCTCCATCTGCCATTACTGGGCAGGGCAAATAAAAAACCCAAAAAAAAGGGCAAGGAAAACAAGAAACATTTTCCAACCCATCATTCGCTACATCGAAAGTGACATCTTTTATGAGGAAACACAAACACAGCAACACTTTGCCAGTGTACAAACAAACGAATGCAACAGCGAGAACGCTTGAGCGTGTGTGTGTGTGTGAGCCACTCATCAAAGGAGTAGCAACCATCATCATCATCATCACACTTGTGGACTAAGCATGGCTTACTGTGAGCAAGGTTTTTTTGTTTGTCGCTGCTGCTACCACCAGTTACTATTTCCTGCAGTAAACTCGGGTGCGTTCGGATGTGTTTGGATGGGGTGTCACCCATGTTTTAAAGGACGCTAACGGCCATTTTTTGCTGTTGCTTTGTTTTACTACCCACTGCTGGGGCGAAACAACGCTAGTGGGGGTGCCTGTTGAAAGTTGGTTTAAAATTACCTCGCATTCAAATAAGCGCGAAATGCTGCTAACGGCTGGGGTGGCTGGGTAAAAGTTTTCCGCACTGCGGTGGAGGCGCCTGGTCGCTGACGCTTTTGTTGAAAGGTAAACTGCGGTGCAGTGTTGCAGTTGTGTTGCAATGCTCTTGCGTTGAACGCGTAACCGGTTCCCACTAACGAGTAAAGCAATGTAGCACCAGTGAGCCGCGAGCAAACCGAGCACCGGTAACCGATCCAAGTTAGAACCATATTTAATTTCATCCCCTTAAGGAATGCTTCTGGGGGGTGACGTTGGTGGTCTCACATAACAAAACAACCGATAGAGGGAGTGATGGAACCATAACAACATCTATCTAGCAACTGTTTTTCCCTCGGTTCACCCGAATTTCCAGATCGGTTTGTGTGGATGATGTTTTTGCTCGTTCGAGGCGGATCGTACGCGAACTTAAGATTGAGACACAGGCTTTCGGGTGGCATGCGTGGTATTGTTCGAAAAACCTTTTTCCGCTTATTAATAAGGGTGTAGCGCACGGAACAAGCGTAAACTTTTAATTGGGTAAATTCGGGCGTTTTTGGCGTTGTCGTCGTCGTCGAGTGGATCATAACAGTGGGTTAATTCGTGATGATGCATTGCGTGTGGTTCGTGTGTTAGGTTGGGGCCAAAGTTTTGCTTTATGCTTTACGAGCGTCCGGGGAAATATGATTTTCGGGAGTGGTGGGTTTAGAATGGAGGAGTTTTCCCACAGAAAATGAGGATGCTGCTGAGTTCGATCGATCCTTAAAGACTTGGTTATGTTCTTGTGTTGTTTGAAGCACGATATGAATGATTCTGCAGGAAGATTACTTCGCGCTTTAATAACTATTTGTTAAAATCGAAAGTTAATTCCATTATTACCATTTTTAATCATATTTTTTTAATAAATGCATTAAAATGTCATTTTATTTGAAAACAAATCGGATACAAATCAAAATGTGGTTAAAGAATTCGTCTTAACATAAATAAGCCTGAAAGTATGCAATCTGCAGAGCAAACCCAATAAAACTTTTGGTTTACCTTACTAAATATTATTTAAATACTTTTAACAATAAAAATCTAATTTCTGTTAAGAATCAACGAAGAAGGAAAAATTCTTATCACTTCTTAAGCACCAGCTACTTCACTCCACCTATCCACACCCAGCTGGAAGCAGTTAAAACTGTGTGCACACAATGTTCGGTGCCCAAACTGGCAACCTGGCATGAATAATTGCGCAACTGGCAATCCGCCATTATGCGCTTACCGGCCATAAGAATTGCAACATAAACTGGCCTGGTGCCTGGTGCCATGCAACCGGCTTGCTTGCTTTGTTGACTGTTGGAACTTTTCCCTTTTTCCCGCTATGAGTGCTCGGTACAGAAGCAATAAAATTGCAACTTTTATTACCTGCTAGCAAAACCGAATGTGTATGCAACTGAAATCCCATACGCAGCTTGCCTGGCTGTGTGTGACTGTAGAGTCGTAAAATTGGCCACTTGCTCGGTGGAGGAAAAAAAATGGTGGACAAAACACCCAGGTAACAACCCCAAACCAGGAGACGCTTGTGTGAATATTGTCCATCGCTAAAATGGGCACAAAAAAAATCTCACGCACAAACACACACACACACCCCAATGCGCCAACATTATAACGGTGTGAGTTGGAAAATATTCGCCAGTTTTGCTGCCTTTTTTCGACAAACTTTTCGAGAGGTTGCAAAACAACACGAGGCTTGTTTACAGAAGAAACATAAAATATTAAAGCGCAAAACTTTCTCTCTGCTCCACACCCAAAACCCCCGCCCGACCGGCGTGTGGACCCGCGCGGACGGAGATTTGGGTGTTGCGCTGACCGCAGCCGCAGTTTGCTGGAACTTACATTCTTTCCGTTTCAGTTTTATTTTTTCGCCAATTTTGTTACCATTTTGTGTTGTTTTGCAGGCGGAAAATATTAAGGGGTGTGCAAAGGGGGTTTTATGCTTTGTCGCTCGGTATTTTGCCAAAAGCCTGAGCTTGTGGTTTCGTCTGGTTTCGTCAATACTTTCGTGTGGCGGCTGTTTGTGCTTGGTTGGGTCCCAAAACCCGTTACATGGTATGCGATGTTGTTGGCCATCGCTAATGAAAACCACTGGTGGCCACTGCTGAGGTCTGTTCCCGATAGGCCACAAAAGTTTTTCGCTTCCAAAAGCGCGTATCAGCAGCAGCAGCAGAGGGAAATGAATTAGCTGTTCCCGGACGGTCTTCATGGGTGTTTGGGGGTGTTTGGTGCCGGTGTACGAAGGAAGGAAAAAACGACGACATAATAAAGGTACAGGCAAAAAGAATCAAAAGCAATCTACTTCATGTTTTCTTCGCTTCCTGCTTGATTGGAGTTCACTGGAAAAGAGTTTCCCGAATGACGAAAAATAAAATCGAAAAAACAACTTCTTTGGCTCGATCCTTTTCTTCCATCGGTTCATTTTTTCTACCAGTGTAAGGGTTGTAATAGATTTGAAATTGGTATTCTGCGGGGGGCTTTTTCGAAGCGCCCAAAACCGATAGACCAACAAGGGATTAATTCATTACGAACTTTCGCAATTCTTTTGCCCTCCCTTTGATCAAGTGTTGTAATGAGCGTTTTATGTTGTTATTCACATAAGCTCTTCCCGTGATTGTGATCGACACCGATACTTAATCATTTCGCTTCATTCGATCGCTGTTGTAAATTAGTTCCATATTGCTATTTTTTAAAGGAGTTTATTTATATTAAATGTATCGCATGTTTTATTATTAGTTTAAACTATTTAAAACTAAAAATTATAACTCTAAGGCGAAACATCTTTAAATATGCCCGTTGGTATTGGTAACTGAGTGGCGTAACTAAGTTAGCTACCAAAGCCGCCTTAATGTATGCAATCACCAGAAAAGTATGAGCAAAGCCATCCAAAGCCATATTTCATAAATTGATCAATTTACGAGCAACCAGCTGAAATTGCCTATAAGTATGCAACTGCAACAAATAATTTAGTTTGTTTTTTTTTCTTCCAGCTTAAGGGTCATATTACTCATTATAATTCGCTGCTTTTTATAAAAAATCTTATAATTTCATCTTTAAAATATATGAATTTATTTACTTTACATTACTTACTGTACATAAATATAAATAATTAGAACAGCATCAACTGTAACAGAAGAGTACGCAATATTAAGTGGAAGGGCTGATTATCTGCAACAACACCATTGAATAATTGAATTTGCCTTAAAGTATGCAAACGGCAATGCAACACATGCAATACTATTCCATTTCATTGGTGGAATGGTTTTGAAGCATTTAATATTCATCAAATTTTCTTAAAATTTTATTTAAAACTTAAAAAACAAATAAACGAAGAAAATGCGTCTCCTTCCAACGTGATGAAAACATATTACATACATTCAGTCACGTTCCGCTCAATAATGCTTAACGCTGAGATAAATCATTTTAAACAATAAATCATGCATCCTGACTGATTTATGCAACCATTTTGTACCAGCTGACATGACAACCATTCGCACAAAATGAGTGTTCTTGAGAGAGAGAGCGACAGAATGAGTATAATGCAACCACTATCATAAACTGTGTCCATGTCTATTTATCCGCCACCTCAATCAAACCATCTGGCGCGGTCTGGGCGATTCTGCCCGCCGTACCAAGCTGCAACCCCGTAGTGACGTCGGTAACAACATCACCACCACACTGACGAATTCCGGCGCCATCATGTTTCCGATCCGTGTGCGGTCGGGCAGAAAATTGTGTGGCATTGTGTGGCAGCAGATTGCAGCTTTTCCTGCTGCTCTTGTCACTGCAATCTAGCTGATGGTTTCTAGGCTGGACGCAGGAAAAAACAAACAGAGTTTCTGTACAGTTGCGCTTTTTTTGTGAGCTTTTACCAGGAAAAAGAATTTGCCTTTTTTTTTTTGGCTTTGCTTCGGTTCCCCGCTGTTAACAAGCGGCTTTGTCATTTCCATTCCATCCGGGAGCTTTTTGTTTTTTGTGCTCTTGTTTCTTCTTCTTAGTGGCCCAGTTGAGACTGGACTCAGACACGACTAATTGCTTGGGGGATCACCATATTGTTCCGCCGTCGAACAACCGCGCTCTGGGTGTGTAGTTATTGTACTCTCCGTTCTCTCTCTCTCTCTTGTTCACTCGTTTTCCAGCATTTGTTTCCCCCTGTTGTCCTTCGATGGGCATCATCGACCGACCGGGCGGCCAGGATTTCCGGACTCCAGTTTTGTTTGGGTCCAAACTTTTATTTTTCCCATGTTTTTGCACGGTGTATGACGGGCTTTGTTAACCCGTTTTCCCATCATCAATCACACGCCAAGCCTCAGAAACTCCATATGTGCTGCACCATGTGAAACGCGGACGATAACCGCCGGCCATGGGTTTTCCGGAATGTTACCAACGATTCCCCGGTTAAGCACTGGTTCTGTTGGCCTGGCTGGGCCGCCTGTTTTCGGGTTTGGTGGGCTCGTTTTTTGCGTGCGTGTGTATGTTTCCTTTGTTGTTCCTGGCTAGCCATCGTGACCACCAAACCAACCCTTCGCCAACCCTTTTTCTTTCAACTTTTCAACCGTTTGTTTGTGTTGGCAGTGTTGTGGCCCGTGGGCTAGTGGAATTTCGTATTCGGAGAATTTTTTTCTTACTATTTTGTGTTTGTTTATGGGGGTGTAAAATCGATAATACACTTCGGGATGACTTTACGAGTGGATTGTAAATATGCAATAACTTCCAGGAGAGAAAAAATCACCCCACGAACCGAAAGCTGATGTCCCTGCTTTTGTGCCTGTGCATGCAAAATAAGTGCAAACAACTAAAACTTGACATCGGCAGGATGGTATTATGGTCGCTGGGCGCTGTGCTAGCGAGCCGTGTATCAATTAATTGAATATTTGATATCAGCTTTTCATGTGGCTTATAGGGTTTTGCATGCTGTGTGTGTGTGTATTGTGTTCGGAAAAGCTTTTTGTGTAAGCTTTTTGAATGGCTTTACAAATAGGCAAAGTGGCGGTTGTAATGAATAAAACAAACAACAGTTCAATTGGATCGTATTGGATCGGATTGTAGGACACTTTGGGTTGGGAGAGCTAAGCCATGACGTTTTTTACTCAATATTTTATTACTTTACTAGCAATAAAAGCGGTCGGAATCAGTTGTTTAATGTCGCAATGATGATGCTTTTTATAGCGATCTCTTTTTATTCTACATGTTACTCTTCATGGTCGAACATACTAATAGGGCGATAACGACGCTGGTCTTCACACAGCAAGACTGGAGTGCAAATCCCATCCGGACCGTCACCACCGGAGTACCCAGCTACGGGTAACTTGAAGTCACAGAAAGCCAGAAATGGCAGGCCGAGACCTCTCGAGGTTGTATTGTTAAGGAACAAAGAGAAGAACGACACAAGCAATTGCTGTCATGCCTTTTTTAAACAGCCGTAGTATTTTATGCAAAATATCTCCTGTTGGTAAGGTGTTTTCACTGTAAATTTTTCAAATCCTTTTAAACCAAGACATGTAAATTACAGTGCAAAACTTTACATTAAGTCGCTCGTGGCTTGACATGGGAATTGAAAATATTAAAGTGCAATTTAGAATCAAATAATTCTTACTTTCTGACCAATAAAGATTTTAGGGGGTAGGTTGTCTGGTGTCATTTTCATAACATGACCATCAGACCAGAGTTTGGCGACTGTAATTCACTGTACAATGGCAAGTGGTGTCTTCGGAACTTGAGCAGCTGATTCAAACTTCTAACAGACGTCACTAAGAAATAAGTTCCTCTCTCGTGAGTAAAATATTATCCACAAGCGAGACGAGATCCCATGTTTTCCAATAAAAACAGTGAAATTTGAGAGTTAATTGCATCTGACTTGAAACAAAATAGCACAGGTTAGTCAAAGCAAACAAATCCATCCAAACGTCAAGATGACACTTAGTCGATCTGCAAATTGACAAAACGAAACTCTTCCAGCACCATCTCTGTTCAAACATTTTTTTTTTATGCACAACAAACAATAACACACAGTTAACCAACAAAATTGACTCTTTAATTCAACAGATTACTTATAATGACACTTTTCCCGCTCCTTAAGCGCGAAAAACCAAGCTCAATATTGATCCACCCAGCTTCATCACCGAATATCCGAGGCAGTGTTACAAGGAAAGGCTTAATTTAATGAAGCTCCTTAAGAACTTGAAAGTGGTTGACTTGATTTGTTCTTTTAGAAGCCTACCTCACGATCCCTTTCCACCATTCCCAAGTATGCCGCCAAATATGGTGGCATTGATTTAACTGTGCCGACGAGCTACCTTCAACCACCTGTCTGGGTGTGTCTAACGCTAGGAAAATTAACACCACAGCTTCCCATCTTGTTTTTCTTATTTTGGCTGGAACACAATGAACTACAATGAAGGTTTAAAATACCGCCGAAAAACATTCGCTCCTTTCGCGTCCGGGCTTTTCGGTGCCGAAAAATTCCCGGCATAACTTATCTCTTCATTAACATGCCATTGGTGTGCTTTTAGGCACACGGTAGAAAGCTCTGCTCTTGCAGGCTTGTGTTCACTAGGCAAGTTCAACAGGAGGGAGGAACCCTTTTTTTGGTGGAAGCGCCGTCGACCGCCCTATTTTGTCGCCGGAATCGCGATGCTTGGTACCTTGCGCCAGACACTTTGCCTCCACGCGTCTGTGCTCTAAATAGGCGTTTAAAAGCTCCATAAAAAAGGATGCCATTGCAAATTCGAAACAATGTTGTAGCTTATTCTAATTCCTTTCACTCTCGTTCTTTCGTCCGGGCTCTTTCGAGCTAGCAAGTGTTAAACACTGCTCGACTTATTTGCACACTCAAATGAACACATTAATCTTAGCGCTATCAGAAATAAAATCCGTCGCTACCGTTTCCTGCCCTGATCCTGGTTCTAATGGTTCAAAACTTCCTCAATACGAAATCATTTATTTCCCAAGCCAAGTTTTACATTTAACACTTGGCCTGAATTGCTCGAACGATTTGCTACGTTAGCTCCAACTTACACAACCGGGCACGCTGGGCGTAAGAAGAGGAAGAAAGTCGCGCACCGACCCGCATAGGACCAGGAAACCCCTTTCCCGGGGAGTAAAAGTTGATATAAATAATCAACGAGTTGGAATATTTATTACCACTCGTCCGCTTTCCCAACACAAGCTTCCTACCTTTCGATTGGCCATTTTGGTTAGTTTGCGAAATTATTACTGGACCGTGTGATCCGGCTGGACGCCTTTGGAGGCTTTCTGCACGGAACAACCTCCTGACAACTCTTTAAAGTAACCGATTCCACTTTATTTAACACATTTACGCACGAAATTAATCATAAAGCTGCTAGATCGCCATTTCATTCACCGAGCCATTCGGTGTGTGGTTTTGAGCGTTTCGGAGCAAACCGAGACCCCTTTTTTATGCATCTCAATCACAACAAAAGAAAAGCAAAATGGCACCTCGAGGGACAGGTCTGGCGAGCCTGGGCTTGGCTTTGCTTATGCCAGCACAGCATGCAAATAAGGCAAGCCTTCGCACGAATCGCCCTATTCGAGGCCGACCCATCCATTGTACTGCCCACGCAACCGGTTCGGTTACAGAATGTATAAATAATCATAAAACGATCCAACGGTGAAGCGTTATGTGCGAATGCGTTTTGCAGCCCAGAATACATATATGTATAGCTTTCATTTTTTCCCCCATCCCCAGTGCAGCATAGATTTACAGCTACACCACCCTTCAGAAATGTATCTATTTCATACAACAGACAAAATGGTTCAGAACAAACACACACACACACACACACACGCCATCACGCGAACGAATAAATTACTCCCCGGTTTTCGGCCCCCAGAGCACAAGGACCACCTTCCTTCGCGTGTGTGCAGCACTTCGAACGGGGGCTTCGGATGTAAGCAAACGATCAACTTGCGCTACAATGGAGCAAAAAATGAGGAAAATGGTATCAGGTAGTGGCCCGTGTGCTGGAAATGCTTACACAGATAGGCACACACACACAAGCACAAAGTTGGGTGGAAAGGGTTGTAAATGTTGGGCGCACGTGGAAGACGTCACATGGTGGGAAAAGGTGGAACCTGTTGAAAGTGTTTCATAAATCAAACGGAAGCCTAGATGGATGCTACCAGTTGCTTTCTTTGTTCTACTGCTGCCACTACCACTACTACTACCAGTGCCAACCGAGCCAGGCAGCCTGTCGGGCCTGATGTGTACGTGAGTGTTACGCGGAGCACGTAGAACCCGACGCGGTGGTCGACATTACGTTGACGGCGCGAAAAGTTACTTGCGAGCTTTAGTGGAAGAAAATGGCAAAGAAGAGCTTTGTCGAACTTTTTGTTGAACTTGGATGTATCGAAAGTAAAATGAGAATTTAATTTCATATTTAATATGCTGTGGAAAGTGATTTGTAATGCAAATTGCATAGCTTGAAGGAGCAGTGAATGCAATGGCGCCTTGAAGTATGCAATTAGACAATTAAAATTGGTGTGTTTTGCTAGCGAAAACCACTTTCTTCTGGCAAAATGTTAATTTTACATAATTATACTCTCAGAATGGTTTGACAATGAGGCGTAAATTAGCGATTGCTCTTGTAATTACGTTTCGTTTAACACAATCTTTTTTTTATCCAAGATTTAATCACAGGACGGGTTGTGGCACGCACAGCTATGGTTTGAACCTTATTCGAGACTTTATTCTAGCTCTATATATATTGTTTAAATTTAGAAACTGATCTAAATACTTCGATCATCAAGTTATGTACGGAGACCGCATCAAAAATTGTCTAAATTGAGGGTTGGTTTTGAAATCTGACTTTTAATGGAAATTGCATACTTCGCAGGCGTTGTATAGACAATTACGCCTAAAGGTATGCAAATATTTTAGAAATCTTATTTTCTATTTTAATTCAGGTAAATAAAAATTTATTTTAAGTATGGAATAGGCAAAAATAAGATACTCTTCATTCAACCCTCTTTAAACATAATCTCAACGTTTAGCTTCCACGCCTTCTGCCTCGCTTCACTTCGCCAGGACCACACTCGCTTCTCCCCTACCCAAGAGCCACGAACCACCTTACACGGGGCACGTCCTCCACGTCCGATCGGAGGAAAAAGCCTGTCCCAAACAACCCCACGATGCCGAAGTGTGCTGACACTTGTGAATTGAAAAATGCTAAGCGAAAACTGCTTGCAGAGAGAGAGAGAGAGAGAGAGACAGAAAAATAGAAGCAAAAATCGGGGGACACGAACAGGTTTTCCTACCGCCTACCGTGCTAGTACACGCTGCTGTAAAATCAGAAAATCGTGCCAAATCGTGCCTCGATGGTGTCATTCTGGGCCGCCGGTTCGGTGTCGTCGCCGATATGTGGACGCGCTGTTTGCTGCCGTGTGTAGGAGCGATCAAAAAGAAAAAGGGAAACGGAAAATTGGACCGGAACCTTATTCTAGGCGCTTTTTTTCTATATTTTGCCTACGTCCAATCGTTACCAGATTTTGGCGTGGAAAATTGTGCTGAAAAATGGTGTAGCTACAGGTTTCGGTCTCTTGCCTCGCTTATTGTTTGATGTGCCTTCGTGTTCCGTGGGGCGTTAAAATGGCAGTCGGACGGACCGCACGTTTTGCATGGCTATGAATGATTAGCCTCAAATCACCTGAGCGCCATCAATCATATAAAAAAAGGCGCCACCCCAACGGAAAACGTGAAAATCAAATGTTGACGTGAAGCCGGAGCTTTTCCAGCCCGGAAAGTGTACAGGGCCAGCCCTTCAGGAGACGTATTTTAATTCCGTTTTCGGTGTTGCGCGCATAAATTTTCCTTTCGCACAGCTGACACCTTCACTTCGGTTGAGCCCTTCTCAGTCTCGCGACGTTTGACATCTAGTGTTTGGGGCTCGGGTGACATGTTGCGTGCTGGCTGACCACCCGTCGATTGTTGGTACACCTACACGGTTTGTTTTCTTTGTTTGTCTGAATTTAATCCCACTCCTCGGATCGTGTTTATAAAACGTTTACGGGACGATGGAGTAGAAGGAGAAAAAAACGAATCAAATCGACCAAGTCAAGCATTGGGAAAGATTGGAGTGATTTGTACAATAAATAAGGGTAGAATTTATTATTTGCACCCTTACGTGTCGCCTGCTGGCCGACATTTACATGCGAGGGATAATCATTTAATTTGACGATGGTGGAGCTGGAGTCTTATCTATCGCTCTATCTAGAATACAAATGTTGCTAAAGGTTGTCGGTGCAGTGAATACAGGGTTTCTAAGTGTGTACTATCGTCTATCGAAGGTCTTTAAGCTAAAACAAAAAGAATTCAGCAGAAATGTTCTTTAACTCTTACTGCTTGCTCATAAGATACAAAAAAAATCTTCCACTAGACATGCCGTAAGTCGCCTTTTATCCGACCTGAAACCCCCGAAGTTATGCAGCACAACCCTGTTATCAGGCTGCACATTAACAAGTTCGGAAGTAAATCGTTGAAAGCTTCCACGATGGATGGGCGTATCGATTAGAGCACATTAATTTTAAAGCGAGTATTTGTTTTTTCATCCCTTTCGTTCGTTCTGGAAAATCTCAAACCCAGCCAAACCCGATTAAAAATTTAGATTCGAATCATACACATTAACAGGGATGGGTGAATTAGTTTTATCTCCTTTCGTGCTTTCTGCACGGCATCGTCCAGGAAGAAGAAAAAAAGTGGAAAAATCTGCCACAGTAGACTAGGAAAAGTAAAAACAACCATTAATATAATCTTAAGCTACCCTTTTTTCTCGAACCGAGGCTCAACCAGGGAGCACTCAGGTTTATTTCCTTTCGAGGAGAAAAAAAGGAAGAAAGAAAGAAAAGGCCATTCCACCAAAACAAGCTGTTTATTGATGTTGCGCTCGACGGAAAATCTTGCACCGAGCATGGGAAAAGGGACAGGAAAGGGTGAAAATTCGGTTGCAAAATGTGGATAGAAATAAAAGAGTTCATCCACGATGAACTCATCCGCCTCGATTGCTTCCGGCTGGCTTTTGCTGTGGGTGTTGTGGCCACCGTGTTCGATGATGGGTGGAATGAAAATTGATGATTTCCGGCTCCGTCTGGAAGAGTGGCGTGACCGATGGGTCGTTGATAATGGTTTAATTTGAAAAAGAAGCTAATGTGATGTGATTTGTTTGTCCCTCGATTCGGTTTAAATTTAATGAAAATTTATTTCCTGTTTTTATAAAAGGCAAATAAATAGCTAGAAAGGGGCTTATGGGCGTAAAATAAAAACCCATTACCAATCGAGCGATGTTGTAGCGCAATTTTCGGTGCAAACAAAAAGTGGAAGATTGCTTCAAAAATCTCACAACAAAAATAAACACACGGCACAATCGGACACCACAGGGTTTCGGTAATGTAACATTCGAAGCGATCGCTGTGCTCCATTCGCGTGATGGTGTTTATTTATTCACTCTCTTCACTGTGGACGGGCGTTTTGATCGTTTCATCGAACCGTTTCCTTTCGTGCATCTGGTTCACGCTTTCCCGCTTCACGCAAAACACGAAACAGATTAGTTTGTTCTGAACAACTCTGTTGTTACGAATCGGGCTTTCGAACGGATAATATCAATGTAATTTATCGATTTTGGAGCATAAAGTTTCGGCTGACTTTGAATAGAGATCTTCAAAGCGTTTGCCCGTCCTGGAGACTTTAATTTAAAATTGAAAGCTTTCCAGACCGGGCCATCTTGAAAACCCAATCATCCAAGCACAAACTATTGCAAAGGACTCGCCTTCGTTCTCCAGTGAAAAACACACATTTATCATTTCCCTTCAAGCATAGCGCGTCGGTTGCTGCTGGTAAAAGTTTCCCCGACCGAAACCAGCTTCCTTTCATCCATTCGGTCGTTCGGTTTGCTATCTGTTGCGCAATGATTCGTTCTTATCGTCTCCGGTGTCGTCGTGGAAGGAGCTTCAGCACCATCGTCTGGCAGCTGTGGGATTGTTGTTCAAAGTTGTCATTATGTTTGATCAGCTCGCCGTCCTCCGTCTTTTCCCTACTCTCAGGTCCCAAGTCCCCAAGATGGTGGGTCTAGCAAAACTGGAAAGATTATAAGTCCACCGTTTTACTTTCGAACGACGAACGAAAAGGAGCAAAGGTAGCATGTTGCTTTTTCCTCCACCCAGCGCCATTCAAGCGCGGTTTGGTGGTTGTATCGGGTTTCGAAACAAAATTGAATTTTCTCCAATCACTAAAGCTTTGCCAGGTCGCAGGTATGGCACAGCAAAACCAGGGAGGTAGGGAAAAACAAAACATTGCTCCAACGGCAGTAACGTAAAGAGGCGAATTAATGAACGAAATTGATAAATTGAAATGTGGGAAAGTGCGCAACACGTGCGGTGCGGTTCTTTCTTTTCTCGGAACATTTTTTCGCTGGAAAGAAAAGCAGATGATTCATGATGATTTCTTGTGGATTTCTTTTCATTACACAAGCTCAATGGAATGATGCAGACGTCCAGAGAACCAGTGAATCGAACGTAATTAAAACATTTATAAAAATTGCTTTCGATTTTTGGAGCCGAGTTGGTGGGGCAACAGGATAAAATAATATCATATTTTTATAACTTAATCTACTTTACAATAATGTATAAAAAAGCGACGATCAAAAAAAAATCTAACACAAAGAAGCTCCTATCTCCGCAAAATGGAATTTACCAGCATTCAGCACACCTTGTGGAATGCAAATCATTTCTCACCCATCCGGCCAACAACAAGCAACGGCCAACACAGCACCACAATCGGCTTCTAACACGAACAGCCGAAATAGATTTGAAATATTTTTCCTTCGCCATCTTCACCAAACCCACAGACCCACAGAGCGAATGGCCGAACGGTGGCATGGGGCGGCCGTAACCCCAAACACACGGCTTGTTTTGCGCGTACGGTACCACGTATTTTGTTGTGGCGCGTGGCGAAATTTAAACACACCGACCGACTGGTCCGGACCGATATGTTCGAATTTAAAATCGAAGATTTAAATAGAGCCGCGCGCACGTCGTTCGATATGGCGCCCGGTGCGCCAAAAGGGGGAGGCCAAGATCAGGGTGGCCACACTGTGGGGCGGCCAGTATGGACTGAACTCTGAACTTCAAACAATCGGCTCACCTTGAAGCGCACTCGTCGGGTCGGGCGATCCCGCGGTCAGGGGGCACTAAAACCAAAATCCAGCCAGCGAGCCGGATAGCTAAAAATAGAAACGTTGTTGAAGGAAAAGAATTCACTAGACGCCACCAACACCGCCTTACATGGACAAGCTGGAAAACAGAACGGGGGAATTGACCGTGGTGCGTCCGTATGGGTGCAAATATTTGGACGCTGGTTTTCATGATTTCCATTTAAAATTAGCCTTTAATTACTATCAGCTAATGGCAGTGTTTATCAGACAGCTTTTTGGGGATGGGTTTTAGTAAGGAACCAATCCACAGTGGTCTAATTTGAAGCATGAGAGTGATGTTGGGATGGAATACATTTCATCGGTGAATGAGACTCCCAGGAATGAGATATAAGATAAGATGATGCGAAATTGCTGCAGATGGTTTTATTGGAGTGTAAGCTAGACGAGCAATTCCATGGCCTAGAATAGGCGAGTCGAGAAAATGTTGAACACAAATCAGAAGATCGCCAAGAAAACATAATTTTGCCTCACGTCATGGCAAAGAATTATCTTGATGTACTGAGTCAATGCTCTTTGAGTGAAGCGTTCTTTTGGAAAGGCTCACTAGATGAGGCTCTTTCGATCAAGCCACTAAGACGAGGCTTTCCTTACCAGATGTTTCATACTTAAGGGCTCTTATCCACTAAGCTGAAGACCATTGACCTGAGCGATTTCAAAGGAATTGATGATTTGTGGAAGTATCTAGAAAGAAACTACTCGTCAATACCTAATATCTTTGGATCTGCTAGTTTGGTCTGAATTTCTGGGATTTCAGTACAATGATGATATTCAAGGTCGAATATTGCCGACAAGAAAACGAAATCAACTCTGCGACAATATCCTGTTCTATTGGATATAATGGACACATGAGATTGGAGATCTGGAATTTTATTGAGTCACGAATGTCTACCAACGCTAGTGCTAAACGGTTATTGAAACGGTGCGGTTATTGAATTTTTTTATACCGGAGAACCTATTTTGGAACTAATAGATGATCACATAACTACCAGACATTGTATAAAAGAGATTACTGATAAAAAAGCGTCTTCAGGAACTCATCCAATTCTAGCAGAAGCTCTAGAACCCATTTAAAGAAACTAATGTTCATGCCGCACCAATGAAGACATGGTCCAAAGATAAGAAAAACCACTGGCAGAAAAAAAGGGAAAAGTTTCGGGGGAAAAAATTCCCCCCAACGAACATCGGTACCGTCATCATGATCATTAACCTCATCATCATTATCGCGATAAAACTAAAACCCGTAGGACGCTCGCCCTTCCCCCGACAGAGGACTGTAAAAATAAAGCCAAACGTAAGCAAACGCTAAAACCAGACACACTCAACAAGTCGACAGCGGACCGGGTTTCCAGAAACTTGAACCCTAGCTTCGAACCGCACCGTACGACCTTCAGCGGCGCGAGAGTGTATCGGTTTGGTGAGTTTAACTTTTTAAGTGATGCGTTTAACCTCACTAAGGCGAGTAGGGAGGTTAAAACCCTTAGCCGAAACAAACCAGACCGAAAAGAAAGCCGATGCGATGACCATTTGTGTGGTCATGTTGAACTTCCTTCTTCTCGCTCGCTCTCGCTCTCTCTCTCCCTGTATCTCCATGTGTTACATATGACATTTTCTCAACCCCCTAATATCCCCATAACGCACACTCTCACACATACTTAATCTCTTTGCGTCCATTTTGAGGTTAGTTTGTTAACGGTCATTATGGTGACCGTCGGGTGTGTTTTGGTTGCCATCATCACGCTTCCCACGCTTCGCCCATCGCAGAGCAGCTCATTGAACCGAGATCGGATTCTCAGATCAGATTTCAAGACTCTCTCCCCCACACACACACACACATGCAAGTGCAAGAGCACAATTAGTCAACGAGCACGGACCATTAGAAGCGTTCCGGCTTTTGGGATCGGATGAATCAGTGGCGCTCCGATGATGCTCATCCGGTTACGGTTTGAGTGATTGGTCATTGACAGCTACGGACTCGGCGAAGCGCAAATCGCACCATCTCGCTTTAACGATGCCGATGACACATACTTTCTTCTGCTACGGGTGTTTTTTGGCAGGATGTTGATGAGATGATGACAAGCGTGATGGATCTATTTCGTCTGCTTTAAGGCGCTTAATCTGTTGGCTCCATTTATTGGATAGAGAGGCGTTGGACAGAGAGGTTCGAGAGATTATTTAATATAATAGGAGCTTATTACTTTATGTAAAACAGATACATCTGCAATCGAATGAACCGCCTCCTCTTTTGTGAATCAAACCAAACCACAAAACGTACCGACAGATTACACCAGGGGACGTAAAAGTCAGGACACCGAAACTTGCTAATGGAAGAATAGCGAAAACTTATCGGAAACTACCTTTCTGTGGGTACCAAAAAAGTTTGTCTTATCTTGGCGCAAAGTTCTTCCCCGACTCTTACCAACAAGAGGAAAAAAGAAAACGTCGACGTCGAATCGGTCCGGAACCTGTCCGACCAAACTTTTCGTGCCACCATTTGTTCGTTACACTAAATTTGCTCTCCATTGTTGCGCAGAGACGGAGCCAGAATAGAAGTTACACATTTCCTTCTCGACGACACACAAACACACGCGTATTCGCTTTCTCTCGCTTAAATGGTATTTTGTGAGCTTCCGATAGGAACTTTTGCGTTCAGCTAGTAACTTTTGTAACCCGACGCTAGAACCGGAAAGCAACAGGCGGAATTGATTCGCCTGGCGAATAGACACAAAACCCCAAAAACCACGATCGAATAACTTTTGCGACCTTCCGGGAGTCCACCTTACACTGTTGACACAAGTGATTACGAGCGTCGATCGCTTATCGGTCGGTTGGCAGCATGTGGTGTACGCCCGGAATCTAACTCAAAGTTCGTTCCAATTTTGCCTCGGGTTTCAATGGCCTGAAGCCACTGAGGTAGGTGAGCAGAGCGGACATCGAGCAGGGCGTTTTTGCTAATTCGTATTCCGAAAGTATCGTACCAAGCCCCACTTTTCGTGTGGGTTGGACCAGTAGAAGCAACAGGGTTGAGAAATTGAATCATGTTATTCGGGAGCAGCACCAAAAAGGCATTTCTGATGCTGGACCAATTTGTTCGACGATTCGATTTGATATTTATATCTTATTGACGCCCAAACCTCCCTTCAAAACAGAAAGGTCGTAGGTTTTACGGTTCAAGACGTCCTTATTTCCGGTCGTTTAGTGGGGCGGTTCCCAACGAGAACCTAAGGATATCATAAACGTTAAAGAAACATCTCGTTGTGCTGCACAAGTGTTTGGCATAAAAAATATGCAAATCAACATGTCCCGTGGTGGGTGAGAAGGCATCGAAAGCTATTTGATAGTCTTGCACACCAACTACCAAACAACCCTACGATCGCGTGAGCCATCGTACTCAACTCAACGACTCGAGACGAGTCGAGTCGAGAATGGCTATATCTTACACGTCACCACTTCTGCTTGGAGTACCAAGAAGTATCAAGCGCGCGAAAACGGGCGCGAATCCTACCTTCAAAACATGGTTTCCGGGGAGCCGGCTGTCTAGGTAGTGTGTCTTTCGAATGGCGCACGTTTATGGCACCCAGCCACGATTGGTAATCGAAAAACACATCAACATCATCATCAACATCATCGTGCTGCGAAGGAGGTATCGGTTGTTGGCACCCGTTTATCGGTGGCTCGTTAGTGACAGCGCGATCTTCCAATGTGCGGGAACGTGTACGTGTGTGGTGTCCATATTGTCGCAGGAAGTTGAAGCGACTGGATGGATAGAGTTTTGAAGTTGACTGTAAAAAGAAACACAACTGGGTTGCTCAAGCAGGCAAATAGGTCCTTGTATGACTTCTTGACTGGATAGACGAGCTCTGTATAGAGAATTTGAGCTTTGATTTTTTTGATAGTTTTTTAACTATGAGTTTTGCGGTAATATTGAATTCTTAATCAAAGTTGAATTATATATATTTTGCTAGAAAAATTTATAAATCATATTGGTTTGTCAAATTTCCCATGATTAGTTCTAGATTTCTCAAATTACCCTTATAACATGTTTATACCAAAGTTTGTAAAGGTTAATTATGTTAAGTTTGTGCTTTACAATGAGGGATTTTAATATAAGTCAGAAAAAAAATGTAAGAGTTTGCTAATTCTACAGAATCTAATAACGGTTCTACGCAATAGTAAATTTTAAAAGTTACTCTAACGATCTTACCGGTGAAAAATGTACAGCACAACATTTTGAAGTAACCGTTGCCCTTTATCTGTCAAGTTTGAAAGCAAAACTTCGATTTGTCTGATTTTTGCTTTATTTAGCTTGTTTTTTTTTTGTTAACGTATAGCCTTTTAATCAATTGAAATTGAACTATTTCTTCAATAGTTATATATTACAAGATGTCTTTCTACTATTTATGTGTTGCATGCATGATTTTCATCATAGTTTTCTATCTTAGGTATTCTAGTATTCATCTTAATATTTTATATTCATTGCCATTGATGATTCACTCAGCCTTTTTTGTCCTGATTATTTACATTACCTGAAAGCCATTCGTCTAAATGATTTACATTCCCTTCAGTTCATTACCCAATAGATACAACTAAAGAGATTTGAATGAATACCTCTATTTGCACAAGAAAATCCACCGCTAGAAGCAAAACTGTTCATTCTCAAACCGCCAAAGAATAAAATTTATCACAACACAGCATTGAATGATTTATGTGGCAGTGGTGATGCATCATGCGAGAATACACCCAGAGTAAAGGAAAAATTCATATTTTTTGCACCCGTCGCCGCCGGCTCACGTGCCAGTGACTAGTGGCTTAACAAACGAGCATGACTGACGACCGTGTGTCAAAATAGAGAATTGCCTCTTGCATTGGGCGAAGCGTGTCGGTCCGGGTGGTACGAATTTGCATCGTGCATTCAAAAATGTTCTTCCCATCCGTTCATCCCCACTCGACTCCCAGCGTGAGTGCTCATGAAATAACGTTTTCGTCTGTCGGTGCAATGTCAACTGTCAATCTATTTAGCGTATTCTTGCTTCTCGTTTTTTTTTTTTGTTAATGAGCAAACGACCTCAATAGCTGCCTGTGGTGTTGCTATTTCTATTTGTACGTACTTTAAGAAACCATGTGAACCAGTGTTTCTTAACGTTCAGCTCACATCGCGCTTCTCCAGCCCGACGATAATTCAACTACGACAGCGACAATGATGATGATCGTTGGCAAAGACGTTCCCACCCAGGTTCGGTGTAATAAATCCGCACGAAACACATGTTTCTCAGGCTGCCGGGCAACCGAACCCCGGGGCACACACATAAACAACACCGAGGGAGCTCATTGAACGTCGTTTATTTGGCTATTAAATTGGGCGTATTTTTGCTTCCTAGCGATAACTTCTTACCCCCGCGATCAGTGGTCCAGCGAGGTAAACGGAAATAGATTTCCTTGTGTGCAGAGGGGAGCAATTTTATATTGTCACACACACAAAACGTGGGGTGAAGGGAAACGGACCGTGGAGAAGAAGTCGTCACATCTAACTTCTTCTTAATAAACAGTTAACGGGGCGCTAACAGACCATGAACTGAGCGACATGCCTCCGCTGTGAGGCCTAAGAGACTGACAGTGGCACCACTTTTACGACGTAATAACTTCCGGGGAAGGTTTTTGTTTTTTTGGTATCTACCAGAGCGGTCAGTTTCGCTCTTGTTCTTCTTGTGAATAGGCTTTTCTGCCAGCAACGTGTTCCAATGATTGTTGTCTATGGAAGACGAACTTCCTTGGAATAGTTCGATCAATGCTAGCCAGCAGTGACGTGTTGTGGCTAATCGGCTACGTGTCAACATTAAGCATTACGCCAGCAGAACGAAACGTTCAACATTATCACCCAAACGATTGTGACGTCTATCTCCGAATTCCGGTCTCTTTATTGGAAACACGTAAACGTACGGTTTCAGTCCAACGCAACGATCTGACTTATTGGATTTGTTATCCTTGACGTGTGCTACCCATCTGTTCGCTTTCGGTTCGTCCTACCCAAAGAAAAGAAACCCCCCCCCCCCCCCAGAAGCAAACAAGCGTGCTCAGCAAACGCACGATGCGGCACAATGATAATGATCAGGGACAACGACGGCTTGAGGCGTCCTCTCGATGGCGTGACTACATTTTTACTCACCCATTTAGTGTGGCAAAGGCTTCGGGGCCCGAATCTCCGGACATCGATAAGAGAGGTCCTGATAGGTTGGACAAAACGATTACGCAGGACACGGTGCGTTGATGGAGGTCGACCATCGACGATTAGCATCATCATTGGAAAACCGGCGGTGAACAACGCCATCCGAACAGACAAATTTCAATTTTCCGCATTGGGCGCATGTTTTTCGTCAAACTTTTCCACCACTGGTGTAGAAGCCATTTTCGAGAGCCCTTTAAGCCCCCTGTCTCTCTCTCTCTCTTTCTCTCTGCTGACAGTGTATCGGCCCGTTTCACTAATGGACGACATTATTTTTGCTGATGTATTCCGTCCGAACAGCGTTAGGGTACGGAAAAAGCTGCTGAGCTATTGAGAATGAATTGCTCGAGGGGAACTTTTTCTCTCGAGATGGAAAGATATCCCCAGGAGTGGGCCATTCGAAGGGGTGTTCGGTTTTAGATCCTTTATAAATAATCTAGAGTGGGAAGGATTATTTCTGAGACCATAAAAAAGGAGAAACTATTAACATTGTATGGCTTTCTTTTGTGTGTTTAAGTATCTTGAAGCAAATAAAATAAAATAAACGCCTAAAAGTATGCAATGTGATGTTAGCAAAACAGCATTCTATTCCTGTTTGGTGCATATAACACCTTTACTATTTTCTGCGAGTGACACAGCGTATTCTGACAACCGGAACTGATCCGACTTCCTGATTCAAGCTCATCACCAGCAGCCTGGCCCTCTAAAAACGCACCTGTATTCGCTCAACGTGTGTCGGGATTGATCGATACCATACTGCCAAAATATATCGTCCGAAAAGCCAATCCCAACCTGTGTCCGTGGGTCGTCGGTATTTTACGAACTCGCGAGCTCCAGGGTCAGGACCGATCATTTGCACACTCTGCCAAACCGAACAATAAACATAGGCTCACACACGTGAAATTTATGTCCCTCTATTACCACACACACACGCTAGCTCCCGGGCATGGAAATAGTCACTAAAGTCACGATAGTCAGCATCCACAGCAAGTTTCGAAAGCGGTGAGTTCGCGTTATGTTATTGTTATTTACCACCCCACAATCTGGGACGGTTGGGCCCCCATCCATCGCGAGTGGTAGCTGAGCCGGGGTGGAACTCGAAACCGAATCAAATATTTTCTACCCCCGGCATGTTTACAGTAAAGTTTTGGCGCAACAACGGTTGGAAAATTTATCGACCACGATTAATGACATTTCCACCACCAGCCGACGAAAAAGGGGCTGGATGATTTACCCCGTGCCGGTGTAGTGGTGATGGTGTTTAGGTATTGTCTTTCGAATCAGTGCTTGAGTGTGTGTGTGTGTGTGTCTGTTCAACAAGCGTACAGTCATCCCGTAGCACAGGCGATTGATTAGGAAAATTGGAAAACTATTGATGAACTATCCCTTTCTAACGTTTGATGAGGGATGGATGGTGAGCCGTTGGCCAGCAGCTGGCAGCGTCCACCGTCCTTAGTAACCGGAACGTTTATCATCGGGTTTGCTACTTGGATGATGGATCGTTTTTCACCAGCGGGATGATGGAAGCCAGTGCTGTGTCCGTCCATCCATGTGTGTGTGTGTGTGTGGGCCAGCACGATGATGATGATGAGGCATATTATGACCATCGATTTACGACCCACCCCGTATGATTCACCGTCCGTCCCGGTGGGCACCCGGTGCTGCTACTAATCGTCATCGCCATTGGAACTCGTTCGCCGGTTTTCCCTGAAGGTTAAAGCTTGAAGGTGTTAACTGTCTGACTGTCGTCGATTTGTGTCGCTTTTTTCGGTTCTGTTGTGCTGCAAATCCTAATTGAATGCAGGATACAGCTTGAGCTTGTTTCTCGATAATTATTGCAGGCACTGAGCGGGGCTTAGCAAATATTGTTGATAATGGAAATGGGAATCATTCGAAGAAGAAATGTAGATTATATTAGGAAAAATGTTTAGGAGGTATTGTATGCAAATGAGGATTGATGGGGTGCAGAAATGAGTGGATTAAAATGGCATTCGGTCGCACTTTAATGGAATTGGATTATCTCTAATCCTTGCGAATCATCATCCAATGATCTGTGGAAATTACAACTATGAATTGTGAATTAATTACAGCTCAATTTTCAAGCTACAATTCTTTAATGGAAAAGCTTGACTATTCTAAAAAGATTAATTCTCAATTTACTCAATTAAATAATGAGTAATCAAAAGACCATGCGGCTGAGTAAGCTGAGCTTCTGATTATGAGGACTCCTTCATCGGTCACAAAAGAATAAAGTTGCGAATTCGAAATTCTGGTTAAAACAAGGATAATAACACTTCCATTTGAATAACTGTATTAAATTTATTAAGAAAATTTTGTAGAAACAACATAATCCTCGATCGGTTATTGGTGGATTTTATAAATAAATCAAAAATCGATTCTAATACCTTTATCTTTCAAGCGATAAATTACAATGTGGATGACCCATTACTTGAACCACAATTCTATTCATTTTCAGTCGATCCTGCTTGACCTAAAAACCTTCTTTTTTAACAAAATTCCTTTCCCAGCAATGAAAATCCATTTATCATTCGATAAACTAATCGCTTTCACCGATTTAACAATTACCTTTTTTTTGGGGTATTTTTCCCACACCAGCTCGATGTTACACACACACACATGGTTCAAGTTCGTTGGTGGAAAAATTCGCCCACGGAATAAAAGGAGGCCACACAAACAAAAGCAAAAGAAAAACTCCTATCGAAATTGCTAACCAATCGAGATCGGGAGCAGGCACACATGCGGCTTCGCGTTGTCTGTGCCCGGGATGGGTGCATTTGGGATAATCATTCGCGAGGGAACCGGGGGCCACCGTTTGGCAAACGTTTAAACCGTGCCGTGCTTCTAGCTCCATGTACGTGTGTCTGTGTATCTGAGCAATAGAAAGAGATATGGCGGGAGACGAATGGGGGCGGGAAGTAAAATATGATCTGTCAAAACAAATGCTATTTTTAAGACGAGATTTATTTTTCCCACTCGGTAGTTTATCTAGTAAAGATTGAACTGCTACCCGTGTGTGCTGCATGCACCATCATCATCATCGTCATGAATGGTGGTAATACGGTAGTAATAGCAGTAGGAGCGGCAGCATCAACATCGACCACGGACCCGTGATTCTGGTGTCTGGTTCGATGGACTGTCTTCTTTCCGGGGGGCGCTTCACCACACCACACAATGAGGATGCAGCGTCATTGATTAAAAGTAGCAGCAGCTAACACAATTCGATTGTTCATGGTGTTTGGTTTGGTGGTGGTAGAACGGTCGAACACGTTAGCAAGATCCGAGCTGTCCCAGGTGGTTGAAGAAAACGAGCCTTTAGCGTGATTGAAAACCCACGCCAGCTCGGTATAGGATGGGGATTATGGGGAATATCCAGACACGTATAAAAAAAACTGATCCATGCTTAATAATACCATAGTTCAAGGAGGATTGCTACGTGGCACTACTGAGATGCATTAGATGAGTTTAAATTTGTTTATATAGTGTTTGAATAGTTGTACAATTATTTTTTTTATTATAAATAAATTGTACAGCAATATTCACTTTAAGCATTGCAGTATTCTTCTTTATTGGCGCTACAACGCCCAACGGTCTCGGTCGGTAATTTCTGGCTTGCTGTGATTTGATTTTACCAATAGCTAGATAAGATCAGCTGGAATCCTGCATACGGGCAGACGGCCTGGATAGGATTTGAGCTCCGGTCCAGCGCCGCTGTGGCCTCGGCCACCGGACCACCCCAACGAACGAAAATCCGAGCGCCATTTTATCTACTTTGTGAATGATTTCCTTTTCAAGAAACCGCTGGACAATCCTGCTAAGTTTCTTTTTTATCTCTTAATACATCTTAAAGATTAACTGTAATTTTTTTCTACACTACTTATTTAAGAAAATGCTTCAATTTTTAAGAAAGGTATCCCTCCAAACGCCCAATGTGAACTGAAGTGTTCAGTGGTAAGTGTTGCCGTGTCATCGGTTTGTTTGTATACTCCACTACCGTAAGTGAATTGAATAGTTCGTGATCTGACGCTTTCCCAAGCATTTCCTTTTCATTCCCAATCGGATGTTACTCTATGGTCACGCGCGACAGCAAGCAAAAAACCCAGAAAAAAATTGAATTTTTCCCTCCAAACTGAATCACTTCATACAAACCGAGTGCTTCCTGGAGAAAGCAAAGAAAGCGCCAGAGAACGAACCAAACCGACCGATAACAAACGACCGGCCATCGACGGTGTACCAAAGCGAGCCCGGAATCGGATGTCTTTCCCCGGTTGCTTTCCCGAACGTGAATTGCATTTTCAATCGGACCCGGCACAAATCTATTCCCATTGTGCTATTTTTCTGCCCCAGCGCTGGTGTCTGGCATCTCCGCTGGTACGAATCACAATGGTAAACAACATATTTACCGGACCATATTGTGAATTCCTTTATCACATTTCATCCCGGGTGCCTCCCGGGAGGAATACATGGCAAGTGATTTTTGGATTTCAATTTGCAATTTGCTCGTCCCCGAATTCGTACCGGGCGGAGGGGAGGAAGGTTTTCCCACGGCAAGCCGTCCAACATATTGGTCCCGTGAGACTGTGGCCAACGGGACTACAAATCGCACATCGCGGGTCGTGGTTGGATGATCGGGCGGGGGGTGGTCATGCTATCGAAAACTTCTTCGTATTACACGCTCAATTAAATATGACATGATACGGTCACTGGTGTCCGGTGTGTCTGCAGCTTTTGAGTAGGACTTTCCTTTTTTCTTTCTTAGGAATAACTTTCTCCATCGAAAAAAAGGTGAGATTGGGAACACATGCCACAGCGCTGTCGTGCCGAAATATGGCGCATAAACGGACACAAATTCCACAAATGTTTCACCCCCCGATCACTGGCTTACTGGGAAGACATGGGTGAAGCAAAAAAGATTGGTTAGGAGTGGAGTTTCTTTTTTTCTCTCTATTTCATTGACGTTTTCATGCTCTGCAGACACATTCGATCGGTCTTTATGGGAACTATCAAATTCGAAATGGAGAATTTCCCAAATCGAGTTGATGATGGTACGGCAACGACTCGTTCGCTCTCTAATCGGTTATCGGAAGTGGGTTCTCGCTAGAGTTGCACCTCAACTTCGTCCACTTAGAGGCAAACACACACACTAGAGAACGAGTGAAAAATAAACATCTCCACGATGTTTTTCCTAGGAAATGTAAAAGTTTTCCCCATGAGTGTTATGACTCTTCGATTCGTCCCCCAAGAGCAACCTCACCAGACGAACGCGCCCTCTAGCGTATAAACTATGAAGCAGTGTTTTTTTCAAGGGGGGCATGTTTTCCACATCTCGAAAGATGGATCGATCCTTCACCCTCCCCCATCTGGAGAGCACTATCTATTCGTTGAACCGAAAAATATCACCCCTTCAAATACCGGTGCGTACCATTTTGACGAGTCACCCTTAGTACTGGCCTTTTTGCCTGAGGGCCGTTTGCTGGTTATAAATATTCGGCAATGTCCGGTTGCTGCCGTCTGTATTTTTGTGCCCCAAATTTTACGTTTTCCCTTTTTTTTTGATTATTCATTTAAGCACACACCAGGTCCTCCGGGGGGCGGGTCGAACTCTCGAAACAGGGGCTTGGGTGATGTTTTTGTTGACCCATCTGGCAGAAATGGCTACAGAGGCTTAATGGATGTGTGAGTCTGTCTGTTTGTCCGAGACCGAGCCTCACGCGTTCCATCTTTCAACCCTTGAGAGTTCTTTTCCTTTGGCGATGGGTCGACGCTCTCGGAGGGTTGCCGTTAAACGATTGGCCTCTTTTTTGCCTTACGGAGCTAGTGGGTGTGTGTGTATGTTTGTCTACGAACGGAAATAAAGTTTTTGGGAAGAAAAACCCCCGGAAAGTATTGACACTTTTATCTTCCCAAAGTTCGATCGCTAGCCTGTACGACTCACAAGAGTTTCTCCTGAGGACACTTGAACTTGTCCGAATGCACTTTTTCAGCGAGGCAAGCATGTTTGTTGTTTGTGGAGAGCTTTTTATTGAGTGGGGCAAAATATTGAAGTATGGATATTCCTCGAGTTGGTAAACAAATTTTATTTACCGAAATAAAAACTCGATTGGCAATATTTTTATGGCGAGTGGAACTTTTTTGAGCATCGATTTACATTTCTTGGGGATGTAGAACCCAACTCAAATGAAGAAACACTCACTAAAACTACATTGTAGAATGTCTCTGGAGCTTAGTTAGGGCAACAACAAAAAAAGCGTAAATGACTCTAGACATTTCCAATCGCCATCCCCAAAACCCCGGTCAGATCACAAGGACGCTCGTAGTCGGGTAAAACAATCGCTAGTACAAGGGCTTACCAGCATCATATACGAGGGTGCTTCACGTGATAAAGGACATCATTACGTCAAGACTCCTTACTCCTCCGGTATATCCTCCAAAAAAACCATTGAGACCAGATTTTCCACCATGGTGCACGGGGCACCGATTGGCCAAACGTTCATTCCGGTGACAGCAAACAAAAGAGCATGTCGTGTCGGCGACGTGACCACGAGAAAGGAGGTGGGCTGTAACATTCCATTAAAGCGCATTCGGCTCGGTACTGAGAAACGAGGTGGCACGAGATATTCTCTTCCATCTCTTCTTATCCCACTCTCATCCACAGTGACAGTTTGTGAACGCTACGAGCGTTCTTGCACGGTCGTCCTTGCTGTCTGCCGGACCACCACGATGAACGTACGTACTTAAACGTCAGCTAATGAGCTGCCGGGTCGTAAGTTGCTCTACCATATCACTGACCAGCCAGAACCGATGGGCTGGGTATGGGCTGATAGCCCAAAGGGTGGTTAGTTTTTGAGGTTAGTCAACTTCCGGCTGTCCGGTTCGATGTAATGGGTTTTCCGGGTTGAGATCTCGAGCAGAGCTGCGATGTTCAAGAGCACATTTACGTGATTGATTTTAGTGTTTTTTTTGTAAAATATTGTGACATAAAAATTAAATGAGTCTTGAGTATCAAAATTAAAACGTGGTTCGATGCTCCTGACATTGAGGACTAAAATGACTTCAGTTGTCAAGCTCTAAAGTTATCCGGAAGCAATTCAGAACATCAGCAAAACTTTATCCCTTCCGATATAGTCTGTCAGGTGTAGAGCAATTTGCTGGCTGTGTTTTTCTTTCTAATTCTTCCTCCATTTGGTCTGGCGAGTAGAGTGTCCTCATCTGTGGAATGAGAATATATCTATCTGCAGTCCTCCCTACCACAAAATAGAACCTAATGGAAATGAGTTTTACCAAGGAAAATATGTTTTTTGACATAATAATCATCCTGCCAGTGTGTCCTGGGAGCCGGGGGCCAGAATTGGACTGCCTGCAAGTACGATACGGGTATATTGTTCCGAATAGTGTTCAGAGGTTTCCTCTTCGTCCACGAATGTCCAAAATGATGGATATCTTTATCCCGGACTCCTGGCCCCTGCCAGAGTACTGCTTCCTCCTGAGCTCTTGGTGCATTGTAAGCCAACTCCATTATGCAAACAATCCATTTGACCTACGACAATCCACCTTCGTCCAAACTTTACCACACCACCCTTAGCCATTCTCCGTTACTTTAGTCTGTTCTGCTTTAAACTAGCTTCTATCCAATTGTTGGCTAGCCTTTTTAAAATCCCCTTTTCTCAGCTTATCTTGTTTCAACACAACGCTTCCGTTTCCTGTTTGCGACAAGCGAAGGCCCTGTTTTATTCAATTCCTTGTGGAGTAAGAATAATTATCCGGATTAAATGCACTTCGCGCACTTCATTTCCATAACTTTGAGTTTGAAGTTGCTTTTCAATCTTCCTTTCCCAGGACTTTGAACTTTTTTAGATTGGAGAGTAGATTTGTGAGTGAGAAGAAAACGTGTTTAAGTCACTCGTAAGGCTTTGTTTGTGCCTCTGATCCGTAACATCATTAACGCTTCTCTTTAGCTCCTTCGTTAGCAGTTGCGTCCTAAATTTCTAGAACGAACATTCCACTAACGCACCAGCCTTGGTGATTCAGTTCCGCTTAGGGACATTAACTATCCCGGTCCTGTCGCTCTATCAGCAAAAGCTTACGCACCCCTTTATGTTCTCCGCGTGACGGAGGGAGAAAGAGAGAGGCTGAGAGTAATTTATAGTACTCCATTTGCCGTTTTCAATTTGCCACCATTTCAATTTGTCCTTCGCTTGTAGCTGACACACAGGTCGGCCTTCTTGCATGCGGCCGAGTGCGAACTCTGCGGTGACATAATTCCTTTCGCTGGAGTTTTTTTAGCCTTAACAACGAAAAGAAAGCAAAGGGCGAGGACCTTCGGCAAACTTCGCTCTTAAGCGGGGGTTTTGTTGGCAACGAAAGATGCGTGCCGGCAGTACCTTAGGACGTCTCGCTTAGATCTTACTACCAGATTCGCTTATCTGTGACTCACGCTCACTCAAACCGGCAGCTCGTTTCAACGAATCTCATCTGTCAGGTCTGTGGTGGCCCGGTCACACGAGCAGAACGGCAGGAAACGGTGAGTTCGGGTGAGTCGTAAAAAATCGTATGTTTCAGTTAGTTAAACTTTATGGGCACGCAGAGAGTGAATATTAAAGTTAATGGTGCTCGGTTTTGTTTACAAGAAGATCCCATTTCCCGAGCGCTCGCGCTTGGGTTTGGTGTGGTTGTGCACAGAGCATCCGTGTCCCGACCTTCTTCTACAGCATGAAACTGCACAGCCCTGGTGTGCTGGAACTGTCTGTGTGAAGGCCAAGGTGGTACGAGTGGTTTCTAGGGAAATATCTTCGTGTTTTTTTTACACCGTGTGGAGTGATTTTTCGCCCCTTCTCGTATGAATGAACTTGTTTAATGTTATTCGCTCTCCAGTCGCTGCCGAATGTTTGAGAGCTTCTCACTCTTAATTTGTAAATAATGCGTATGTGAGTGTGTAGAATTTTAAAATTGGTCTCAATTTTACGCATCATTGCTTTGTAGCTCAAGCGTCGTAAGTAGATTTGAATTTTAACTTCTAAAATTTGCCACCAGATGTCTCTTACCGTTTTAAGTTTAAGTATGTTTGCCAAGTCTTGATTTTAAAATGTGCTTAATTTTTCAAAAATTGCATATTTATAGCTGATATGATAAATTCATGAAAGGTGAAAGAAAACCTAAAGTTCTATGGAAATATAGGTATTAATTACCTTACATGGAATAAAGTCCATGAGGAAACTTTCTACAAACTCCAATTAAAAGGCCTCAATTGAGCTCAAAAACTTCAAAGCTAGATCAAAGCTTCCTTCAATGCTTGAAAAGGCATTCAAATGGCTGCAATGAAAGCTCTATAGGACTGCTAATTAATAATTTCTTACAAAACTTTATTTTCAGCACAGATTTCAATGATCTAAATTTTGCCATTCGGCTTCCAATAAGTTCACAAAAAGAAGCCAACCGATTTTCACTTCTATTTCCTCTCAACAACTTCGGTTTCCCCTTCCAAACGATCAGAAATTATTCATTATTGATTTTTTTGCCCATCCATACTACTTTATTTCTTTGTTAACCTTTTGCTACTTGGCGTGAGAGCTACTTCCCGCTGGTACGATACCAGCAACCGAATAAATAATCACTCCCGGGCCCACCCCAGCGGGGCGTTGCGGTTTATCATTGCGGATCGAACAAACGAATCACAAATCATTTGCAGTTTCTGTGCAGCTTTCTTAAGGCCTATAATTCCACGAACATAGGTTGCTCGAAACGTGCCTTAGTCGGGCTCGAATTGTTGCTTCAAATGGGAAGGGGAATGTGGCTTCCAATCGGAACCAATCAGAACTGTACATACAACCCACGGAAATAAAAAGCGGTGGGACAACTTTTATTTTGTAATCTGCAAAACCAACCAATTATCGTCGAACCATTTGTTGCTGCGTTGGCGTTGCTTCACTGCGAAAGGTCGCCGTAACTTACGCCAGCCAAAAATGTCGGTAGTCTTCTGTTGTTTGGTAAATACAAAAATATATACTAACCTCACAACAACAGCTCACCTGGTCAATAATTTTTCCCTCGCTCTCTCTCTCTCCCTTTCTGTTGCGCTTCTTCGAGCCCCAAGGTAGTCAGTACCTTGTGCATGTCGATCACGCTGAAGCCACCCGGCAGGAGGTCCTGCTCGCTATCGTACGGATTCCTGTGGGCAGGATTAGGGCACGGTTAAGGCAGTGCTTCGAATCGGTTGCTCTCCCTGCCGGGGAAAGCTCACCTCAACAGGCCGCAAATTTTTCCTTTTTCCCGTCGGCGTTTGCGAGACGATGATCATCGGAAGAAGCGAAAGGCAAAGTTGGGCAAATTGAATATTATAAATTTCACCTGCAGCCGTTTTTCCATCCCGATGACGGCTTCCACAGCAGGCTGGTGAGACAGGTGTAGGAAAGAGAGAGAAAAAAAGAGAAACAAAATGAACCTCTGGGGCTGTGAAGAAACATTGGGAAGAGGGTGGAAGAGAAATTAAATTTACTTTGGCGTTATTGATTTTTGGGAATTTAATTAATTGCTCACTTACGAAAAGTTGGAGCACCCGCGGACCTCCCACTTCGGGAAGGTAATTTCTTAAGGAATCATGGTAAAAAAAAACTTCATCCCTGTATAAAGCGAATGTGTGTGTGTGTGTTGTTGTCGAAGGTAAAACAACATCGAAAATATGAGGGACTCCCTGAACAGGGCGGATGTTGTTATTCAGTTGACACTTTGGAAAAGGTTATCACAATGTCAAACGGCTGACAACCCCAAGCCTGGGAAGGGGCTTGAAGGGAGGGCAGACAGGTTGGCAAGGGGTAATTAATATCATCGTAAATTACAACGATCCACGAGTGCTCTTAAAATGCTTGTGTGTGGCTTGTCATATGAGCGACGGGACGAAAGGAATTCTTGTCTCGCGTCCCTTCGGAGACATGCACACTCATACACATCGACCTTTAGTGCACTTTTTGGTAAAGGCAGTGATATCGACAAGCGTTTTTTCCTTCTCTCTTTCTCACACACACACACACACACACACACTCATCCCAAAACAAAATGGTTAGTGAAGGATAGCGCCCAGGCGTTAAACCTTTCCAGCGAGGTAAAGAGGATTGGCTACCGGGATTGCCGTTTGATGTGGGTAAAAGTCGTTAAATAAACTGTCAGTTTCTCTACTCTGGCCACTCTCTCTCTCTCTCTCTCTCTCAACTCTTATTCGTCCCCTACAAGAAAGAAGCCAGGAGTTTCATCAAGACCTGGGACGAAGAAAAAAAACTACTAACGCGCACTCACAACAGTCACGATGAGATTAATCGATTTTGTTGCCGTGATTATGAGCTATCTGTTCGCTCAAGTGGGTACGCTTACCGGGAGGGCACACCGGTAACACCGGATGGCCAAACGGCGCGACAAGCAACAACGAAACATCCCTTGTATCGAGCTTCGGGAAAAAGGTAGAAGGGTCCTTCGAGAGCCCTCTGTGTTGCGTGTGAGTGTGTGTTTGGCTCGTCGCTGTGGCTAACCTTTCTTACCTGAGGGCAATTCTCGACACCCAGGAACAAGCCCAACCCCTTCTAGAATCCTTTATCGCATTGGAGACAGCTTCCTGGAGGAAGTCTGGAGGAGCTCGGTAGGGACACAATATTGCTTAAGAAAAATAATGCTTTGTGAAGGTTATTCCTTAACTAGAAATATCTATTTCAAGTTTTTTTTGTCCTTTAATTTAATTTTAGAAAGCCCCAGAAAGCTTCAAAGGCTAGAATCCCAAACTAAAATCGCATTCCAAAAATTCCTTTCCATTCATCGTGAGCACGAATCGGGCATGAAGCAGATGATTTTTCGTTATTGATTTTCTTGCCTTCTACCGTCGAATAAATGGCGGGGTTGTTTTTAGGTCGGAAGCTCACACAGGGAACAAAATGGAGGGATGGGAATGGTGAGAGCCCCCAGTCGAGGAGCAGGAATTATGGCCACTCGTTTCTCAACTTTGTTCGATTTTCGACCGACCCGCTTCTCGCTTGACCGTTTCGAGCAATGTTGATGGTGGTCGGTTGTTTCCACGGGGTAGCACTGTGAGTGGGTTTATTTGGTCAAATGTGTTTACCTCACCCTCGCTTACCATTACCATCGGACCCTCATCAAATAATCTCACTTCCGATGCCGAAGCTTCATACCCCAACCGGAAGCGAGTCCGAACTATCGTCCAGTTTTCCCTCGCCATGTTGTACCTTACCTACGTGGTTCTCCTGAGGAAAAGAGGGTGTTTTTGGTTCTGTTTGCCCAACTATCAGACAGAAAACAATGAAGAACAAATAGCACCAACCTGCTACCCTCCTTTCGTTTCCCTCCTCTCTCTCGCTGTGGTGTAGGAGAGTCTACCATTCTGCGGGGGGCCAACACACGTATCGGGTGACGTGGACTGATCGTTCAGCTCAGGTCGACTGGCTTTGACCGTGAAAGTGTAACCTTTTTGAGTGATATTAATGGGTTTACTTAGCCCTTCTTTGTTTTACCTTCAGGAACGAACGGGAGATGGGATGCGGGATGCTCGTCGCAAGAGGGCATGGCGGTGGGATAGATTACCTTATAAGCAATCTAATCAACATGCAGCGGGAGGAAGAACAAAGATAGCGAAAAAAAAAATTGCTCGAAACAACTCTTTATCTGAAAGGTGTGCTCAATACTGATACATGCTTCACATTTGCGCTCTACTTCCAGGTATGCTCCCGGAGGAATAAACCCATTGCAAGGACTCTAAGGAGGTAAGAATCGTTTAGTAGTTTTCGAGATGTATAAAGTGAGCAGAGCTCAGTTAAGGCTTTGTTTGCATCTATTATTAAGATACTTTATAGTGATAATGTTAGAGAGATAAAATCAATTCTGAGGAAGATAGGTTCCAAAGGTAGGGTGTTATACAATCAGATCTTCATGCAAATCAAAATCGAGCAGCTGCTCGAAAAAATGACAGCTAAGTGTATCAATGAAAATTTCGGAGCTAAGGGCGCTCTCTATCTGTCAAACAAGCAAACACAACGTTGAATACATAACGTAGATAATCCTAAGCAATGTGTGTCTTAATCATTCTTCAACTCTCTGCATCAATGACCAAAGCCTTCTCAAAATTAATCCTATTTAATCCCGATAAATAACCCTAACAACTCCACAAACCGTAGCTTCAACCTACCAGTTTGCGATTTCATCTTTCTGGCCTCTGGTAGTGAACTCCAAAAAGATTTCATTAAATCTAGAAACAGCAAACGTCACGCCAGGCTTTCACCCATGACGTACGAAGGTGCTGCTCATAAACACGACATGAAATTTCATGAGGCGTCACGAAACAGAACTTTTGCCTTCGCCTGTCGAATATCAGATTACACCGCTTCGAGACGAGATTTGGCCCCATTTTGTTCGCTTTCTCTCTCTCTCTCTCGTCAGCAAGACACAAAAAACTTTTCTTTGCATGTGTGCATGCACGGATGTCTGCGTTGATATATCTTTATGAGCTATTTATTCGCATCGTTTTCTATCGTGCGCAAGTGGCAATGAAATGTAATCTTATCAATAAGATCGCGCTTTCGTATGCAGGATCATCAAACACACATCGCCAGACAACGGTAATTACAATCAACCATCCGAAGGGTGGGTAAATAGTAACTCCAACACAACTGGAACAAGTTTCTTGTAGTAATTCAATTCTTTCTGCCTTTTGTTGGAGCATATGGTACAAGAAACTTCCTTGGCTGGCAAAAGCCGCCCCCAAAATCAAACATGAACGTGACTGAAATGCTGTTCCGTCTGTTCCTAACAAACCATGAATGAGCATGTGATGAGCGAATCATTAGCAAACAAATTATGGTCACTCGACTATCTTGGACGTGCACGTGCCGCTTGTAGTTGGTGTGCTCTACATCATGTGCGTAGACATGATTAATATTATACATGAAGGTGCCGACAGCATGCGGATTGTAATGATTGTATTAATATTCATGACGGCGCAGTTCGCTTGTTCGGATTTCATTTTGCGAACGAAATATTGAGCTTTTTATGGCGGCATGAATATTTTCCCACTTGTGCTGAACTACACTCAGATTGGTCCTTAAATGTTGCTGAAGGTGTTTGTAAGTATAGTTGGACGGTAAAAAAAAAGAAATGTGTCAACCGCACCCCAGCTTCCGGTTCGCTGACTGGGGTTGCACAAATATTGAACTAACATTTAGAACCCTTCCGGACCAAATACGTCCGTCCCAAACAGTCGACAGAAAAACACGCTGATAGCAGTGTTCAGCATACCGTTCCTTACCTTTCCTGGACGCAAGCCACATCGATACAACATATCATAAAGGCGTCGACCGCTTCCCAGCAAATCCCTGTTGGGCATCCAGCATCGCAAACAACAGACAAAAAACAGCAGCAACAGGAAAGAAAACGGAAAGAAAACATCACCCCGGCACCGCAACGATCTCTGGCAGCGTTGGCGTTGTCGTAACGGCACCGGAAATAGATAACAAACAATAAAATTGTCAAATGCAATTTACACAAAAGATTTCCTACACTCGAGTGACACCAGTACGGAAAAACCAGGAAGCGTACATGTGCCAGTAAAACCCCGTTCTGCCGGGTACGGGCTTTCGGATTCGGAACGTTTCACCGTGACCAAGAAATTCGCCCTCGAACGCCACGAACGCCACAGATTTCTCGTTCGCATGCATACGGAGCCCCGGTGTGCGGTAGACTTCCTTTTTTGCATGCCAGCGCGAACTTAGAATTGAAATTCTTTGGGTAGAAGGATAGGAACCGGGAAGAAAAAAAAGAAGCTTGTAACTATACGAATACGACCACTTTTACCCGACAACAGCGAAAACCTTTTATGAGGTTTACCACTTTTCTAGCGCACGTCGTCGGGTAAAGGCAGGCCCTGTCACGGATGTAGCGTGGCGTTGGTGTTGCTTACTACGGGTAAAATCGCTGTGTCGGTGTTTAAGCAATTGGACAATTCTTGGGTCGGTGACTAGAAACGGATGTGAGTGTGCCTTTTTTTTATCCTTCTCTGAAGACATGAGAATAGCCTTTCAAGTAGTCGTAATGGTACACGGACAGTGAGCATTTGTTTCGTGTCTACTTACTTAACGGGGATTGGGCTTGCTTTTGCTTTTATTCGGTGCTGATGGTCGGTTAAGCACTTTGGAGCACAGTGTCAATCCCCATTGGGTGTATATTAGCGGAAATCTAGAGCCGGTAGACGACCAGGCGTCTCCATCGATTACAGGTGACTTGGAAGACGATTGGAAATTGCGATGAGAAGTTTTGTTTCTCTTGTATGAGGAGCATAAAATAATTCTTTCTTATAAAGTACAGGGTTAACTTAAAGAGTTCAAGAATTTTATATTTTGATCCCACTACATCTTCGAGAGCTTTAGGTGTGTCGTATTCAGATAATCAAGTTCATTGAATGACTAATTAATCAGATTATACAGATTTTAAACCCTTACATTCTTTTTGCTTTCTTCAGATCTACCAGGGCAAAAGACATGTCCTTAATAACTCAAACTAATTTAATACTACATAAATGACCAGGCGCCTCCATCGGGTGGCTGGCTGGTTAGCTCAGCAGCTTTGAAATTGTGGCGATAAGTTTTTCTTCTTTTTTCTTTTTCTCCCCCCGTTTTGAGGAACAAAAATGACTTGTTGAGAAATGAAGATAAACACCCAAAATGTTTATAACTTTCCCATTTCTAGCTTCTTGTCCCATTCCCATTTCTATCTTACTGTTCTTGATGTAACAAAAACGTCCGTTACATTTTCAAAGAAAATGCTTAACATATTTATTTCTGTTAGAATTAAAGCGTTTCCAGATTGCAAATAACAATTATAAAAGCTAATTTAATGTTATTTTATCACTCTTGCACATACGACTGATCGCACACACTCCACTCAACTAAGCAACAAAGTACGCATTTATGGCTATCAATAAAAAACCACTCCATCAAACACTTCACACTGTCCATAGGTGCTGTGGCATAACCGCCCGTGCAATACAAACACCCCCAGCTCGACCCACCCATACATTCCACGACACAAAAATAATATCCCGCGGGATGTAATGAATGCCACGAAGCAAATAAAAAACAGTCATCACGTATAAAAAATACAAAATCAATTCCACCACAACACCACTGGCACATAAACGGTTCACCGGAATTTTTTTTTTTATTCTCTCCCACCGAGGGACGAATTGATTGGCCACTAACGCAGTAGATTGACGAATATCGATCATTTTTCCACCTGCTAAGTCTTGGACGGGAGTGGGAATATGTGTGTGCTGCATTTTACGACCCACCTAACACCCGCCAGAATGCGATAAACGGGAAATGCCGAGAAATGGTTGGAAAATAGCTCCAAAGGGATGGATAATTCTGTTAGTAATTCCTCCGTTTTTTTCCCCGTGTGGGTAATCGTTGGCCGTGATTGAAGCATTATAAAAAAATGCGCACCCACACACACATATACACCGCAAGCAACCATTACAGGGCCACCGATCATAGACGGGAACGCCATTCCACCCAGTCGCGGCGCGCGGCGGTTTTGTTTGAGTCTGCTGAAACAAAAACAAAAAATCAGCTAGAAACCCACAAATGTGTACCACAAACGGCGAGTTTGTTGCGTTTCATCCCGTGCCAATTCCCGTGCAGGTCGGAGGGAAAAACAAGTAGAAACGGAAATTTATCTTTACAAACACCACAACGACCACGCTCACCGCCACCAGCAAACCAACCGAATACCATCCAACGATGGTAATGAAATTATGTTTTATTGCAACGCCAGAACTCGGCGGCGCTCGGGTGCCATACAACCTTGCCATCCGATGAATGTCGATTTTCAGCACCGGTTTTTCATCGCCGTTCGGCGCAAAATGGGGAGTTGTGGGACAGAAAAGAACCTTGGCAAAAAGTAGTAGAAAGGTGCGAAATAATATTATGAAATTTGCGTATCGTAAAGGCAGCGTCTTTTCTAGCGTCTTTCATTTGAAGGAAATAAATTATAACTCTCCAAAACCGTCGATTTCGAGGTACCGTCAATCGTGGTACATTGGCACAAAACAGAATAAATAATCAGCATCGCATTGGAGGTGGAGCACGTGGAAGCGCTCGCAGCTTCTAGTTCGTGACCGTGAAGTGATTTTCCGGTTGGGGAGTCTTAATGAACTGAACGATTTATTTATTTTACATTGCAAGTGGCAAGGCCAGCACGGGTGAATTTATTGATGTACTTACTTTTAGAGGAAGAAAAAAACTCACACTTGCACAGAGCCAGAGCTAGTACGGTGTGGTGTGAAGCATGATCGAAACACTTATTACTGTTCACGCGTGTCCTACACGCACGAGTGGAGAATAATTCGCTCTAGCCGAAGAGCGAACGACCGGCACGATTAGCTAGGTTCAGGGATTGAAAACAAATTGCGCACGTCTAAATTGATGCAAATTTACAGGCGTGCCGAACACCAATCGATCACGGCTGATTAAATTATCGTGTGCTGTATGCATGCACAAAATAAGCGTTGTTCTAGCTCTAGCTGCCCTTTTCGGGTCAATTTTAATTGAATTATTATTTAACACGCTTGAAGACGCACAATCCTTTGTCTCGTTGGACTATTGCTACACAATATCTTAAAATTAATTTAAAGCTTTAAACTGAAACCGTTTGTTTCCGGCCCATCACCACCCAAACTGACCACAGTTTGTATGCTGCATGACAGGCAACATGACACCTCCTGCTGAGTTTGCTAACGAAGTTAGGTACGGTCCCGTAATTGAGTTATGCATTGTGTGTTGGGTGTGACCTATACGATGAAGCTGCATTGAATCACTTCCCCTGGGAAAGGCATAACATTGATACCTAGTCCATATTGAATTCACCTTTAATAGTTCTCGTTTAATAGCGATTAGTATAGCTGGCGCCTGAATGTATGCAATCTTTGTGCAAGGCCTAGTATCTAAGTATCTTGATGTACTATCTTCGCCACAAGTAAGCATTTTATTTATGATAATTTGATAATCAAATCAATCGTAGAAATTGGTGGATAGAAAACTTCTTAAGCAAAGTCATTCCCTTTGACGTCAAGGTCTTGAACTAGGTTCATTGAGCGACAAATTTCTTGACTCTTTAGATGACTCGCTCGACGATGGCGTTTGTCTCGATGATTGCAACAAGGAATCTGAGCGGAGAGGAGGCGAAACTCATGAACTTAAGACTTTTCTGACTAACAGGTCTCTAAATATTTAGACTCCTTGGACACGGTCAATGCAGGTGAGGGTCCATGGTCTGATCCACTGTTGTTCCTTACCCTGTTCGTGGGTCCTTTATGTTAAAGACACCTTCTATTTTATTTCTCAAACATTCTTCAACCACCAAATGCATACAGCAAAGAAATAACTCCTGTCATCACAGATCCTATTGTCCTCAAAATCTCATCTCTTGTACTTAGAATCTACCGCTTTCAGACAAAACCTCGTCCCACCACTTAAGCAACAAAAACCACCTCGTTTACATGCTTTCACACGCAATGTCGATCTTTTCGGCCGCTCATTTGTCGCACCAGAAGCATCTGCTGCGTGCCGATGTATGACACCACACAGGCGAGGTCTCTTCCTGGATCAGGTCGGGCCAAGTGTCGTGATTAAGTTGGCGAGTCCCCGAACGTCAATCTAATTAATCCGGCACAGTTCACTCTCGTCAAGTTGAGTTTGTCCCTTTCCGAACATTATTCCTGGGGCACCATGAAATGTGTTTCGCCCCGTTTCCTTCAAAACTGCACATAACGAAAGCTGTTTCGTCCCTTCCCAGGTTCTTATGTGCCCCGGGTACGTGCCCAGCGCGATGTCGAACTTATTTGCACTGCAAGAGAGCGAGAGACATGAGGTCGCTTTTTAACGACAACATGGTGGTGATGATGATGGTGATGCGTCCGGAAGTGTTTGAAGGAAAGGGTTTAGAGGGGTTGGAAAGTTTTTACCCCATTCTCGACGAACACGCAGCATGATGTGCTTCGGTATGCGTTGTCCTTGCAACGAGTTCCCGGGGTTGGCTCTAGAGCACCCCTGAGCACCCATTGCCCCACTGCACAGTGGCGTACGTTCGATTTGAGCGTGCCAGAAGCATTTCGTGTGCAACAAGGTGGGCCTTGTTTTGAAGTTTGTTGTCGCAGCAAAAGTTAGATCTTGGTGCCCCCCCCCCTCCCCCCCTCCTACTAGGTATCTGGCTCGTCAGCTTTGTCCCATTATTTGCAGCACTTTATAAAACCACACGATAATGGTTCACAGTGGTTTAATAGAATTAAGAACTTCTGCTCGTCTGCTGCTGCTGCTACCGGGAATCTGCTCGATGTGGAGACCGTATCACGTCACAAACTCTTCGTTCGATATCCCCCGGGAAAGTTACCGTCAATTCCATTCCTGCCCCAGAGACACCGAGAACCATCACCGGGAGTGGTTCGTGACCACAGACCGCAAGGATGACACGCTAATGAAAACCATAACAAAACCACAAGAATCAAACCTCGCGACGTGCTCGTGGTCCGCGCGCAGGTCTTTCGCAGGATGGAGAGGATAAACCACACGAAACAGTGTCACTATTCATTTGCCGCTAATCGACAGCAAACAAACCAACAAGAATACCGACCGAAGCCCGTTGCGGTGACAGGCGATTGCATTGCACATGCACACATCCGAACGGCATTGTCATCAGTTGAGACAATATTGTTCCAATTGGTTTTTGGGGCGCACAGAACAGTGTGTCCAGCAAAGGAGGGTCCTCAAAAGCTATCCACCATCGAATGGTGGCGGTGGTGGTGTCAACTGATTTGATTTGAAGCATTTTATGCTACCGACACAAATAAATTGATCTCACTCTCCATATTCTGAATCTATCTGCCTCACCGATGCTCCATAATGATTGGACCGGGTTGTGGAGCTATCGGGGAAAAGCTATTTTCCCGGTGGCCTCTTGAAAACTGTCGCGAAAACACACTATCAAATCACACCAAAAAACCCGCCGGCTGTTATTTTCCGGGTGGATTATAGCGGAAGCGCTATCGTCTGACGCTCTCTGACTGGTCACAGCCAGTATATTGATTTTTCTCCCCGTTGGTCTAGCGGTGTCGTTAACAGAGTGGATGAGACAGACAGAGGAGAGAGAGAGAGAGAGAGAGAGAGAGAGAGAAAGGGGGAGAGCGAATGAGCAACACAGCCGGAAGGCCGTACGCTGACGGACGGAAGTGACAATTCAATGCACGTGCTAATCCGCCTGATTCACATGGCGGCGGTTTCCGGCACCAAGGTGTGTGCGTTGCTCACCGGTAGAATGAATGTCATCTGCACCACCACACGAAAACACAATCCGAATCCGTTTGCCGAATGTGAGCTATTATGTTAGGCCATTCAACCGACCGTGCTCCATCTTGTGCGTTTTCTTTCGGGCAAAGAAACATCAAGCCTGCTGCCACTGCCAAACAGCCCATCTGATACTGCTCGGGGCTAACCGTCCGAACACGTCATGTTTTTGTCGGGCCCAACTACAAACAAGCACCCGCGTGGTTCGAGGATGTGAACGGTTTTCGACGGTAGCGGTAAAAATAATGCCCTGCAACGGTGGTTCGTCCACGGCCTCGCATCCCATCAACCCGGGCGCTCCACCACACAAAGCGCAACCCGGGCAAGAGTCGTCATAAGCTTATGGTTGATTTTGTGTGTTTCATTCTTCGCTTCGCTTTTTTTCTCTTGTTTGGTCTGCACGGAACATGGATTATGTGGTTTTGTATTGTGTTTGAGGTTCGGGGTTTATTTTGCCCCTCCCACGGGAAGCAGCGCGGTAACGGCCGTATGACAGCATCTGTTCGACCAGGAAATGGTTTCTCGCTTTCGGCTCGGTTGAATGATGCTTGTGGCATTCCGTCAGAACAATTTCACCTTAATAATATACATAATGCGGAACGAGCATGCTTATGCTTATGAAATTCTTTTCTATTCTTGCTAGAACCTTGCAGCTTTGCTCCCTGTACTGCTCACAGCAGCATCTGAATTGTGAGCGCGTTGTGGTACGGATAAGGTTTTGCAGCAAGCAATTCACAACTGGATAAATGATATACTCGGTGGTTCTGGGAAATATCGTGATGGATGTATACTTAGTAATATGTCGTTCCACGTAAAAAGTATTACAATTACCGCGGATGATACTGAATGTGTTGTCCAATCAACATATTGTATATATTAATGATTTAAGTAAAAAGTTATTAAGTAATAAAGTTGAACCAATGCTCTGTTTTGTTCCGCATACTATGGGCCATTCTTAGGTCTTAAACATTCAGATTCCAGTTCTACCGGAGTTTCCTGTTTCGGTAGCCTTTTATTCGAATTTCTTCAAATATAAATAGATGCTTGTAAACCAAGGGATAAGTTACCGAATTTAGAAAGTCGTTTAATACTTCTACCTGAGGTCAAAAGTCAGCATACATGTTTTGACATGGGACAACGGGTCACAGAAAAGTTTGAGGGAACTTCTCCACTCAGAAGACCTGTTGCGATGTGCGAAACTGGAACGTTTAAGAACATCTATATTTACATTACTCACATACGTCTCTCAGACATAAACTCTGGTCAAAATTGTGACTTGTGAATCAAGCTCGAGAATGCTTTGAAGGATTGTTCGTTCCGTTTGTGTGGAGCCCGAACGAATGCGGGATAAACAATCCAGCTACGGTTATAAGGGTTAAGTCAAGAAGCAGTTATGGTAGGTCAAGCCTTCTTGAGATGTCAAAGTCAAAGAAGAAGTTATGCGGAGCAGCGGATTAGATTCGTTGGCTAGTACTATCATGAGAACAGCACTGGACAACTCAGGCCGTAAAGTCTTTATAAGCTGTCCACAATGGCTAGAGGAGAGCGAAGTAGGCCCAAAGTGAGATGGACTGATGGCGTTGATGCATCTGCTAGAAAGTCCTGGATATTGGATTGATAGATGACAGTGATCGATCGTGAGCGGTATCAAGGATTTCTGCTGAATACCAAGGTATGTAGATATAGAAGGTAGAGTTGTTTAGAGCAAATTGACATTTCTCGACCTGACATAACAGTTCCGTGGTGATCAAGGGGAAGGGTATTGAGAAGAGTGACGGCAGCATCGGAGGAGGCGCCGGTGGTGGTATCGCTTGCGATTTTTTGACGAAAAATGCAACCAAATATCGTCAATCGTCTGTGGGACAACACTTAATATGCGAAGATGCCCCATAAATTAGCGAAATTGCTCAAAGGACTGAGAATCGAGGCTGTTTGTTCATGTTGGTAGCCCCATACCATATGTTTTTGTAAACAAACTCTGACATAACTCGACTAAAATGTCGCCCTGTCAAATCGATAAAAATCCACCTTCTAAATACATACACCTTGCTGAATACTGATGAAATTGTTAATTAACATTTTGACAGATGACTACCAAATGACAATCACTGACAGTTGGCAATGATTGATTTTAAATTAACCGTTGATGAGAGATGTTACGAAAAGCAATTTTTTATGACTTTACTGAATTTATTCTCTCTAATTAAAAAATATACTTCAAGTGAGCAGAGCAATATCATCCATCAATATGCAATTACATGATCCTCGCCATTAGCATAATTAAAAACACGGTAACAGCTTACCCGTGGTCAATTAATTTCAATGCTCGCTCGCAGATGCATTCCCAACACACTTTCCTCACTATTCACAAGAATTCATTTCCAGCTCGTTAACCGTGTGTATTAGTGCGTAGCTCATTCGATCGTACCCGTCCGTCCATTAGCTCGGTACTTTAATCTTCTGCACCTCTGTCCTGGCTGGCAAACCGTGGCCATTGTTGAAGCGGTCAAGTAGCGTAGCTTTCTCCCTATACACGAGTAACGCTCACAATACGCTTTTCAGTGTGGTATGCTAAGGGGGGGTTTTCCTCGGTTGCGTCACAGCTAAAGAGAAATGTGAAAGACATTGTGTTTTTTTTTGTTGTGTGTTGGCCACTATCAACACAATTCCCTATAGTGTGTTAGCACATTTATACTGCTGTATGCGAGGGAGTGCCTTTGTTTGCGATAATGATGAAAATCTCGTTTTCCCTGTGCGATGTGAGCACTTCGGTTGAGCGTAATAAATTGTATTTTTAGTTTAGTGTTCAAATGGTCATTGCTGTAATGTTGCTATAAAAAGAGGAAAAAAGCATTATAAAGAAACTATTCGCACTCTCAATATTAAAGCTGTTTGTTTCATACTTTCAGCCAGCTAAAGAAAATATAGAAGGATAAAAAACAGCTTGTCAAACAAAATGAAACTCAATCGGGAAAAAATAAATGTCCGTACCTCACCAGTTTTCCACCGTTGCCGACATGATAAGCTTTTGTGCCAACCCGCCGACAACAGGTACCGCTGTTGATAAATTAAAAACCCCAGCCAGCGAGTGAAGGAAGTGTACACGTCAGCTCGGAATAGTTTTGACGTGGTAAGCGTTCTGAAAAATTGACACGCTATCAAACAGTGAACCGCTACTACATTTCCCAAAAACCGTTGATCCTCGCCCACATTCGTGTTGAGCTGGTCGAACGATACGGCGAACGTACAATACAAATACAAACGAATCGAAACAACACACAAACGCTCCACGAACGGTAGAACATTGAACGGTTGTTATTTCCGTTTTCCTTGCGCTTTTCAATCCGATTTAAAGTTTATCCAGCACTAAGCAGCATCAGAATGCATTAGTACGCCGTACTATGGTTTGACATTTTAAGCAGGTTTTAGAGAGAGAGAGAGAGAGAGAGAGAGAGAGAGAGAGAGAGAGAGAGATAAATCAATGCCATCCATCACGAACTGAAGTGTGTTCGATGTCGCCCGAACGATGAGATGGAACTTCTCAATCATATAATTTTATTCCTTGGGTTTTTTTTTTGCGTTGTGGGATGAACAGCCCATTTCCATTAAAGCTTTCCCATTTGGTGTTTTTTTTATTATTTTCATCATTCGGTCCAATAAATATCGGAATCTGACGCAGGAACGTCAGCTCAAAAATCACTTCAGCTGATCGAACGCTTGAAAATAGCAAAGCAAAATAAGAACGGTAGAAAGAAAAAAGGCCTCGGCAAAGGCTCACTCGGTAAAGCCTCTTAATGTTATGAGCTTAAAAACCGCCATCCTGCAAAGTCAGGCAACCGAGAAAATTCCCGGGACGCTTTGCGGGAAAAGTGAAAACTCTTATCTTTCAGCCCCCCTCCCTCCCTCCATTCCGGCTTCCCTATCACCCGACGTGGGAGACGAATTTTGTGCCTTTTTTTGTTTTATTTCGTCACAATTTACCGTAAATGGATAAACATTGATTGCGTCGGAACACTGGGCAGAAAAAAAAGCCTTGGTGCGATACCCGAACTACAGTCAATATTTGACTAGGCGAGCGTGCCAATATTGATCGAATTGTTTACCGTACAGTGAAAACTGTTTACAGTACCCAGCGCCACCCGGCCGACCGACCAAACTGACTTGGATTGACGCGACCGAGTGACTGACTGACTGACGGATAGACGGATGGACGGACGGAGGCCAGACTGTCACACGGTGGTCGGATGTGTGTGTGTGCGTCTCCTTCATGCAGGGAGACTGAATCCGTCCGGGAGATCGCGTTTCGTTATCTAAGTGGAATCCCGGTTACTGATGCCGAGTCGTTCGTCCTAATCCCATCTACGTCGGTGAAAGTTGCCCGAGGTCTCACTGGTGTTTCAAGTGATTAAATAATGGCCGGAAGGTGAAGGTGTGATCCGTTTGTCTGGTTGGCAGGATAATTCAATCATTTTATTACTGGCGAAAAAGGCAACCGATAGATAGACTTAAAGGTTTTGGGAAATTCGGAACATTTTGCAAAAGCTCTGCAAAATATTCTTGCAGGGTTAATGAAGACTTCAGATAGAACACGGAGATTTCTTACCGACATCCATGAGACTTCAAGGAATTATTAGAAAGCTTTCTATGTCTTGTCTTGAAAATCTTAGTATTATTATTATGAGTAATGACTTATGTCTCCAATATTTCTGAAGCTTTCTAAGGGAAGCTTAAGCTTTTGTATGTGAGCCTATTAATTTTTTTTAAACAATTATATAGAACAATCCATTTGTTTCTCAAGAATCATAGAATAATGTATAAATTAAAAAAATCAACCTCAAACTGGGTGTAAGGTCCAATCTTTTACATCTTTGACGTTTAATAATTGTTGTAGAAAATCTACTTAGCTATGATAGGATATACTAACATTTTTCTGCCAATATTTTATATGAAAATTTATAGCGCAAGGAAGATAAAGAACTTGCTCATGTTGTTTTCGTAGAGTAAAAGTTTGCTAGAAATCTCCAAACTCGAACCGAGTCACTCTTATCTTCCACAAAATCCACTTAGTTATTATAGCATGTATTGTATTTTTATAGCAATATTTTTAGCTCGATTCGTTTATTTCGAAAGTGATGTCGATTTGCCGTTGTTTCACAGTACAATTTCAACAACAAAAACTCCCCAACTTTTAGTGGCTTAGGTGCACTCTGGTCTGAGGTCAGTAGCGCTTTTGTTGACGTGATAATCTGAGTCATCGAAAAATTAAACTCACTCCCAAGTGCATTCGTCTGATGTCATGGCCATCACGATTGCTTATTCCAACCTCCATGCCCAAGCTGACCAGCCCCAAAAAAATCCACTTATCTAATAGGTGTCCACTCGGCGAACACGGCAGACGGCAGATAAAAAATTAATGCTACCCAGATGCGCTCTCGTCACCGTAACTGCAACTGTCACAAAACTAGCCACAGTGGCGCTCGGACCACTTTTTGGATTTACTTTTTAAAGCACACAATCCAATTTTGTTTTCTTTTTTATTTGGGGTGAATAAGACTGAGTTTTGTGACAAACGAGCCCCAAAATTCCAAAATTTTGACCTTGTCCGGGGTTTCTTTTTGTTTTGCACCCATCCAAAAAACCCAGGGAGTGTGCTGGACGAGATAACAACTGTCCCGAAGTAGAAGGTTTAGAGTGTTTCGACCGAAACACACCCAACCCCCAATCGCCCAATGGGGTCAGTTACACTGTAAAGGATCACGATTCACAAAGGGTTTTTTTTCTTGTTTGCTGGGTTCAAAACCCCCTAATTCATTGTCCCTTTGTTGATGGATACAACCGCTGACAAATACCGGGTCCGGGGTCCTTTCCATCAACCCAAATTAAACCGATGCAACAACAACGATATAATGGAGTAAATTGAAATGAAATCATACGCTCAACGTTAAGCAAGCCCGTTCTGCTGAAAACCAACATCCGACGGACGGATGGACGGAACAAAGAGATACAAATAATCACGGCAATAAGGACTCTACTCAATCAAATCGTTCAATACAATCTGGGCTGCTGAGGGCCAAACAAAAAACGCAACGAAAATCATTTACCAAAATCGACGAAAAATCAAACAACGATAAAAATCGACATCGTAAGAATTTTGGACGGCTAGCAAGCACACCGTCCGTCCATCCGTCCGTCTGTCTGCACGCACAGCACGGACGATGAAGAAATAAAATTTATCGATTTTTGATTTCGCATCGTCTTTATCCAGTGGCGTTCGAGCGTTCGATTGTTTTCGATTCGTTTTTGGTTTGCCTTGTTTGAGTCAAATATTGCGTTTCAAACGTTTTTTTTTTCACGCAAGTTGTGTCGCGAGCCAGGTCGCAAACGTCTTCCTCGACAAGCAGCACAGACACAGAGAGCTGTTTCTTCTTAATAGAGTTACAGCAAAGGCAACAATCAACGGTCTCCGGTTCGGTTTGTCGTTGAGTTGGTAAATTTTATGGACATTGTTCGAAGGCTTGTTTTACGAGCGCACACGACCCATTCCATCAACACGGCTCCAACATTGTCTCTTCCGGTAGGCGAAGAACCCTGCCCAACGAACGGAAGCAAAAGAAGGCACAATGGGTGTTGGGGCCGAAGGAAACCATCTTCAAACCCAATACGTGCGAAATAACCCATAAAACAAGTCCTTGTTCGATTTCTGTCCATCCGCGTGTTTTCCCCGTCCGTTCGGAAGTGGAAGACATGGTTTTTTACATCCGGCCCCTATCTCGGCACTGTCAAAGATATTATATTACAGCCTGTACTAACAACCTAGTCCTCCGCCGACACCCAGTTGATAGCGAGCGATCGCAATCGACGTTTTCGGCGTCTCCTGTCCCAAAGTGCCGGGGTAAATATCGGCCTGCAAGGGTTGATAATGTTCTGGCCTAGTTTTGAATGCCAGGCAAGTACAAGCACCAGCAACCGGGGTTGTATTTTACTATCCTACGGGCGTGTTACTTATTTCCGTACGACGTGTACGAGCGCTGATCGAATTGACATTCAACGTGATAAGAGATGACATGAATCTGTGTTCCGTGTCGCGTAACGGTAGGCTAGGTTTACGGGCTGAGAGAGAAGTTTTGAGCAACAGATGTAAAATCATGATGATCATGAAAATCATGTAAAAAAAACCCCAAGATTGTAACACGCAAACGATGTTCGTGATGCCTTTATAGGCGTTTTTTTTTATTAAAGCATTAATTAGAGGAAAGTTGTACAAACACGCGTGTTGCGTGACTTTATGCAGTTTGTAATGATAATTGCATGCGATAATTGCAGTTAGTGTAACAAATTGGCCTGAATATGCGTGCAAAGTGTTGAATGGAATGCCTTAATACATGCAATCTGCAAGACAAAAAATCTTATTAGCTCTGGCAAGAGAACAAAGTCGTTTCCAGGATATTGTAAGGACATGACACATTCATGACAGTAACGTATATTCTCCTTTATGCTCCCTGGCGAGACTTTCAAGCAACTATTTACAACAGTTGCCAGCCAATTAATAGACTGAGGACTTCATTCATTCCCGGAAATCTTAGGAAGAAGTATCCCTTGTTCTATTTTCTTTCAAAGCTCAAGGAGAAATAAGGCAAGTCAAAATACCCCGCAACACATAAACCAAAGAACAAATCAATTTGGATTAAAAAAGAATGTCCAAGACTCGAAACAAGAACAAATCCATAGTATTAAATAACGGAACTTTCCAGAAAAGTTCTACTTGTTGGATGAATATTGTTTGCCTCGTGGCTGGTCAAAATATTCTTCAGGACTTCGATCTAACCTTACCAATTCTAGCTAATCAGCGATGGTCGTGTGATGGCAATTATGGATGAGTTCTGAGAAGAGCACGCAAGAAAGACATACCTTGAGGGTAGGTTCAGTGCTCCTCCAGTGACTCCAGAATTTAAATTTGGCATCCAGACTCATATTGAGGAGCTTCATTATTGGTTTGACCAGCCAAGAGCACAACTTTTTCAAGCATAAGAGGTACTATAAGTCGACGTAGGGAATCTGTCGGCCCCAAGTCTCATTGCTGAACATTTGCCGTTGTTGTAACATTCAAAATGGCCTAGCCAGCATCTGTAAACGATAAACGATAACCATAAGGATCAAAGATCCTCAAGAGAATAAAGACATCAAAAGTAGAGCAAGAAGCTGACCAACAGTGCCGAGTTTGACGGCTAATGAAATCATCAAACCAACTGCTTAAAAGTAGTTCAACAGCAGCATAACTGTCACCCTCGGACATCCATCACCCCAAAGATGGCTCCTCTTTTATCTTTCAAGATTCTTTAAAACAACATTATCTTCCACCTACCGCGTTACTACAAATCGATAAAACTGCCCTTGATAGTCGCTGAGTCCCGAACATTGCCGCAACGATTTAATTACAACTCTTCACTTCACAGTAACGGCAAGTCCTGGCCCGACCCTGGTGCTTCATATTTGACGGCCCGCAAATAAATTATGTACCCTCTCGGTTCGCGATCAATCTATCTATCCTCATGATTTTAACACCATTTGTCAGCGGCGTAAACAGGCGCCCTCCCGGTGCGCAAAATATCTTCACCGGAAGTACGCTAAGGAAGATTGATTTCTTCAATCGACTGGTCCAAAAACCCCATGGTCCATGGTAGCATAGCGGTGAAGGTGATGGTGGTGGTGATGGTTTGACATTCGGTCGTTAATTTTATCCTCACCGCATCAGCCAGCCAGCCAACCAGCCAGCCGGGCACTTCTTCATCGTTTGACGTTTTGCCGTCGCCCGGGTCGGATAAATTTCCCGGTGATGACAAGCGCCGATGAGATGCCGGCGGTTCTCCGCCACCGTGTATCGCAGGCGTTAATAAGCTCTCAATTTATTCCACGGTGTCGAAAGCATCATCGTGCATATTAATTCACTCACTTTGGGTGCGCCGAAGGGCTTCCCTGGTTTTTACCGGGGAAATTAAGGGAAGGGAATGAAAGGGGCTTTTAATCCCTACTTGACAACTCACGATGTCCAGACGACCCTCTCTCTCTCTCTCTCTCTCTCTCTCTCTCTCTCTCTCTCTGATGGTTGAGTGCACGTGCAGCATTTTAATGCGAACCAGATGGCCACCCATACCGGCTCAGTGGTCTTGGACCCTTTTGGAGAGAGAGAGAGCAATACCGATATATAAATAGCGGCAGCCAATTAGATGACCTCGCGAGTTGACACGCGCTTCCGTTTCGAATTGAAGCGAATTCTCAAACCACCTGACAGGAGACATAGATCTCAATTACTAAGCTCCTCGATGTGCGTGATGTTGTAATCGACCAGGTAGCCGTGAGTAGAATTAAAACTGCGCCTGTTACAATATTGATCGAATCAATTAGCTTTCAAACGGTGGATGGAGCAAGGGCGTAACTCTTCACTCAGGAAGGAAGCACGAAATAAAGAGCTCCAATCGATTAATTAACAACCTCGAAAAGATGGACAGGTTGAAGATGTTGAGATATATTATGGTTCCTTACGGGAAGCAAATACAAAAAAGTTCTTCTAAAGACTAAACTAAGAAGCATTTAAAAATAAAACTTCCATGACTCATAACTTTTTAACTAGACATTGACCTATGTGCAACAAAAATTTATAAAAATCCAATCAAATCGAAATCTTCTATGTAAAAGACCTTTGATATTTTTTTATGAAAATCTTTTTATTCTTAGAATTTTTTGAAAATCAACTATTATCTCTCTCAAAAAAAAAACTTGGCATGCTCTTAATTTTGTCCACTGGCGATCCCATAGTGTACTGAGGATCTTTTATCATAAAAAAATGTAAATTAGTCAGTGAGAAGAAAACCAAACTGATGTACTGATTAATATGCGCTATTTATCAGAACTTTCCTACAAGAAGCACCAAAGACAGATTTTATTTCCTGTGGACCCCTTGAGCTCTTTTTTGTGTCATATTTTACGCCATTTTTTATTCTAACACCTCCAACCACCATTTCATCACGGACCCACCAAACAAGTTCGACCGATCGGTCAGTAAATCATCCCACATCCCACCGACTCTATTTTCACAACTCACCAGCGACGGTTTGATTATTTGATGTAGCCGAGATGCCTCTGGCCACGTGCCAATACGCCCGGCAGTAGCTTGGGCTGGAATGTGAAGTGTACCCAGCCACCGGCCACCGGTTGGGTGTAACTAGGCCATCAACACACTTCAAAACGCACACAAAGGAGCAGCATTGTGAGGACGGTTGTTTGCCTGCATTCGCTGCACAATTGAAGAAGCTCAGCACCGGTCGTTTCAGACCGCCCGTAAACATTAAATGCGCTCTCCAGCTTAGTGAAACGGTCTTTACGACTCCCGTACAAGTACCTTGTACTTGTTTTGAACCCGACCGCCGTTCATATTCATCGCGTTAATAATTGGCACCACTGGCTGCCTGGTCCGGTGCAGTTAAGAAAATAAACCAGCTCAGTGGTGGTGTGCCTGCACAGCTTGCTCCAAGATTACTGTTTGCGTAATTATATTGTGTTTTTCCCCGTATTGCCTTATTAAAATAATTTTAAATGAAAAATGAACTCTCCAAAACCTAGAGCCCACAAGCTCATGATTAAGGAACCCATCTTCTCCATTACTAAGCATCAATTTGATTACGAACTCCCTCGGCCATGCATGGTGAGGTCAACCTTCGGTTCATCCATCATTAGTGCTTTCTTTCAATCCCACAGACGCACACTCCAACTAACGAACGCTCGGTGCGTGCCACACACGCTGGATGATGCAATCATTAAACCCCCGATCGAGCCCGGTTCATCTAGCCCCTACCTCAACAATTCCGCACACTCGGTTCTGGTCAACCGCAGAAACTTTCTCCCTGTATCCAGCAGAGTTTGGAGTGTCGGGGACTCGTTTGCATTCAACCTTCTTAAGCATGAATACGCTGTTCGAGTGGCATTAGCTGACAAGTTCCTGCCCCCACGCGCTGTCAAAGAGACCGAAACCACTTGACTGACTTGTCTTGCAGTACAGAAGAAGGCTTAACCGGGGCCTTGGGCGGGTGTTTGAAGTTCGTTTTCGAGAAGTTTCTGTGTGTCGAGGCATCATTGACAGCCACCACAGACAGATGATGATGAGCACGAGACAACAAACTATTGGAAGGTGATAAGTGCCTTTGTCTCTGCATCTTGAAGAATTAATCCTAATCCGCTGTACTTGGTGGTGCGGTTGAGTATTTACATGTACGATGTCAAGTCGTGTCAGTTGTTTGTTGCTCGCTTGTAGATGATAAGATTTACTGGAAGCTACTGCGCGGTTGCATTGCTTTACTTGATTTCCACTTTTGATAAGTAGTTTTCAAATAAGGCTTAGTTCTGCTCAGACTTTTTTTATTCTGAATGGCCTCTAAAAGAGTTCAAGACGCTAACGCTTCACCTAGTGAAAATGTCAAGCATTATAGTCTAGATAGTGGTAGCCCTCTATATGTCAAATTTCAAACCAAAAACCATTTAAACGAGAGGTCTTCTGAGAGTATATTAAACATGTAACGTAACAGATTTGAATTTAAATTAATTTAAAAATATATATATATACAAAACAGAGTTCACTAAATTTCAGAACAAAAAAGAACTTTTGTGGTTAATATTACTTTGCATTTAAATTACACACGAAAGAACCTCACGACCAATTTCTTTAAATGTCACATTCAAACATTTTCAGTAAAAAGCCCTGGCCACAGCTTTAATAAACAAAAAACAAAGGCAGCATAAAACAAACCTCCGCATCAGTTGCCAATTTTCATTACATTTTACCAAAGTTTCCAACGGCCGTTCCTGATGGATGATACATAAAAGGAAATCCTCCGAGAGCGCGACCAGCTTGCCATACTACACGGCCCGGGAACTACCGAAGCAACCGCGGCACTGAACAGGTGCGCAGTGAAATAAAGAAATTAAATGAAACATTATGAACTCGAGCGGGCCGAACCAGCAGAACGCAGCCGAACAGTACAAGAAATGATAATGAAAGTTTTATGCTACGGAGAGCGAAATAATCTAATTCGCATGCCCGAAACCAGCACAGCAGGGCAGGTGAGGCGAACGACAAGGCCGCACACTTTCTTCAAAGCGGAGACATAATTTGGCGCCGAACCTGGACCTGGGAACACACCGATTCCTGGTGAATGTTGCAATAAAAGTGGTTCGCTAAGTGTGCGCATAAAATAGAATTCGCAGTGGAATATATACAGGGGATGAAGGATGAAGAGACAAAAAAAAAACGTCCGGACAGAGAGTATTTTGGGGGGAAAAAAGGAAAAATGTATAATTTTCCATTACACATCTACTGGATGAAAGACAGACACGCCAGCGTGTACTGTCATGGCCGTCGCACAGTGCTGAGCGGTGTCGTGTCTGGACCGAAAGTGATAAGATCATAAACATTTCCATCCACCCAAGAGAATGCATGTAATTTTAACGACCCAGTAAGGGTGTGCGTGTGTGAGTCACACTGTTTTAAGCTGCATACAAAACGGTTGCTGCTTTCTGCGTGTGTGTGTGTGTGTGTGTTGGTGCCAACCATAACCAGCACTTGGTGAGGGTGTTTTGTTTAAGAGTATCGTTTTAGGGCTCTTTTTTTTGCTCCCATTCTGGACTCGAGGGTTAAGAGCTAATGATATGCAAAAAAGTAAGGTTCACTTTAGAGAAGATGAAATTTTTTTATTCAGTAATGTTGGCACCCAGCACGTCCCCAAGGTGGTAAAACGGGCAACGAGTAAGGTCAATACGCTGACAGCAGCTTTCAACCGGTCACACTGTGGACACGTACCGTGCATACGAAGGCCTTAAAAATCTCATATGCCTTAAGTGTATGAGATCTCATATTCGGTGGGATGGTAAAGAGATGGCTTGGTGAAGTGTTATTTATGGGCATCATTTTCTTGCCATTCTAATAAAGGTGAAGTTACTTGAAGCTTGATTGCCGTCATAAAAAATATGTTTAACGATATTTTTTGAACTGTCGAATCGTTTTTTTTAATCCGATAGATGGCGCCGCTGTTAAAAGAGAATTCGAGCAGTTACTAAGACAGTAACTTAGAGGTTTCATGTGAAGGTAAACGATGTTGGAATCACTTCTTTAGTTCTAAACTCTCGACATCTCTTGGCCTTCCATTTCTGATTTCTTTTAGATCATAAATGTAGGCGTAGGAAAAGGTATTCTACGAACCGTTAAGTCGTTTAGCTTTGATATGCAACAGATGGCGCCACTGGACGAGAATTAGTGTATTCGAGCAATAACTAAAGGGTTTGTGCTTTGTTAAAATATTGTTGAATATGATTCTTCAAAAATATACCTCTGAAATTTAAAATTAGATCGAAATACTCATCGAGAGGAACATACCGCGCACACAATTTATCTGAAAAAATGCTTTATAAAGACCACAATAATTTTTGTATAGTATTTATTTGAGCCGATTTGTAGCCACTGTATTAAACATTTATTAAAAGTAGTTTTATTACTAAAACCTATTCCTTAGCCTTCAAATCGCTTTGTAGTGATTTACAACAGATGGCGCCACCAGTAGAATAGTATTCGAGCAGCTATTCCGTTTTACACATATTCACGAGAATTCTTTCCTACGACATAATTAAGCTAATAATGAAAATGACTATTCATCCGGAAACTATCCTCCTTTTCTTGCACATTCAAATTAAAGTTCCCTAACTGCTCACGACACTCGACACCATTAATATTGAAGCAATCAGACTTGAAAACAAGACCGAGCCCGTGCTCGGCCGGACGGGAGAGGTACAATTTCACTACCAGCAATGAAGGTCCAACACTTTTAAACTTCCATGATAAATTATGCATCTCGACAGAGCGAACCGGCAAGCGGGAGTGTCCGGTAAAATGGGTAAAATTTCATTTCAAAACGAAAATAGCATCGCCCGGTACAACTTTGTTCCGAAAACTCTTGAATCTCACTTTAGAAACTACTTTTGCTCGCACCAGTACCAGAGCGCACGGTTTGTATACAAAACAGTGCACAGGTAATCGTCTCCACCGAAGTTCGTTCTCCCCCACTATTGAATTCAATATAAAACAAGAGAAAATGATGCATACTGCAGCAGCACACACAAAAAAATGACAGCTCGTCTCGAAAACTTTTGCTGGACGAACGAAAAAACGAAGCACACACAACGGGTCACCGGGCCAGGAGCGCAAGGATGAAATGTTTCATATTTCAGTTTTGCACCACAGCGACAGATGAACAAGAAATGATCCAGGCAAGTGGAAAGAAATAAAAAAAGAAGCGAACGCACAGGAAAACTGAACCTGAAGTGGCCCGACACGCCATTTGCGTTTCGGAATGAGTTGAAATTGAAAACTCTTTTACCGGGATGTAGAAATCCGGTGCAGTTGGAAACCCCCTCTTCACGTTGCATCAACCGGATGGAAAGTGCATTGGAAAATTGGTCGACTGGGAAGTGAAGCTGCCGATCCAAAAAAAAAAAACAATCCCCTGAAACACTACACGACAAAGAAATAACGCCCGGCTGAGGTGTGTCTCTGTTTTCCCGGTCCAACTCCTGGTCACCTTTTGTTGATACGCGTGATCCATTTCTTTCGGTCGGAAAACCCCGAATTTTTCCGAAAACCGAAGCCTAGGACCGCCGGTAAAAAAGTGGGGGGGGTTAATTAACATTTCAGCTGGCCAATCGAGTTCGGCGAAGTCGTAAAAGGATTTTCCAACAGATCCCAACCATTCAGTTTTCCACCGCCAAATTGACCGAACCAGGTTCGCAAAAGCACTCTTCCACGGCTTTTCACCGTACAAAAGGAGCAGCAACGAGCAGGAAAAGTGATGAAAATTGAAGAAGAATAATTGGAAATGTTTTCATTTTTAATTAATCGTCCAGTTGCCGGATTCAGCATTTTTTTTCCTCGCTCAACAGCGAGCAGATAGTGAGCAAATTTCCATGGAAAAGTGGGAAAAATTAAATTGCACGAACGCACAAAAAGTACAGTTCACCAGCTCAACGGGCTAAGAGTGTTCAAAGTTGAAAAAGGCACAAAAAAGTCAACTCTCGTGTCGATGAAAATCTGTAGAATTTACGTCGCCTGAAAATTACATGCTTTCCCCAGCACACACACACACACACACACACACACACACACACACACACACACACACACACACACACACACACACACACACACACACACACACACACACACACACACACACACACACACACACACACACACACACACACACACACACACACACACACACACACACACACACAGTTTTGGTAATAAAATTAGCGAGATCGGTCTGTGTGTCTGTTTCAACTAAGGCATAAATTAAAAGCCAGATCAATGGAAGCTTTTATGCCCAGCGGAGAAACGGCACAAGAAAGCGATGCGATGAGATGCAAAAGCGCACGAATTTATTCCGCCACACTAATTCCTTTCATTCGCGTACGTTTTGCATTAGGTGGTTTGTTTTGCTGCCAATCGCAGGACCCGAGCGCAAAAGGATAAGCAACATCCGGCCAATCGGGCGAACACGGTGCCTGATGTGCCCGGCTATTAGTAGGATGGAAGGAAACTCCCCTTCTCTCTCTCCCCCTTCATATCCTTCTCATTTGCATCGGTTCGGAGCGGTTCCAGAATCCGAATGAATAGAGCCACTGATTAGTCTGGCTCCGGCTGCTAGCGGACCTGCAAACCGAGCACGCGAACATGCGTACTCCGAAAGGGGCAGTTAGTCGAATTTTCGATTCATATCCGCATCCGGTAATTGGAAATCGATTTTACATTTGCCAATTGGATATGTTGTTGTTGTTGTTGGCCTCGGCCCCCAAGCATTGAAGACGGGACGCAACGCCTCCGGTGCGCTGCGTAAATCCCATCCCAGCGTCAGATACCGGTAGCTGGCGAAGGATTGCGTTGTGCCTGGATCGATTTGCATCAATTTCCGTTTCGTACTGTGCACGCTAATATGGTTGCTGTTCCGTCGATGAGCAAACCCGGTGGGCAGGCCTGGGTGGATTGACCTGACCTGGCATATTGTAAACATGTTACCGGGAACGGTATGTTTCATACGGCAGGGCGCAATGAATCACGCAGTGGAGATGTTCCCTCACAAGGTGCACCAGGCAGACCGTAATCGTTGGAAGATTACGAAATTGACTTCAGAGTGGGCGAACTGTTGCTTTCCGAAAGGGATTGTATGGGCTAGTTGCGTTTTATTCCTAGGAATTCAAAATGATTATAGAGAGGAGCTTTAATCTTCTTGTGAATTTAAATTTAAAAACGATTTTTAGTTGAAAATGGTGATAATACAAAGGTCTACGAATGCTTGTGCAAGAATATCTACCAAAGGCAATCCATGAATCTATCTATTTTTCCAGATGCTTATCTTCTTACAATCGTGAAAGTACTTAACTTTAGCATATAAACGAAGACAGAGCTTCTGATAGCTTATGATAATATAATTTGACGCGATAACGCTGCATTTAAACAGACAAGTCAATCAAGCATTGGATATCTACCACCTATGCGATAGATACCGTATCACAGTTTAGTCAAAATAATCCGGACTCAAACGTATGTTCCATCTCATTTCTAAACTCATTTCTAGATGAAGTTGGCTGAGTAGATTTAGCACGAGACGCTGTCACAATTTGAAGACTCGGCTCAATTTAAAGTTCATGTTCATGTGCAAAATACTGAACAGAAATTTCTTATCAAATAAGTGACCGAGTCGCTAGAGAAGCCAATCTTCACTTCGCAAGACCGGGTATTGAACCTAGTTCGAATCGTCGCCCCCTCTAAAGCACTGACAACTTAGCTTCAAAATTATTTGTCAGAGAAACCATACAAATAATGAGCCAAGATCTCTCAACGTTAAAAAAAACTGATTGGTTCTGCTTGCTAGCCAGATTAATGACCTTTCATTCAGGAACAGTTCAGTGGCGGTCTGGTGGTAGAAACGACAGCAGCGCCGGCCTTCACACGGCAGGACCTGAGAGATGGAGTTCAAATCCCGTCTGGTCCCCCTAAGAAAATAAGAAATATAAATGATTCAATTAATAACTATGGCCTAAACACATCACTAGCATCATATCCTATTTCTTCTCAGAATAAAACAAAGTTCACTAACTGTACTTCATTAGGTTCTAAGCATCTTAAAACTCTCCCCGGCATGTGTTGACTCAGTCTCACCCAATTCCCTGAACAAGCTGTGAGTTTTCCACCTTCCCAAAACTTCTTTCACCTATGCAGTTTCCCCTCCAAAAGTTTCCCATCACTGACACAAATTTTCCCAGGGTAAAACTCATTACGCAAATGAACGGTTCGATTTGAGCCGCTTGATCGATGACGATACAGTCAATTAAAAACTAGCTCCCAAACACCCACCCCCAGGGCGCCACCCGGTTCGCTCCTGATTGAATATCGCTGTTCCATCAGCGTCAACTTCCATTTCCCTATCGATCTTCACCGGCGGTGGCCACCGACCGAGCAAAAGATATTTTACATGAAAACTTGCTCGACGCGTTCGACACCGAGCACCAAACACCATATTGGCTCTATCAATCTTTCCTGTGTAAGTTTCCCGTTCGGTTCCCCCGTTGCCGGCTACCGTGCACCTTTTGATAACGTTTCCCGGTGGGTGAATGACTGACACCAAGTCTCCTCCAAGGGCAAAACAGAACAGCCAGTGTTGCCGCAAAAAGAAAACTTTCTCAGCTCGGCACCGCTGAAATAACAAGATAGGGTGCTGGGCCCTTCTAGCGAACGGTCGTCCCACTATAGACACCGGATGAGTTGACACTAATTTGCCCGGAAATCAATACCGGAAGCAGTCGCGCGTGGTGGTGGTGGCGATGGTGAACCAGCTCGGACTGGTTTTCTTCGGAACCACACACCGGAGAATCGTTTGACGTGATTTTGCCATGCCCCGTCAGCATGAGTTGCTGGTCCTTGGCGATATTAAGCGGCGTGGGCAAGGATTTTGCTGACTCGACGTCAGCAGCCGAATGTCGCCATTAAAGTGGCCATTCAAGACGTTTCTGCAGTGGTGAGTTTTCAATCGACCGGATACGGAAACTTGCTCTTTGCCACGCTTCTTCGCGCCGGGCAAACTTCGCTCGGCCAGACCAGCCAGACCAACCTCACTGTGGGAGGTAGTATTGAAACGTAGTCTTATCGGATTATTGAATCCATCTTCGTTTTTCCTCCCACCAACCAACCTTTCGCTGGGAATCCCACAACCCACAAAACGCACATCATCGGTTACGGTGGTCAAAAACACACTCCAAACCCAATCATCGTTTCGAGTTTAATTCGATAATCTTCCAGCAGTGAGCTCAAAGAGAATTAACTCGGATAACTTTTCGCCAGCTATTGTCGCTTCTCGGGGTTGAAGCCGGCGCCATCCAAAACGCTACTCACTTAATATTTCATTAAACAACCGGTTTTACTTATTTAAAATCTCAATCTTACTGAACTAACTCGTTGCCGCAAAGAGTACTCCCGGGCCAAAATTCGCCACCAAAAAGGATATCGAGTACCGGTTGTTCGGAAACTGCGGATCGTTTACAACCCAGACGCTAGCTTCTTCCCCTTTGGGGGTTTTACATTTGAGCCCTTTGCGGGTTTTGTTTCAAGGGGGTTGCAAGCAAGCTTATTAGGTTATTGGCGAGATTTGCTCTTTAAACTTTACTTCACTAACCCTTCAACAGCTCAGCGCAATCTCTTTCAAGCACTAAAAGCTACCGCAACTGCTGCCGTTAACTCGCGCCCGTTGGTGAAATCGCTAGAGCGGGGCTAGATTTGCTTGAGCAAAATGAAACAATAACACTACACAGAGACGGGTTGCTTTGTTGAACGGGGTGCTTTAAAGCTCAAGTTCAACCCGACACCGGAAAAGCCCCGGAAATGATTTCGTTCAATTTGTCAGATTGTCTAAATACGCATGACGGCATCGCGATGATGGGCTGGTGGCTGGATGGATGAAAGCGATCGATGCTGAGTCAGGCGAATTGATTGTAGCACTTTGATAACTTTTCTCATAAGTTGAAAACTTCCGTCTGCCACATATACCCATTAGAGAACTGAAAATATGAGCGTGAAAATATTGATTAAAGGTAAGCTAAACAGACGTGGGAAAGAAAAGCCCCATGACACAGAGAAAGAAACTGTTACTATTCACCATGTCTAGCAAGGTCACGGGAGCGAAGCCTCTCGTACATGCGTGCGAGCGGGAATCACTCACTCACCGACCATGAGTAATGATCCAATAACATCCGGCAGAAGAGCGGTAAGATTTATTACCATTTGTTTGTGCCGCTGTTTCTTTCTACCGTTACGCTTTGCCGCGATCTTTGCAAACATCATTACAAGAATATTTCCAAACATTGTATCACCATTGCACCATAATCATCATCCACAAAGGACACAAAACATTAATGTGACGCACTGGGAGTATGCTGCTGCCTTGGCCTTACGATGGCACGACGGTCTACCCCGCTGAAGAGTGATTGTTTTCTTGGCAGATAATTAAATTAATAAATTATTGCACCCGCACAATAATTTGTCCCCGAGGGACGAGATGGTTTAATGAGGTCGAAGGACGATGGAAATCACTCGAGCTCGACTGTATTAATTTTGTACCGATATCGTTGCTTCCGGTGAAAAAATCCCCAATTCTTCTGACTCCATTTTGCTTCCCGAGTGCTTTTAGTTAAACCATGAATACTTTAATTTTGAGTCTTCTTAATTTTGAGGACAAATAATAGAAATTGGTAGAAGAAGAGAAATGGTAGAGTTCAAGTGGCAAAGTTCAGACAAAGTCCAAATTCTGTTTCTTCTTGCAAGAAACTTAGGTACTTCTCATGAGTTTGGTTAATCTCATATGCTGAAACTAAAGAGCTTTATACTACAAAAATAATGTGCCTGAAGAAGTTGGCCCTCCCAGTGTGATAAAAATGTCCGCACAACAGACACCTTTAAGCCAAATGATGCTCACCTTCAATGAAAGGCCCTTTAAAGTCAATAACAAATATAATAGATGTACTGTAATGAGTTTAACCCAATCTGCTCAACTATTTCGACCATTCTTTACAAGTATCTGAACTGTTTAAAACTGTGTCCAGAGAGATTAGCGATCAGAAGCACGATAATTTGGAATAAAGAGTTGGCAACACTGCACTCCAGAATACGACAGAACGATACACATTGACGTTGAAACTTTACATGTTTTCTCCGACTTTGAGGCGAAAAAAAACTCCAACATGAGCAGGGAAATTAATTCTTGCCCATAGGATAGACTCCTAAAGATTCTCTGAAAGTCGTGGAGGATCTGGCAGAAATACATAAAAAGTAAGTAAATCAACTCCACAGAGCAACAAACCGCGAGGAAAAACTCTCCACAGGCAGTCACCTGAAAACAAAAACACCAAAACGAAAGAAACACTTACCTACCTATCACCTTAGGCCATATCTCGTTTACTTCCCGACGACTCCACCGGATGCTCAGCGAAACTTCCTAATAGACGCGCCATCTGCTGCGTACGAGCCGGGCCAAGTAAATGTTGGATATTCGACAGACGGCCACTTCCGTTTGACAGCTGTCAACGTTTCCTAGTGCGCGGGAAAAGAAGTGTGTAAAGTGCGGGAGCATCACTAAGTTATTTGATTTTCCGCATCAGCCCTTTCCCAAGAAAAAAAAAGCCGTACCCTTGACTTCATTTGTCAAATTCATGCAATTTATTTTCGCTTTATTATCATTATTTCTGCTATTTCCATTACACCATTTTATTCTTCACCAATGCAGCAGCAGCAGCTGTAAGGCTCTGTGGCTTTCCGTTTAAGCCTATTGTATAGTATCCACTTTGTGCGAGGGATTGGTTTCGTTATGATCTGTTTGCCCTTGTCCGGTTCGGTGCTTGACGTACCCATCATCTTGACGCCAAGATTGACTTGCTTTTGCACTTTTTGCCTTAAGGCTTTAAGGCTGCGTCCTGTGAGCCATAGATTTCATGAAGATTGATTCTCTCGTGCTCTCGCTTTTTTATTCTTTCGATAGAAGAGCACTGAAAGTGTGGAATCTAGTATTTATGCCCCTTTATTATCGTCCAGTGATTAATGGTCGTAAATGAAAAGAATGTGCTCGAGTTCGATTCAACATCGAGCAAAAGGGACGCAGGTTTTATTGGGTCCAACCAGATCTATGAATGATTTATAATTTCCACCAGCGCGACAAAAGCCGAAGTGTCCTTCTGAAGCGGACGATTGTTGTCGATCCATCTTATCTACCAAAAGGGATCTTAATGGAACACTCCGTGTCGTGACACGTCGACAATACACAGCGAGGATTATGTGCGTGAGTTTTCTTCAATTTTCAACGCCACTCCCGAGATTACGACCTCATCCGACAGCAACGTATCAATCCGATGACAGACAGCTCCCGGGGTAGATTAAGCTGTCGATGACAGTTCACTCGTCACGTCAAAAGGATCCACGAGGCAGGCGAAAGCCAGCCGAGGGATTATCGACCATGATGAAGCAAACAGCGGGAAACAAACACACACACACACGTTGTGGGACACACCTTTTCGCAAAAAATCCATCCTCGGGTGCTTCAAAATTGCTTCTCGATAAACCCACCGCCGGCCGGTTTGCCCTTTGGTGTCATTTTTCAGCGCATACCTGTACGGTGGCCACCATCTGTTTTCTTCAATTTCGCTCAATTTTCTCACCTTTTTCGCTACCAGTTTTGCATCTGCCCCCCTTTTGCTTGATTCGATTTTTGCTACGAAAAGTAAATGAAGATTCAAACGACCGAGAACCGGTCGTCGTTCGTCGTGCTTGAGGCTGGCACCGGTGCTGCCAACGGTTTTTCTTCTTCCATTCTTTTAGCTCTCTCTCTCTCTCTCTCTCTCTTGCTCACTCTTCAACAATCAATCCCTGTGCGCCGTGAGGATTTTCTCGGATGAGTTGCACGAATCGCGCTAAGCGAGATCTGCTTCGCATCGTGCGCCAAACACGAAATCGATCCCACCCGGCGAAGAAGAAGAAAGTAAAATCGACACGTTGTACCGATGCTGCCCGCCGCTGCTTCTACTCGTGCTTGGTCATGCAACAGCAGCATCCACACCGACCAAACGGTACCAACAACATTTGCCATATTTATTGATTATATCGGCCGAAATGGTGATTGGGAAAGAATAAACTATGCTCCCGTGCCTTGCCAGCTGGTTCCCTAGCGTTCCCAAATATTCAAAGATTTGCCCTCCCCAATCTCAATTTCATCCTCCCGCTTTTCCGTTTTCACCCCAGACACCCATTATTTACATCCCAAACCTGTGCTGCTCTAAATTCACGCCCTCCGCGACAATAAAACCGGTCGGTCGGTGGGTGTCGGTGGGCGTTGAAACATCGCGAGGTATCGAAAAGATTGAGCGGCCGATTTTGTGGTTAGGCATTCGTACGCCTACCGTACGACACGGTTCAATCCGCTTGTACCGGCACATTTACGCATTCGCATCCGATATCGCATTCGTAATCTGGGGCCTGTGCGTGGTTTGGTTTCGGGGGTTCACCGTTTGAACAGGAGAAAGACAGATTGAACCACCCGGAACCGTTACGCCCGGGTTGGAAGTTTGTTTTGTTTCACGCAACGTCGAGCCGTACAATCGTGTGGTGTCAAATTGACAGACGCTATTAGTACCTTGGTTTAGTCGGGTGTGTGCGTGTGTGTGCGAGTGGGATTTGCCTACTTTAATGCTAGATGGCAATCGGCCTGATTCGTGTCTCCCTCGTGTCTTTAGTGAGAAGTACACTATTGGGAAGAGCCGGAAAGGCATATGGAAAAGAATGTATAGTAGAATTTTACATGATTTACGTTTATTATTAATTTTAATTATTTTCCACTTCATCAAAGAAATTTAATTTAAAAAATTAAGGTTTTGAAGCTTTTCAAATATTTTTGCAAAATCATTTCAAACTTTTTTCTTAACTCTTGCATAAAATAATATAACAAAAACGATTTGATTTTTTGTATTTTTCATCGATAATCGATAATCATCGATGGAGACGCCTAGTACTTTGTACGGGTTATGAGTAGTAATATCCAGCAATACGGCCAGGCCTTCATAAATAAAAAAAGTATAAATATCCACTTTACTTAACTTAATATTAAAAGACAAAATACTTAGTTTGAGTTTTCCCGATATTTAAAGTAATAAGTAATAATATTATTTTAAGTACTTAAACTAATGTTTTATCTAACAGAAATCTCGTACACGATACTAATATAAAATGTTGTTTAATTCACATTTCTTCTACTTCTTCCTTGGTTGTACATCCTCGAAGGTCTTGGCCTACCATTTCTGGCTTTCTGTTACTTGATTTTATTTTACTTGTAGCTCTATAGTCAGACCTGCGTACGGGGATCTGGATGGGATTTGAACCCCGGTCCTGCCGTGTGAAAACCGGCCTCAAACCGGAATTGATGTTGGTTTGCAAATCAGTCTAATAAAAGTTTTTTAGAGTTGCACTACACATAACATGGTTTAAAGTTAAACTAAACAATTCAATTAAACTATAAACGATTTACCAAACAACATGTGTGAGAAATTTTCCTCACACAGTGTTACAGATTAATGACCCACCACAATACAAAACGTCTTCACGCGAAGATCACTCACTCACACACCCAAACCGGCATCGGATGATTCGTAATAAAATATGACCACTGCATTACTTCAGGCCAGCCGCACACACACACACACACTACACGGCCAAAGGAAAGGAAATTTGTCTCCCATCATGCACCTGATTTCCCCGATGAATGTCAGCTGCCTACACCGAAACTCAAAGCACCTTCATCCAGCGGTTTGGCTCGTTAACTGCAGACATCATCCACATGAAAAAGCATCCCATTGTTTTCTACCGCAAACCACTCCATCTCGTACTCGCAACACTCTCTCTCTCTCTCTCTCTCTCCCTCTCTCTCCCCAACATCAAGGTTGCGTCAGTTGAGGTGAATTCCTGCAACGTTCTGGTTGATTCTCTCGCTTGATGGAAGCATGATTAATGGGGTTCGCGCGCTCAAGATTTATTCAAAAAACTCCACCCACCCGATTCCTTGAGCTGACCCACTTTTCTTCGCTGCAGTCACGCCAGCTTCGGCACGAATGACAGCGAACTTTGCTTTTCGCCTTTGTTTAAGCAATGCAAAACTCCAAGCCAATCAGTTTTATCGTCAGCCGTGTGAAATACGTTTAATCCCCGCGAGCATTAAGTGAAATTGAAAACCCCCACCCGAAAATGAAGGTAGAAAGCGCACCAACTCGCCCGTACATTTGTTATTGTAGATTTAATTCGAATGCACATTTTGCATAAACACACACGCACGCCATAGCAAGTATATTGGAGCGTACACGATTTTCCCATTACAGTCGATTGCTGGCGGGGCTGGGGTTTTTTTTTGTAAATTGAGAAGGACAAGCAACAACAGAAGTAAAACGCAGTACAACGCAAGAATCAAACAGCAAAACACGGCTGCCGATTTTTCCGACTCATTTTGCTGTGTCGGTCGGTCAGTCGGGTTGAATGTTGATTTGCGGACGAGTGTGTGTGTGTTTTCCACTGTTGATTCGCTTTAAATTAATTCCAGTCGATTTAAATAAATGATTGAAATGATGAAGCAAGTTAAAAGCGCGTACGGAATCAGTGTCGAAGCCTGTTTATCTTCAGGGTATTCTGTTATGGTTTATTATGTTCCTAGAGTTTGCTTGGTATATTTGTACTAAATTTCCTATTTCACAAGATTGTTTTAAATACATTCGCATAAAATCCAACTGTACTCTCTTTAAAAATAGCTTAAAGTTGCCTTAAAGCACAACAGCACAACATCATACTCAATCATATAAAAAGGCTTAACAATTTCACCTATTCCAAGTGGTGCTTTTGCCTTCGCTCCTCTACACTCCTCTGCAAAGGATGGATATTATCGATTTTCTTACAGGATTTTGTGGCAAATTTAATTTTCACTCCCCTTACACCACACCACAGAGTAATGCAATTCGGATCCGTTCGTATTCGTACAGATTCGCAACCGTTCGTACCGGCACCAGAGCGGCACAACCTTTATCCTAACCAGTGATCAATCTACCGAGCAGTACTTCGGTTCACTTTCTTTCTCGTCCATACATTCTTCTCGCTCGCCCCGAACTTTAGGGTGGTCGTGTGGCAGGACCGAGTAACGTAAAGTAAGTGGAAAATCTTCATACATCCAGCGTACCACACACAAGGAGAGAAAGAAGTCCAATCCATTTCACCACAGCAAGCAACGAAGGATTGCAGATTGTTGAGTATGTGTGATTGCTACAATTGGCACAATCCGAACCGATGTGATTTATTGCACAAGCTACTTCACGAACCGAAACCACTCACCAAGCGAGTTGGTACGTAGAGGTGGAGAAACGTGAAATTAAATCAGTACGCTCTATTGTTGCTCTACTGTGGTTGGCAAGTTTGACGAATAGTATGAGCGAAATTTCTTTCTTATCGCAACGCTTCGTTCGATTGTTCTGCTAACAAATTGTTATTGACACCATCAAGGAAAAAGTGGGACAGAAGGGTTAAATATCATCTACATAATAAGAAAACATTTATGGTTATTTCAAGCATTATGCGAGGACATTTCTCGTACACTGATCTGATGGATGGAGGCGCCCAGTACTTTACTGAATTTTGTAACATTTGCACGAGAACAAAATAAGATAAATGTTTACAAAAATTGATTTTATTTGAAAGAAATAAAAATTTCATCTACATAACAGCAATGAATTTCCCGTGCTTCCAAGCATTAAAGTTGATCAATTATTGTATATAGTATTTATCGATGGAGGCGCCTAGTACTTCACTGTGTGTCGTAATAACATAGCATCAACTTGCTCTAAACCATTTTAACTAGGAAAATTACTAACCAAAATATTTAAAATAATGAAAATTTTACGGTTTAAAAAAAATTGGGAAATTTCATCTCGTTTATAGAAAAACAAAGGAATAAAATTAGGAGCGAATAAACAAATGTAAACTTTAAGGAGCGGGAGAGAGATAGAGAGAGAGATAGAAAGAAAGAAGAGCATTATTATGACAACAATTAAGAATTAAATTAAGCTCCCTTATCACAGCTTCCATGACATTTACTTCACACAATCGAATTGACCTTTACATCATCCATCCAAACGCCAAGTTTTTTTTTCGTGAAACATTATCCCAAACCCACCTTTTTGCATTATTACTATAATGCGCACCGAGGGAAAGGGGGTTAATTAATGCAATCAATTTCCCTTGCATCATTTCCCAGCGCAGTGAGTTGTCTGCATGCAAAATGGCGAAAAAAAGGGGTGACCGAATGAATTATTCAGTGTGGTCGACGTTTATCGATGTATATTTATCGCCATTATCAAATTTGCAACAATTTAAGCGTGCCGCGTTTTCGCTTCTCTTTTTTGTTTCGCATCCCCACACGATCAAAGCACGGCTAAAAACCATGAAAACCGGGGAAGTTAATTGACTTATTCCGTGACCGATGATATCCCTTAATTTGTGCCGATCATTGGTATTATCGTACCACCTTTCAGAGGGCCGCAGCAGCAGCACGAGCCTAACAACATGTTACCCGTAACAGCAGCGTGTACACGTGTATTTGTATATGGGAACAATAATTGAATTAATAAGCGTGTGTAGCGTAATGTTTAAACCAAGTACAAACCACAGAGTGGCAAGGGATGGCAGAGAATAGGGGCAGAGACCCGCCCCGTCACCCATTGCCAAAACCCGGTTCTCATCTGGTGCTACCTTGAACCTGATGAATATTCATATAAATCAATAAAACCCTCCGGCACAATTACCCGCCGTTGGCATAAAGCATAAAGCAGAAGGTACGAGCTGCAGTAATTTGTACATTGGGTGTACTAGCAAAAATCAACAGGCACCCAAGAGACCTGAATAAGAGGTGTTTAGCTCTCTTTTCCCCTCTCTCTCTCACTCTCTCTCGCTTTGATCTGTCAGCCAACTCACTTATGCAGCACATCTCCAACGTACCCGAATCGGATATCAACTGCATGGCGGTGCATGCAGCACGTTCGCTCTCGTCTACCGTCCGTAATTTAGCGTGACATCGAAAACGAGAACAAAAGCGACCCGGAACTGGATAGAGTCACTTTTCGAACTAGACGATAACTAGCTGCACGGGTCTGCTGGCCCTGGTCATGGTGCTCTACTATTTGTGCAACCGTGCACCAGAAAAGCGACATAGCCCACCGGTACGGGATATGGCTGAACGACGAACGTAGTCCGTGATTTATGAGCACACACAGGCCCCCACTGGGTGCGCTTGTGCGTGTATCGTGCCGGGAAGTGAACCATTTCGAATCAGTGCCAGATGAACCTTTTCCAACATTTGACCCAAAAATGTTATTTAGCGACATACTAGTCGCAGCAGTAACAGAAAACGACAAAAGAAGCTTGGGTCCTTCTCTTTCGAGCTTTCTTATCCGAAACACAAACGAAACACAGCTATGGGTAGTATTTCCAGAATTGCAGTAAGGGAGAATGTTGTTTCGAATACCTTTGCTTCTCAAGCTAGTTCAAACTAGAGAGGGGGAATGCATTTAGCGTAGCGAATGGACAACAACGTTGACCTTGTTTTGTTGATGCTGGTGCGACTGGAATCAAGCAAGCGAACGATGAATTCTACTTTTCAGTTAGGGGTTGAGTAAGGGCACAAGGACGAACTGAGGCTGGATGAATTATCTGTTGATTTGTTGAGAGCTGCTGCTACTAATTGGTTCCACTTTTACGAATTGATAATTAGTCCACCGTGGTTGACTGGTGCTCCATGGCACTTCAATGTGGATACAATTTTTGCCATTTTAATTTGTTCTGTATTCTGTGTTGTGATAAGGATAATGATATTTGAGGCTTAAAATAAATTGTAAAGTAAATTGCTATTTAGAGCTGGTTAAAAATTTTATAGGATAAAAACTCAAAAACATACAAAGAGTAACAAAGCAAAAAGACCTCCTGAATATCCATTACTGAAAGAACTACTTTTGATATCCTCCTCCTCCAATTTCAAAAAGCTTAGACTAAGTTTTACTCAAAAAAAAACTATGGAAATCAATTAAATAGTAGCACCGTAATCTCATACTTGCGCCTAAAAGCAGCCTATTTCGCATCTCTGTAGGTTCGAGCAGCTGCTCGACGAAGTATCTAAGTAAAGAATTATTCGAGCAGTTTAACAATGATGCTCGCTTATTTGGAAAAGCTAAAAAAACCTTCATGCAATTGTTTAAAGAAGTAAAGTACATCTTCGTTTCAATTTTCCAAGTTAATATTCAACTGTAATGACTTCTATCGTTTAGAACGAAAATATTTAATTGAAATATAAATGAAAACTGATAAAAATTTCACCCTTCACTCACGCTAACAAAATCATTCATCCGCCCTTTTGATGTGGCCGTAAACTATCCCTACACCAGACAAAAGTTTATTTTCACAACAATTTGAACTTGTTTTGCTGGCAAGGGGCAATTTTCTCGCTCAAAAACAAGCGAATAAAAAAAATCAGCTTGAAAAATAGATTTTCTTACTTTTTTACATACTTTAAACCTAACCACCACACAGGACCAGTGCCGAAACGAGCAAGGAGGAAAAACATATTCACTTCAAAGCTCATTTCCTACCGAAGTTAATAGACATAGTTGCGTGGCGATATAAACAAAAGGCGGTTGGGTCCGTTCTGTTTACATCAATTGTATTGAGATAGTAGCAAGATTGCAGGCTGGGAAGGGAGAGAGAGAGAGAGGGGCGGAGAGTGTGTTTGAACCAATTTTCACACCAACACACGTTAATACTCACCACAAACTCGTCCGTTCCCGGGCAGGAGTACGAGGTAAACCGCAACATCCTGCTGCAACTGTCCAAATAGATTGAAGACCCCAGGAAACCCCTGAAGAGAGTGATAGAAGTAGGAACGCAAATGAGGAAGGTTAAAAAAAAGATTCTACCTAAGCCAACCTAGGTTCGAAATACGGGTTTCGGAGGGCGAAAGAACAAATAAAAAAGCGATGAGAGGGGAAAAAAACGAATTCCACCAACTGCTGCTAATCAACAAACCAGCAGCACGCATCCAGCATCCAGTGGCACGGTGGAAAATTGTTATGACTTTGGCCTTCAGCACGCGGCCGCAACGGAACGTGTTGGAGAGTCACGGCACGGACGGTGGGCGTGTGCTGCAAACGGAGGGGGGGAAGAATGCTTTTTAATCATAACATCAACCTCACGCGAGCACCATGACGTCATCCTCATAAACCATCGCTTCTGGGCCAGCGCTAGCCCAACCACGTGTTGACTGACATTTGACTTGTGTTTTTTGTTGTGTGCTGCTGCCGATGGCGATTCTTTTCACTGATTAACTCTACATCCTCCAGTTTTTTTTTTGTTCCTTCGGCCTGTACTGACCTGGTTTATCTGCTTTTTTTCTTCCACACAGAGAATGTTTCCATAGCAATGGGAAAAGCCGCGCGACGGTCAGTTGCGTCAGATCCGTCGTCGCCGACCTTACCCTACCACTACCAACAAGAGCAGCAGCAGCAACATCAACAACACCACCAACGGCAAGTGCACCCGCAAGAGCACTTGTACTATCCCTCGTCCCTATCCTACTCCTCCTACACGCCTTCATCGCCGTCCTCGCCGTCGTCAGCGTACGCGGACTCCTTCACCGGTGCTAGCTACCCGGTACCGTCGCTCGCCTTCTCCTCCACCCCTGCCGGTCCACAGCTGCAAGCACCAAGAACCGCAACGCTCCAGTCGGGTCCGCCGGTATTCGGTTCCTCGTCGCTAGCACCGGCCGGATCAGCAGAGCCCGGGTCCGGTGCGAACGATCTGTTCATCCATTCGTCTACCGCGGCCACACCCAACAGCAATATCACACCGGAGTTTAGGTATTTGAATGTCTCTTCTTCGCTAGTCCCTTTCTCCCACGAAGTGCACTTTTTTGTCACCCATTTTGCTCCCGGTTTCTCTATCCTAGCATGCTAATCCTGTCGTTCGTTTTTACTGCTCGATTTTCCCTGAAGCTTCTCAGCAAATGCAACTCCTTTTTTTGCTTAATCTGCATGTAACTATCACCTTCTTTCTCTCACTCTCTCCTTCACCAAGAACACACGAAAACACAATTTTTGAAATCAATACTCTAATCACGCAGAAAAAAAAACCAACTTCCCCAGGAGAAGCTTTCCCAAACTCGGAATGGTCGGAATTCTTCCCTGCTTATCTCTGTATCTTCCATCAATTATGGATCTGTTCATGCGGTTTTAATTACATTGCACTCTCGTATTCTCACGGTGTATGCGCCTGTTGCACGAGTGCATCCTTGCCCAAGCATCGCCACTACACGATCCATACTGGGTGAACAATTTTCGTTCGTTCCCGCACCATCGACACCGACCGACCGACCGACCGACCTTGGTGAACAAATTAACGGCCACAGAGCTTCGGTGCGCGAGGTCGAGAGAACGCTGCCGCTGCTCTATGTCGGATACGAATGGTTAGTAATTTAATCTCCAGCCCGGTGCACGCCCGTGTATTTGTGGTTCGCGGGATAGATTATCATGTTGTTCGTGGCGAGCTGAACCCGCTGACCCCCGGGCTGAGGTCGATTGGTTCATTTCATCTGATCCGGCGCGGCAGTCCGGTACGATCTCATTAGTGCAACCTTGCACATCGTGCCACGGTGTGAAGGTCATTGCGTATTTCGTTCCTTGCACTTTAGGGTTTTGACGGTTTAGGGCCACGGCTTACACGCTTCGTTCCACTCCATTAGACGCACAAAACGGATCGAACCTGGACGTCTGTTAATACAGCTTGAAATATTTACTATACAGTTTGAATTTAGATTTTAACTTCAAATGTTCTACACCGATTTAGGCGCCTAGAACTTGGTCTACTAAATTGGTAATACAATGGAGACGCCTAATGCTTTATGTCTATAGTGATGGAGACGCCTGGTACTTTACTTTTATCATGATGGAAACGCCTGGTGGTTTATATATTGTTATGCTCAAGAAGCCTGGCACTGCAATAAAATAAATATGAGGGAGACGCCTATTACATCAGATTCGAATTCACTTCTTAATTTTGAATTCTTTGCAGCTGTTCTTTCTGTTTCGTAAAATATTTCTGTTTCGTATACCCACAAACCTAAAACAATTAATCTGCGACAAGCGCAGGAATTATGCTTCATGCAGAAACATGATTTGTTTATGCCATTTTAAGACACTTTTAATTTTCGTTAACAACCCATAAAACCTAGCCGACCGTGAAGCTCAATTGCTTGACCGTCTAGACCAGTCTTGACGTAGACTTCGGCGAATTATACCGCTTACAGCGTCTTGTGTTTAATATACTTCTCAAACAACAACGGCAAAAAAAAAACACAATTCTTTCCCATGCCAACGGTCAATAAAGTGTATTGCGCCCGTAAACGCCCGGGGGTCAATAAATTAGGCATTACAATCATAATTTTTCCTAACCTGCTCCACGGGAATGGGTCTCAAAATAAAAATTCCAAAATATATCCACGAATACCCCATTACCATAATAGGCTGTGCTGTTTCGTTATACCTTCGCTCCTCTGTTTCTGGGCACATTCGGTCCAGTATTTTCTTTTTATTTTTTGTTTTGCGGAGTGTCTCGAATTGTGTCCTGATGATGGCAGCAGCAGCAGCATCAAGCGATGGTATTTACCTCGCTGTGCCTTCACCTGCCCATTTACTGTCCCATAAATCTTTCCACTTTAATCCTCCGTCCTTCAGCATCCTGCTCGAGGAAAACGAGGATCTCGCCCGTTTTTCTCACCGATCATCATCAACGATGACGACGACAACGTCTGTTATACATTGGGAGGTTGGGAACGAAAAAAAGAAGTCCAACGTGAAGCGCTGTCGGTTTTGCCGAAAGAATCAACCGACATCCCGGGGATCCACGGTATCTCAGTGTGCCGTTTGTTGGGGATCTTTATGTCCAAGCGAAAACAAGGGTATGATTCACTTTTTTATATCTTTCACCCACCACTTCAAACCACTCGGTTTGAGGTGGATGGAGAAGGCAATATGCAAGGGGGAAAAAGCGAACAAAAGTGAGGAACTAAACAAACCGTGCACCCTGAATGACAATGTTAATCTTTTGCGACAAGATGGCGGATGGACGGCATAATGTCATGGCTATCCCGAAATTGTGACTGAAGTGCCCGACCCACCAGCGTGAGATACGACACAAGCTATATTTATCCCGAAAGGACATCCTTACTTATTACGACCCATGCTAACACACACCCTCACACACACTGCCTGCTTGATATGCGCACACACCTTAATTGCTTTCACTTCCAAAATCCATGCAAAGATATGACCAAAACGATGACACAAAAAAAATCTCATCAGCTCGTTGTACCGAGTACTGACCCTTACAGGACTACGTCATCTGTAAGCTATGCTATCTGTCTGTCATTGGGTCTACATGTCTGTCTCTCTCTCTCTCTTTTCTCTTCCTCAACAATCTATCTTCTGTCTCTCTCTCTGAAACAACTCTCCTTCTGTCTCCTTCCTGTCTCATGTTCGTTGTTCTGTGTAAAATCCTCACCTTCTGTTACCTGCCCAACTATCCCTCTCAACAACAACTTCGTAAAAAAACCCATCATAATCCTTCCAAAAAAACCCAACACCAACGTTTAATACGTTGCGGTCTCCGTGCTACATACTATCACCGGTGGGTCCTTTCTTGCGGTAGTAGTCCTACGCCGCAAACCAGCAGCCCCGTTACATACGCTACCAGTCGCGGCAGTAGCACCGAACCCGGCAAGACCGGACCCCCGGTTACCGAGCCTATCCAACCCACCCAAGCCACCCTGTTACCGTCGTTTCGTCTCTCCAGCAACCAAACGCAGGTCGACCGGGAACGGGAACGGCTCAGGATGGAGTTTTACGCCACGTACGACGTGATGACCGGCGTCCGGATAGCGGCCACGCTCGGCGGTTTCTTCGGCCTAATGGTGTTCCTTGTCATCTACAAGAGCCGCACGCGGTCGACGGCCAAAGCACTCAAGGTAGGTCTTAGCACACATGCCAGGTTTCGCAGGATTTTGCTAGAAAAAAAAAACATTCAAAGTAATAACGAAAGGTGAACCAAATCAAATGTTAGTTTTGATATGAATTACTTTGACGATAATTAGTTTGATTTAAATGCTCCGAAAAGGATTTAAAGCAAAGAAATTTGGCTTTTGAGAATGAACTTAATTTCGTGCCTGAGAAGAAACTTGTTTGAGTGGACTGAAGTGTTCAAGTCAAAGAAATCATTCAAAACTCTGGTTTCTTTAGACTTAAACTATGATTTTCAAATTTTGATAACTACTTCTGTTGCTTACGATAAAACTTAGAGTACCAAGACACACAAGATATTCAAGCTCAAGCTCAGTGTTGTTTAAAGCACTTCCAAAGGGAAAGCAAAACTTGCCAAACTAACAACTTTATTTGCAAAACCCCTGCAAAACATTTCTCATTCCTCCCCGAAACCGACGGTGAAAGAATAAGCAGAAAAGCAAACACAGAAACCAAGCACAGCGAACGCGAACAAACAAGACGGACAGGTCGAGAGCAACATCAATTAGCATATTGTTTTCGCAACATGTTGATTTTCGCTGGAGTTGGGCTGGAGTTTCGCTGGAACAAGTTTTCGCTTGAATGCAGCCACATCAGACGGATGCAGCAGAGTTTAAACTATGATGCAGTTGTTTAGCAAATGTTTTCGTGAAACTTTTCTCATAGAGAAAGAGTTTTCATAATGAACTTGATACCATTCTCTATCGCAGGATCCAACGATAGCGGCCGTCGCGGCAGCCGTCATCCAGGAGGAGGAAGAACGTGAGCTACAGGAAGCGATAGAAGCGACCGCATTCTCGTTACTACAGGAAGAGCTAAACATCAACTACCCCGGGCTGCAGCGCGATCGGTTACTATCGCTCGGCAACATTAGTGCACCGCCGATGCTGAGCCGTGGCCGTCGTATGTCCTCGATCAGTGGCGGTTACAGCAGCCTGCTCAATCCTTCACGACGCTTCTCGTACAGCAGTACGCGGGGACATCGGAACAGTGTTTCGGTGTCCTCGCGGGTACTCAGTGCCTACAACATGGGTGGCAGCTTCGGGCAGGACGATTACGTGCTCGAGAGTGACGGCGAGGAGGCGGACGACGCGTTTGACCAGTTTACGACGACCGCCGAGATTGGATATCCGAGCAATTATCTTTCTGTGCCGAATAAGGTACCTGAGGATGATAGTTTTACCGTTGGATATCGCTAGTTTGACACACATTTTTGATTTCCGTTCTTCCAGTGCAACGAATCTCGCCGCAGCAGTGCGATGACGTGCTGCAGTACGGAGAGTTCCTTCCTCGAGCGACGATGCTCCGCCATCACGCTCGGCCTTTCCTCCTTACCACCGATATCGCGTTCGCCGTCGAGGCAGCAGAGCCGCGACGACACGACCGACTGGGAACCGTTCTATCCCGGCATCAACATCATCGAAGCGACACCGAAGTCGTCGCCATGTCCAAGCGAACGTATTGCGCACCGAACGCACGGTACGAATTCGGAACGCCCGTCTACCAGTCGGGGCAGCCGGACGGGACAGCTGCTCACTCCACAACCTTCAACGTCGGGTGGCGGCCCGCGGATAATCACCGCCCCGCTGTTCGATGACAGTTCGATCGACTGCATCTCGGAGTATCCGATCGGGAGCACTCTGGAGGACGGCTTCGGGTACCGTCAGCGGCAACAGCCAACGACCCGTCACTACGGTAACGGACGATCGGATGAGGTTAGTTTAGCGAACGGAGGTGTCCTACACCAGCCAAGAACGGTTAGCGTTGCGGAAGGTCGCAACGCCACCGTACACACTAATACCAGTAGTAATAGCGCAAATATTAATCACGCGAGCGGCAGTGGCACGGTACGTCGTGCTCCGCTAGCATCGCTCAGTTCCTTCAAGATGTCCTCGATCGACTGTCAGGATACGGAGCCGAAGAGCTGTGGGTCGGATTCGGTGTTTGGGGAGGATAGTGGGGCGGATACGGACGAGGATCTGCAGCAGTTCAGCACGGATAGTGACGAGCTGAGCTTAACGATGCCGTACGAAGACGATGAAGATCAGCAGCGGGTACAGCGGGTGGGTCCAAGCCGTGGCTCCCTCTACCGTCGACAGTCAACGCTTGCGCAGGGTGACGAGGAGGAGGATGGGGACGACGGGACACTTTTACCACGGGACGATGCACGGCCGCCCGAGCCACTGTCCGTGTACGAGCTCGAGCACGAGCTCAACGATCGGCAGCATCAGGTGCATCAGGTGCCGACAACCGATACTAGTTATTTAAGTAGTCTTTCAATTAGCCATCGCTCCGGCACCAAGGCCGGGGCGGGCTCGCGGTCAAGCGAACGGGGTGGACCGGGCGTGGGGAAACGCATCGAAACGAAAGCAATCATCGAAAGACAGCAACCAAATGACAGCAATCAACCAAGGCAATCACCGCTCGGGGCCATACCGAAGGTACCGCCGCACGAGTCGGACCGGAAGCGAGCGATGTTGCAGACGAGGACACCAACAACGATCACCACAACAACGGTGCCACCAACCGTTACGGTGCACCTGCCGGATGACGATCGACCGGCCGGTAGCAGTAGCAGTAGACGTAGCGAACCTAACCCGACCAGCACCCGGCCCGGGAGTGCTGACGTGACGCGACAGCAGCAGTGCGTTGAGGTGAACGTTATCATTAAGAACAGTAGCAGCGGTAACAGCAGCAACAACACCACCATTAAAAGTCCTTCTGTGATTCTGGAACTTCCGATACTGGCGATCGACGAGGACGAGGATCCGTCCTCGTCCGCACCGGCCCTGTCGGCGAACGATCCCTGCATTCCCGGACCCTCGAGAAAGTGGTCCAAGGAGACACTCTTCTAGTCAAGGGGCACGCTTCTGCACTTCTCCGTTTCTGCTCACCTCACACCGATCGATCTGTCAATCCGTCCAGAACAACTCCAAGCTCCCTTCACTGTCGTACGTGCCATCTTCTTTAACTCGAAGCAACTACCACATCTCCAACCCCCCTGCGATATTGAAGAAGTTGGCGGAATTGTTGAGAAAATCCTCCCCACGCGAACTGCTGCTACCACTACGAGTCCGAGTCGCAACCATGTAGTGACGTTACACTGTTATTGATCGGTTGATTTGTTGTTGATGTTAGTAGAGGGCGGTTGGCTTAGGTAGTACGTCATGAGCGAACTGTCACCGCTGCTGTCCAACTTTCAAGGTCCAACCCGATGCGCTCTGTAGATAGTAGAGACACTGATATTGACAGGTCAATCCCATGTCTGTCACATTTAGCGATAACGACTTTCTCCCCCATACTCTCACTCACACACACACACACACACATACAGCACATCACACTCACAACCCATCTTCAATCTCTAATGGACCAAAAGAAAAAACCGTGGAACGATATATTTAGGAAACAAATGGAAATGAAACGCGCAATTGATTCTCTCGTGACAATATCCCGTCCCGCGCAAAGCGTACAGCGGTGACGGTGTGACAGGACATTCCTTCCAACGAATTGGGAAAAACAGAAACTCAAAACCCAAATTCTTCACCGATTGAAGCATAACGATTTGAACAGTTCTAGTGTTCCGCTTCCGACTGGTAGGGAAGTCGTCGACCAAGCTGCCAAAACTGAGTTTTCTCGTTCTCCATTTCTTTGAGGCTTCATTTTCTACTCGCAGTCTAAGCGCGAAAACAATAAGGTAAATGCAAAATTAATTAATAATAACACAACTGTCGCCGTGGGATCGAATGTTGCAAATATGTGCCTATTGAAGAAGTGTTCCGTGGTGTCCCCGATACGGTATGAAAATTTCGACCCAAACTCACCCTCAACTCAAACCCAACAAAGCTGTAACTATTATACACAAAAGCCAACCCTTTCATCTAGATTAGTCACATAGTCCACTAGAAACGCTAACTAGAGCGCAAACTGTCTGTAACTAGGTATCGATAGTGAGAATCAAACTACAACAGGTCAACGAGCTACACAATCTCTACACCTGAGCAACTACAAACCTTCTTTCTTCTATGCAGAATGGTGCGAATAGTAATCAGCGAGAGGGAAAACACAAGGTGATTAGACGAAAACTCTTGCCAGATGAGCCAGGTGGGATGGCGAAGTCAAAAATCGACATCCGAGAAAGCAATCAGTAGTTACCAATGCTCTTACTCTTGGTGAAGCGTGTCCTGATGTCGTGCTACAATGTACAGGTGTTTCTTCGGTTCGAGCGACACGCCAGCACCAAGATGTACACCGTGAAAATGGCGAAAAATTATGCAAAATTCGAAATAACCGTTGTGTGTGCTCGACTACTCTTCTTTTCGCATTTCTGTTGCTCCACTTGCCAGAAGCCATCGTTAGACGATCATTTTCACCCATAAGCACTTATTTTACTGCTCATTTACCCTTACCGGGAGCCGGGTTTTTTTCGACGCCAACATGGTCGCGGTTTTACTTGTCCCATACAATGTTATCGCGATTCTGTTGACCTACCAAAAACGACTCCAAATTGGTGCTTTACCTCGGTAAGGTGTGAAAGAAGCGAAAGCTAAGAAAAAAGTGCTCCGTAAATGTTTAACCGAAATTGTGAAATGAAAACCCGTGACCCGGATTGTGGGATAGGAATTGAAAAACTCACCCCACCCCCGACAAAGAACCAAGACCAACTGCGATTCAAGAGAAAGCCGAAAGAAAGTTACATCGAAACCGAAGCTCATCAGAAAGCCTTGACGCAATTTAAATATTCATGAGCTTCTGAATGCCACACGGAATCAGGTAGCAGACGGGTAGGAAGGCCCCAGAAATCTGGCTCAAAAGATGGGTTTCCAGTGAGTGTCTTTCACCGTGCCGGAAATGTAACTTGCAACGAGCGAACGAATCGGAGAACGGTGCAACAACAATCACAGAAAGCATGTGATCGAAAATAGGATTCAGGAAACAAAAACCTCTCGCCGTGAGCAACTGAGCCTTGAAGTACGCGTAGGTGATGTGGAGAACTGTGCGCTCCAGAACCTGTAGAACTTCATTCAGCAGCATTCCTTCACTGTGGCATCAACGACACCGAAAGTATGCAATTTCGTGGAATTTTCTCTCAACTTTCCTCAGAAGTTCCAGGCTTGGCTTTCGCTTTGCTCTTACGCGCGAAAGGAAACTCGTGAGCGGAAAGGAAAAGTTAATCACAATATTTTCGTGTAACTGTTGATAGCGTGGTAAATCATCATTTCCGGAAGGCGGGTAATTGAAAATTAAATTGTGCTCATGGTTTTTAGCACCCTTTGCTGACACGGGGTAACGAGCGTCCCGGCTTTGACTTCTTGGAAGGGCGCGGATATGCGTCCCATCAGGAAGACTTCAACAAGGACGAACATTATTTTTTGATTACTTCAGCGTCAGGTGAAGTGCTTTGGATAACATGAGTTGGCATGTGTTTGGATAATCCCGCACAGGGATTGGAGATGTGTGGAGCACACTTGTTGAACCAGTTAAGGTGTTTATAAGGCTATTATGAAATAGAGTTAAAAGATGGCTTTTTTCGTGTTTATTGAGCAATTTTACATTTAACCTACTCAATTTTTATATTTTAAAATATTTTTTATGAAACTTTGTAAAGCTTAACGAGGTCCCCAAATATTTTTAAAAGCAACAATTAAACTGATATAAATTAAAAACAAATCAAAAGGATTGCTCTCGCAACGAAGTGAAACGAAGTGAAACGAAGGCAAAAAATAGTTAGAAAAAGTGAGTAACAAAAGTGAGAAGAACGGGATTGAAAAAAATCAGATAAAAGAAGGATATAAAACTCTCGATAAAAATTAAACACAACACAAAAATCTAGAAACTAAACTAAAAGAAATATAAAAAACTACAAAAAACTAAACAATCAACCAAACCAATCAATCAATCAACATCAATCGTAAGGTAAAGACTAAGAGGATAAGTATTTTACAGACTCGCCGTCACACGCCTCTCACACACACACACACCTAGAAGACATCACGCCAGAACTCTCTAGTCCCGGATGTAGGAATGTAAACTAATAGCCACAACACAAAAAAACAAGCAAATAAACTCGGTGTACTATACACTATATTCTATGTTGCCTTCGGAGTTGAACTGTGAAAGACCAAATCTGTTTTAAACTGAGCTAGGTTTAATGTTGCGTGCGTGTGTATAAATGTGCGTATGCGAACTATATGCGTGTGTTGGAAAATTAAAAAAAAAGTTAAAGCAATCTTAAGGAAACAACACAATCTCAAACACAGGTGCTGGAATCAAAGAGAAGCAGTAGAAGAAGCTACTACAGTAACGATCGATAATCAGAATGTCAATTTCGAGCACACACAAAAAAAACCACAACCAAAACAAACGAAAAACAATCTTATTTTACGTCAAAACGTTTAGAACCTTAGATCCAGTAGCTGTTTATAGAAAGGGAGGTTAGTTGGTTACTACGGCTACTACGTGACGTGACGCGTATTACTACCACTGACTGTACACACTGTAGTAGCTGTATACTTCCAATCGAACTACATCTGGCGTTCGGCGCATCTAATTGTGATTTGAATAGGGACACTTCGGACAAAGCGCGGTCTCGAACGGGTAGCAAACTGTGACAGCTGTGTCACCCACAATTAGTATTAGTAGCTTGGTGAATGCATGCACTCGGTTTCTCTCCTCGGTGGTAGTCGTGTCGGCAAATGTCTAGGCTGTTGCATTATGCTCTCAACCAATGCAGAAGAAGAAACAGCTAGTGTGGATAAACGTTGTTGAGAATTTAAATAGGAAAAACCAGAAAAAACTAGCATTGGACAACTCTAATTAAAAACAAAACAAACAAATGACAGAAGATGAGCATGGTGAATGTGTTTATAGACGTGGATTGACTGCTACACGAACGCGCTAGAAGCCGGCTCAAATGGCATGTTGCTGTCAGCGCAACTGTGCACGCTTTGTTTTAGTTTTCTAGAGCTCTCGTTTCTTTTTCTTGTTATATATCATTAAAACCCCCGATTCTTAGTAAAGTATTTCATTTCCATGAAATTTTTACTTTGTAAATCTAGATAATGTTTTTGTGAGATGCAAAGCAAAAAAAAATCTTTTTTCAGCTCATTTTTGCAAACGTTTCGAGCTAGGTGCTGGTGATAAGAGTGTTTTCAAATTTGTTAACTGCTTCAAACGCGACGCGATTGATATTTAGCTAGAATTCGTAAACATAACTTAGAATTGAAATCTCGGAAGACAGAAGCCAAACAGGACACTAGGAGTGGTTCAAATAAAGTAATCTAAAAATGGAACGCGGTTTATTTTACAGAAAAAGAAATTAAAACAAAAGGCTTCGGAAGCAAATGAAAGCAGCAAACGAATGAAAAAGAATTAGAAAAGTAGTGCAAACCGCACATTCAAATCAAAACTGTATTGCAAAACATTACCAAACCGAAACACACGCATACACCGATGATTGGAGCGAAAAGAATTAAAACAAAACAAACCAACATATAAATAAATCAATGCATTAGCTTTAAATAGAGTATAGGGTAACGAAACATAACACTGTGGCAAATGCTTGACTAACTAGGCTTGCGTGCGAACCTTTGAAAGTGATGCGAATAGTACGACGGATAGACGATAATTACTACAGTAAATAGGAGAGCTCGAAATTTTCGCAATGGAGCACCCCTGAAGAGCATTCAACTGGTTGAGCTGCGTGTCTTAGACAAGGATTTGTGATAGAACGACTCAATTTTGTTTGTCTAATAGTGTTCGTGTCCTCGTGTAGCGCTGCCGCCTCTATCTACTACCGATCGATACTGGGATACTGCTCGAAAAGTCAAACCAAACTCTGACATATATATATACCTCTTGTGCCGGACTTGCTGTACACCAGAAACATACACACACTATTGCTCCGCTCTCCCAAGTTAACCCCGAACCCTAGAAAGCGTAATTCATGGAAAGGAAGTCCAGCGAAATCCATTTTAAGTCGTAGTAAAACACTTCACCTATTACTTCTATACAGGTTGTCCAGAACAGGTTGAACAGAGTACGCAAGGGCTCACTCATATAGCGAAGCTCAACTCCCATATACAGTTAAAAAAAAAAGTTCAGAGTTTAGTAAACCCGGATTAGAGTATTCAAATCGATGTAAAGCGGTATTAAACATATCTAGGCCCAGGAAATAAAATAGAACTGAAACCGAGTGAATTGCAAATTTACAAACAAACAATATTACTTCATGTCTGATGAGCTAAAGAAAAACAAAAGCAAAAACCGAACAAACGAAAAAAACAAAAGAAGAAGCATTAAGTAAAGAAATTGTTATACACGTGTTATAATAATGGAAAAGTAAGTCATTACTACATGACATGACAGTTCCGAGTTCAGTTTTGAATCAGAATAAACAAATAGAAGGCAAAACAACTCTCGCAAACAATATGGAAAAGAGACACAATAGGTAATAAACATTGTTGCATAGGTCAGACATTTTAAAACGCATAGCCTGCTTCTACCTTTTCTAGCTCTTCTGTTGCTATCATTTAAACGCTTACTGTGCCGGAGCTCAAGCTGTCTCCCTCTCTCGCTCGTTCTAGTTGCGGTACGTCCGCAGCGGAAAAGATTAGTTTAGAAACGTTGCAATTACGCGTAGGAACCAAAACAATGTGTAAAGAACTTAGCACTAAATTGTAACCACACACAACTGAGCTTACAATCCGTCAGAAAGAGTCCGAGAGAGAGAGAGGGAGAGAGAGGGAAAACGATATAAACAAAACACAGATAAATACTTCTCCAGGCCAGTCGTAAGCTGTCATATATCTCTGGAGAGGTAGCTGGCCAGGAACTCTTAGTAGCCAGCGGTTACTAACAAGGCGTTTGGTATGTTAACGAATTATTAGTTTTAAGAGGCAGCGTTTAGCAACACAATCAATTGTTATAGGCTCCCTTTTTGCGTTAAGCGGCATCAGTCGCTTAGTGCTCTGAACCACGCGAGTTACGGTGGGCAGATAGTAAACGTCGTTTGTTACTTGTACGAAGCTTACGAAGCAGCCATGTTAGACGAAAACAATTAGACGCTCAGTAAAGCAAAAAAAACTCAAAATATCCATGCTACCAACAGGCCACAGAGACACATCTTCTTTATAAAAGCTTGTAAAACCAAAAATCGTTATTGCATAGGATAAAACGAGAACAGTGTAACAAAATTCCACAAACACTCAACAACACTCCATTAAATAGTGTCCTGTTGTAGTAGCAGACGAACCGATGCAACCAACAACAAGGAAATGAGAGGAGGAAAAAACTCAAACACACACACACACACACTAATTGTTTAGCCGTTGAACACATTCAAGAGTAACTAACATAAATCCGGATGTTTATATTAGTACGTTAATTAGCAATTGTGTAATCATTACTGGAAAGAAGAGGTGGAGAGGGGGTGTTAGCTTACGTACATCCAACGCAAGAAAGAGAAGAAATTGTTGAGCCAAAAGAAAAGAGAACAAAATAGAGGGAGGGAGAAAACATCGATTTGAGCCCCTGAATTGAAGCTATCATTAAGTAGTGCTAAACAATTTGCCAGAATTTGTGCATGAAAGAAAACAAAGAAAAAAATAAAACAAGGAACGATGGAGCGGCAAAGTATAATTCAATAAATAATTTTAGGATTTGCATGTAGCGCGCGATACCAACGGAAATCAACAATCAAACAAAAAATTGCATGCATACATCAAAACTAGCACAAACAAACAACAACAAAAAGAACAATGAAAGAAAAATGGAAACGGAAGAGAGGAAGCTAGTTCATAAAATAAAAATAATAAAAAAAATAATTATAAACAAATAATATTGATATTGAGATATAATAACAGTAGGATTGCATAGAATACGCCGAAGCGAACAAAAATTGACACCCACACACAAAGGAAAAAGGGAGACAAACAAAACAAAAAACAAAACCACACAGATCCAAGTTGTTTAACTTAATACTTAGTGCTGTATAAATTGTATAAAAAATGGCGACAAAAAAAGGAAAACAAAAAGAAAACCCACTTTAAGTTTCAAACGTTAGCATTAGGTAACGGTGGAATCGCGGAGACGGGGAAGCGAGCCAATAAAATGTAGCGAATGAATGTGCGAATGGCAGACGTCAATAAATGCATAAGCGAGGGAATGTGGGCAAAGGAAGGGAAACGTAAGGAAACGCGGACATGAGTTGGACCGTACAGAATGTGTTACAAATTGATATGTGAAAAATAAAAGCGCAAAGATGATGAAAGCTGTTGTACTTTGCTAGTTTCTTACGACGTGGAGGTTAAGATTGGCTTGGCTCGTTAAGAGTTTATTAAGCGATATAGAATTGACAACCATCCGAAACCTAGAATTCAGAATTTTTGTACCTGAGATATTAGGATCCACAATTCCCTTTAGAAACCAGAAATAAACTCTAAAGAAAGAAGCAAAAAACTTTTCTTCCTGTGCCTGATAATTGAGCCACGGTAAGGCTTGTGAAGCTATTTGACATATCAAATGGAACTTTAAAGGATCTTCAATGGAGCTTCAAAGCTGTTTAATCTGCTCAATGAAACTCAATGAACTCAATGGAGCTTTTTAGTAGAAAATGCATGTTCCTCCATGGAGCTTTTAAGTACAAAATATATGTTCCTCGATTGAAATTTTTCGAATCCGTGGACCCTAGGATAACTTCCAAGAAGGTTACGGTAAATGGCCTGAAAATGGGATGTCCACAAAATAGTACATCCCGCTACTCCCAATTCCAAATGCTGCTTGGGCCATAAATGAAAATTCCTTACATCATTCGAGCAGTCTTAAATTCGAGCAGACACCATTTTTGACATTTACAAGCTGCCGCGGACTGTTTTTGCCGCAAAGATAAACCTCCCCGATATTCAGTCAAACAAAAATGAACGTGAACGAATCGTCGCCCCTGGAGCACATTCGAACCCAGAAACGGTACGAGCTGAAATGGGAACAGAAAACGCACCGCAAAAAGGAACTCGACCGGAACCGGGCCGGTTTGGGTGAACTGCACCATTCGATCGGTGTGATCGAACACATATCGGAGCAGGAAATCAAGGGACTGGCCGGTCGTATCAAGCGGCGCAAACGTTGCGATCCGTTGGACTTAGTGCGGCTTAGCTATGGGTTCCAGCAGAGCCGGGAAAATATTTCCCACTTTATCCGCACGACGGGTGCAATCAATGTGATTGTGAAGGAACTTACCGGGCACGATTATAATCTGCAACTGCTGGCGGCCGAATGTTTGTGCAATCTGTCGCTCGGCGATGATGTGTGCTGCGAGAAGATAGCCAACTTTGCCGGGACGTATCTGATTGCGCTGGCCGAAAATCCGAACTGCCGTCCGCTGCAGCAAACGTGCTTCTGGACGTTGCAGAACATCGTCGGATCGAGTCCGAAGGGAAGCAAGCTGCTGTTCTCGCAAGGATTGGTAGTGGTTTTGGTTCGATTGCTGTCGGCCGTTACGGATCCGGAAGCGGCGGATGATATTATCTTAACGTTAGAATTAGCACTTAATTACGAGCAGGAGTAAGTATGGGCCGATCACGGCAACACAACCGTTTTTTTCTGAAACTTTGCTCCTCTTTTCCACAGTGTTGAACCGAGCACCATTCCACAGATAGTGCAATGCTTCGCAGGAAGGGAACTCCATCCCAGTAGCCTTCGCCTGCTGTACAAATGCTACGGCTTGATGAACAACGATCTCCTTCAGCACGGTTCCTTCACCTACGTCATCCGGCAATGCTTAGACTTCCTATCGACCATTGTGGACCGCCACCTGCCGACCCATGCAGCACCGATTTTGCTTTCCATCCGGATACTGGCGCACCACGTGGTGACAAACGCCAACTGCATCGAAGAAATTCTTCGATACCAGCTACAGAAGAGCACGTTGAAATTTTCAACACTTTTCAACGACTGTGCCAAGGAAGGCATGCTGCCGGTTTGCAAGGAATTCCTCTGGTTGCTAGGACAAATCCATAGCAACGGAGGCGCAGGAAGCAATGCGGATTTGTTGAAATCGTACCTGGTTTTCGATAACTTTGTGGAACAAATCTCCATCCCCACGGAACTGCTTTGATCGGAAGATTCGAAGCCGATAAAGTGTCCTTTAATATTGTTGAAAATATGATCTGTGAATTAAATTGTGAATTATTTTTGAATTTAAGCGGTTTTTATTCCTTCCGATTCGTTTTCCTTAATTTCTTCCGGCTCCTTACAACATCTTAGACATGTACGGTCCATCCAGCTCATAGCCGATCTTGCGGTAGTAGTTCCTCGTACCAACACCGGAAATAACTGCCAGCTTCCGGCTGCCATGCTCTTCCCGCGCTATACGTTCCGCTTCCTCCATCAGCAACATTCCGAACCCTTGATGTTGGAATTTGGTCGGATCACGTGCGTTAACCGGTACTACCGAACCGTAAACGTGCAACTCCCGTACAATCGAACAGTTATCGATCAGTTCCGGTCGGAAGGTGTCCGGTGAGCACTTGCGCAACCGCAACAAGCCGACCAGTATGTCCTGCTTCGGATCTTCGTACGACAGGAACGTTTCCCAGCCACCGTTTGCGACGTAATCGCGCCTGATCAGCTCCACCTGATCCGGTCGCACCTTGTTATGGATTTCCTGTATACCAACTTCCCGTGTACGCACATCCCTACAGTCCGTACCGAGGTCCTTCATGCGTGCCAGCGCCAGCTCACGAAGATTACCGTGCTCCACACCGGACGTAACGAGTGGCATCGGAATATCGCGCTGCACACGATAGACACGCGTCCACGGTGGCACCAGGGCCAATATTTTCGCCACCAGATCAACCAACGTTGAAGGTGGATAGCTCTTGTAACGACCCGTCTTCCACAGCTCGTACAATCCCGTGCCGCGAATAACGAGCGTCGGATAGATTTTCAACCCATCGGCACGAAAATCGGGGTTTTCGAAAAATTCTACAAACTGATCTATATCACGCTCGATGTCAACGTTCGGCAGGTCGGGCATCATGTGCGATACCACCTTAAACCCCGCGTCCTTCGACATCTGGAAGCTTTCGCACGTTGCCTTTACCGTGTGACCACGGTTCGTATCTCGCGCCACATCTTCGTACACTGACTGCACACCAATCTCGAGCCGGGTACAGCCGTACGATAGCAAATCGGAGAGATGTCGCTTCAAACAGTAATCCGGTCGCGTTTCGATCGTTATTCCAATACACTTGGTGTGAGATTTTTCCGAATACTTCACCGCTTCCGCAACGCTCGAGCTCGTGTGGCCGGACAGCGCGTCGTGTAGGTTGCGGATGAAAAAGTCACGATAGTCTTCCGGCAGACACATGAACGTTCCACCCATCACGATGAATTCCACCTTATCGACCGAGTGGCCCAGCTGCTTCAACTGCTCCACACGGTGACGCGTCTGCAGGAAGGGATGATACCGGGCGCGGATTGCACGCATCGACGTTGGTTCGTAACCGGTGTAGCTTTGGGTGGAATACTCGAAGTCACTGTCCGGCCCACCGGGACAGTACACGCAAATGTTACCGGTCATGTTGATGTGTGGACAACGGTGCGGTTTGCACATAACAGCAACAACTGCAATCTGTGACGAAAGAACAGGATGGATGTAGTGGAATGGGTGTAATTACAGCAGAAACAGCAACTTACACCACTAGCCGTACGGATTGGTTTCGCCCGTAGCTTCGGCAGCAGGATCGATTTGGCCTCGTGTGGAACGGCCGCTATAATGTCCACCAGGCGCGGTGCCGATTCCAACCCATAATTCGAAGAGATGCGCGTTTTAAGCCGGTTCAAATTTACATCCTTGCCTTCGTGGTGTGCTTTCAGCAGCTCCTGTATGATTTCACCCACCACAATCAGCATACGCTCGTCGCGGCTCAAACCAACTCCTAAAACGGAATAATTACGGTTTTAAGTGTCTGTTTACAAGATTCTATTAGATTAGCACGTTTTCTATACCTAAAGGCTTCTTTTTCGTCATTTTAATCGCAAATAAAGCACTTGCACGATGTTCGGCGACACGCCGAAAAAACAACACGCAGTAATATTTTGTTTTGGTCAGAATGACAGCCACACTGTCACCTCGATCTCTGAAGTGAGCTTTGTAAACGTACTGCGAACTCTCGCTCAACCCTGCAATAACGAATTTTTTCAAATTTTTGTATTAATTGACCGTTGGAATTGTTAGAAAAACGATAAAAATCATTCAAAACATCATTTAATCAATTATTAAGTACTGCACACAACAAAAAATCCTTAAATAAATTGAATCTTGAAATGAAGCAATAAAAGACACATCTTCTTTGACTACATTATTATAGGTACAGCTTTATTTGTCCAGCGGTATATGTATAGCAGCATGTAGTATTTTGTACACTAGCCCATAAATCTCTACAGCAGTATGCACGCGAAACCCTTTCACATCCCATCACGGTGGTGGTTTCTCAAAACAACAAGTGGCTCAGAGGTAAATAAACGAACGAAGAATCGAACCACCGTCAGCCCCAGGGAGCCGGTTTGCTCACATGCTCAGCACGATGGTACGATTGGTGGTGGTGGTGGCGGTCCACCCGGCGGCGGACCGCTCCAGCCCTAATTAATCCTTTTTACAGTGATAGCAGGAGCAGTTGGTGGCCGATTTGAACGTCAGATTCCGGATGCCGTTCACGCACAGCACACGCACCCGTACGTCTTCCGTCTCCATGATGTTGCAGCACTGGCCGACCGAGGTGACCGGTTGCGGTGGTTTGTGGCCAACGAGCGCAAACGGGGCCGACGGTACGGCAAACGATTCACAGAACCCACGGCACGCGTTGGTGGTGATGGTAAACTCGACACAGTCCGGGATGCTTATCTTACGCGTGTGCCCTTGAACGAATAGACGAGGTGCAAAGGTTCACAAAAGATATCCACATGAGGCACAACAACAGTCAGTCACTGCTACTCACCCACTTTATGGCATCCCGGCTTCTGCCAAGTTTCCCGAGCCTTCACAAGCATGATCGCACAGAACAGTACCGACATGAAGCGAAGCCATGACATTTTTCCCAACACCGTCGGCTTGGTCGCGGTGACCTCCTGCTTCTCGCTTTACGTTAAACGTGCACAGTTATACTTCCACAGAAACAGCAGCTAATTGATGCTCTTGTCCACTTTTAAGAACCCGATCTCATCATCATCGCTGCAAACCTTAGGGACACGAAAGACCGTTGCCGCACTGTTTTAGAACGCAAGACGCTGAACTGTACACTGATGGCCGCTGGAAGTGATGGCGCATCGTTTTATACTCCCCGGGCAGTAGTATCACACAACTTGCTTTGCTGATCATGCGCGCAGAAGCTGCTTATACTTTGAGGGAGCAAAAATGCAGCGGAAGAAGATATCCCTTACATAGAAACAGCTGAGTACGGAGGTTACTAACTTGTTTCCGTTATCAGGAATTTAAGTGTCCCCGTATCAGGAATTTAAACGAAGACGTTAATAGACTCGCAGAAGAAGATATAAAATGGCCATTTGAATAATGAAGGCTAGAGACAATAAAAATGGGACTTGACCAGCATAAATTAGACATCTCCACCAACAGACCATTAAACATGCACGAAATGGCAATGACATTGGACGACATCTTTATTTTGGAGTATTTTTGGAATACTTTACCGGGAAACTTCAAATATTAATCTGCACTTTTTCCCATGCTCGGCAACTTCACCTTGATAACGCTGATTCAGCTACTTTAATCTATTATTTACAATTGAATTGATTTAATCAAGCGCGTTCAATTTCCAATGTTCGCAATTTTCGTCCAAATCAAAACCGGCGCCATATTTGCCCATTCCCCAAAGGATTCGGAAATTTGGGGAAAGCGCGTTCGGAGAAGAAAGCGATGTGGCCCCGAAAATGAATTCCCATTGCGAGATGACGATGTATGTTTTTATTATTGCATCTTCCTTCCCAGTAAGTACGCCGATTCTCGATGCTCACGAGACGGAGCCGCCAGTTTTTCCACCAGCAGGTTTTATTTTTATGCGTTTTTCTTTTGGTGAGCATCAGTAAAATTTCAATAATTCTCCAATTGTCCTGCCTCACTTGAATGCCAATCGGATTACCGGGATTTGCATTTTTGCTCGCTTACATCCACGCACGTGCACGCAAGTTCCAGGACACTTGACCTGAAAGAGCAACGAGAATCAGCTGTTTTCAGGACTTGTTGAGGACATGATGCATGTCCACAAGGGTGAATTTAATCTCCAACGGAAGGGTGGCGGTATCGGGGATGTAGAGAAAGCAAAAGGGCATCTAGCGATGCACACCCACACCGATTGGTCATCACCGGATGAGTGGTCACTTTGCTCAACTGTAAGGTAAGGCAGACTCCGTTTGTGCGCATGTTTGAAAATGGACGGAGGGCATTATGTATAAAAACGGTTCCGTTTGAAAGCGAGGACCACTATTGTTCGTTTGACCGCCGAGCGCCCGTACAACCGGAAGTGATGGAAGTGATGCTGTGCTTGAAAGAAGTTTGCGCCAATTCCTAAAATCCGGATTCTAGCCCCTTTGCTCCCGTCGTTTCCCACTTCCCCCATCAGCAGAAGCAACCGTGTGCCGTGTGCGTGACTGTATGTGAGAAAGGAAAAGTGATTTTTCGTTGTGTTGTTTCAATTTTGTTCCACACGAAAGCTGTGTGCCTAGCGATGGCCGGTGGTGTGTACGGGCGGCTGCTGCTGCCGGCTCTCTGCATGATCCTCACCACACTGCTGGGCGGATCATCGGCCGAGCCGGATGCCGAGCTGGCGGATCGACCGAAAACCGCCTACCTCGGTTGCCACAAACGGTTGTTCACGTACCGGGTGTCCCAGACGGACAGTAAGGGGCGCGAGTGCTGGGATCACGTCAGCGTACTGTCCTGCTGGGGACGCTGCGATTCGAACGAAATCTCCGACTGGCGCTTCCCGTACAAACGATCCCACCATCCGGTGTGTGTGCATGCGGGGCGAACGAAAGCGGTGGCACTGTTGCGCCATTGCCATCCGGATGCGGATCTGGCGGCACGGCAGTACGAGTACATGGAACCGAAATCCTGCAACTGTCAGGTAAGATGCGAGGTGGAACGGTCAAGTGGCTCGTCTTCAAGAACTCAACCAACCCACTCTTGCTCTCTTCCATTCAGACCTGCTCCAGTACCGATACGAGTTGTGAAGGGCCCAAACAGCTCAACACGGAAGCGGTCACAAAGATATTCCAAATCGATGAAGAAGACACGGAACCGGAATATCCCTAAGGTCGTACGCCCACGCTAAGCAACCGCCAAACCTTTTTCCCCCCCATCCACCTCTGGTAGCCATTCAACGTGTAGATGTAAGGAACGAGCCCTGGACCTGGATAATGCAAGATTGTGCCAACGCTTCCCCCTTTGTGCTCCAACAGGTTAAGGAACCAACAACCATTAGAAGGATGTATTTAAAACACTACTAGCGTACATAGCAGAGATAGAGGGATTAAAATAAATGCATTATTTTTATGCCAAACGTACATAAATGGCCGTGTTTGTTCCTTTCTTCGTGGGAGATAATTTAGCTTTAGATGCGTTTCTACTAGTATTGGCAATTGGGAATAGGAGATCAAATTGTTTGGACGTTGTCATCAATTCAGCTGTCGAAATCCCAGATGGCGTATATGCTGTCTGTATATTTTGTCTACCTCATCTTGAGAGGATTCAAGGAAATTTTTAATCGTCCATTTCATCTTAGACAGAGTCCAGATATACCTCAAAAAATCCTGGTACATCTTTGAAGCCTTGTTTAGTCTAGTCCAGGCAGTCACAGGCTTAAAAAGCCTCTTGTCAAGGGAAAGGCCTAGTTTTCGTTGAAGGTCCTTGTACCCCAAAGTTGAAGATTACTGGAGCTCGCGCGATTTTCCGCCTGAAGCCAGGAATCAATCTCAAACGCTTCAAGGATTTATACTCCAAAAGTGAAGATTGCTAGAGCTGACGAGACGCTCCGCCTGCCCCAGGAATCAACCTTAAAGGTTTAGTGCGATTCCCAGGACAACGAATTTCCTGCGAAGGTTTTGTAGCATTCCAGTTATAGGATCAACGGCCCTGATAGACCAATCCTTTCGAGTTTTTCGATTAAAATGATAGTTTCTGCACCTTGTCGTAGGGCACTCTCATATCTGAGAACCAGCGATAACGGACGATTGACAAAAGCTCACCCAGCTTCTTCTTGATTGATCAGTGCTGATGTACGTTGATGTAGTTGAGGTCATCTAGATACTAGATTCGAAGCTCCTTAACCAACTTCAAAATCAAAAAAAGCCTATCGTCATACGAGCCGAAGGACGCCTCTGCTTGTCCTTTTGATGGACTTGCAGAAGCAGCGAGAACTCTAACCCAAATGTTCACTCTAAGGACGGTTCGTTGGATTTCAGGATGTTCTCATTACCAATCCACTCATCGCACACGCAACGTTCGAGACTGTATCGTTTTTAAATTTATTCACATACACTCTTTTGCTTAACACTTATCTAATCGCCACGAGACAAATAAAAAAAAAGAAGTAAAAGATGTAATTACAAATCATAAAAACGCACACACGCACACGCGCACACACAATCAAACACAAACGTACTCCATTGTACTTTAGAGGAACGTGAGGAGGCTTTTGTCGGGAGAACGTTTGCTCAAGGGCGATGCTGTTGTTGCGCTGTGTTGTGTTTTTGTCTGTCTGTTGGCTGGCTTGTGTTTCTTTTCTATTTTTGCAAATGTCAACTAAATGTCCGTTTTTTTGTACCTCTTCAAAATTCAGTCACGCTACACACCTTTCCTATGCTATTACCTTTCTTCGTTTACATTTCGATATTCGATATTAGTTGGCTTACAACACAAAAATAAAACACACACACACATGCGCATAGGTGAGATAAGCGGATCGGGCGGTCTTAGGATGTGTGAGTGAGCGAGCGAGTGTATGTGGCTTCGTCCATCATTATTGCTAGGGTCAGAGCGCTTAAGAGTCAGCAGCGGTGGCACACATTCTAGTTCGGCGCCATCTTAATTTCGTCCTTGCGCACAACATTAAAAAAACAGACAAAATACAGGATAATCGAAAGGGGAAAAAGTAAATGCAAAGATAAATTCACGCGCACACACATGTATGACATTCGTCTCCTGGTCTGCTGATTTTCCTATAGCCTGCCTGGCGTCGTATCCTGTTGAAGTGGGGAGGATTTTTTTGTTTCTGCTTGTATTTATACAAGAGAGTGTTCTAGGTTCAAATTTGGTATTTTCAATGAATGTAAGATTATCCTTCAGCTCGTGTAGCTGTGTTAGTTTTTGCAAGTGTTGAAAAAATATCCTACTCCCTGCCTGGGTTATCTACGCCCCTTTGCTTACGACTTGCTGCTCGGTGGTCTGAAAGTGCGGTACCGGTTGTTTGAAATTTGTAGTCCCCTTGTATAATGTATCCTCGCTTCCCTGCGTCATTATCCTTCCCCGGTTCGCCTCTCTATTCTTCGCCCGTCCTGTGAGTATCTTGTATAACAGTTGGTCCGCATCAACCGCCGTATAGCCGCGTACCAACACCGAAAAAGGCGATTAGAATTATAGTTTGTGTTTGTGTCAGAGAGAATAAAGGATACGGACAATTCGCCTGATAAGTGTAAGTAGGTAGGTAGGGGGGCTTGCTCCACTACATCTCCCACTCGATTGCTGTGTAGTTGTTGTTGTTAGAAAGTCCTTTGGGGCGTCGTCTACCGTTCTCGATCTAACCTCACCCCCAGCGACCTTAGTTGTGATCTCCGTTACGATGGCGGGAACGCGATCTCGATACCGATCGCGACTGTGAGCGCGAGATCGAACGCTTCGCCGACCGGGAATGGCTTCTCGACGGACTGCGGGACACGTTGCGGCGTGGCGTTTTGCTCACGTCCCGGCTCAGCGATCGATTGTTGGCAACCGCACCACCACCACCGCGCTTCGGTGTGGCCTTGGACCTCGAGCGACGGTCCCGGGAGCGGCTACGGGAACGGCTGTAGCTGCGCGAACGAGTCCTCAGCTCGCGCGATCGCGATCGTGGGCTGCGCGATCTGTCATGCGGAAACGAAATCGGAAAAGTAGCAGTAGTGGAATGGAATTAGTCGATCGTCGGCTCGCGTTTAGACTCGATGCACTCTCTGTGTGTGTATGTGTGTTGGAGGCACAGAGTAGTGTAGAGTGTGGTTGGTAATGGTGAGATAACGTGCGACAAAACTTAGTTCGACAAACGCGCAAAAACATAACGCGATGGGAATAGTATTATTAACGGCTGGTTTTGGAGTTGTGAGCTGTTTTTTTTCGGGGTTTGGTTTATCTTACAATTGCGACATGCGATGTAGAGAAATAGATTAACGATCATTAAAGATTTTTAACCTCGGCAGGGCGCGCGTCTGTGTTTCCCATCTAAGGTCCTCAAGTCCTCAGGACCTCAGGCAACAATACAATCGCCTAGGGTCATCCTCGCAAGGGATGTTTCTGCATTTCTGACTTCTCTCTCTCTTAAGTCATGTCTGCCATTTCTAGCTTACTAGAATTAATGATACCACGTAGTTGAATAGTCGTCAATCCTCACTTCGGAGCTACGATCCGGATGAGATTTGAACCCCGGTCCTTGCCGTTGACGCCTCTACATCCCGTCCGTCCATTTCTGACTTCCTTGACATTGATTTTACCCGTCGCTAGATAATCAGTGCTTATGAGATGAGTTTTAATATTGGTCCGCAGGGATTAATTTACACAAAACACCATCAACATTTAAGGCCAAATTGTGACTCCTTGCAGGGGGTGCGAAGGTTCGCTCTGTTGGATTAACCACATTACCAACGGTTCTTATTTTCTTCTCGGTTAACACATAAAACCCACAGTCATTAGTCCCACTCTGCTCTGTTCGATAACGGGTGTAAAGAAATGGGTATAACGGTTGAAAATCATGTTAAAATTGGATATTGGCTTAACTAACAGAGAAAAGAAAACACTCACGCGATCCACTGGGCAGAATTCAAGAGGATGTGCTCTAGAAGCGCTCTAGTTGTCTCTATTAACACAGTGAAGGTAGTAGTCGTAGCAGTAGGCGCAGCCAGCACATTCTGGCAAGCAAAAACCCACGGCAGAGAAGATTCGTTCGATCGCGTTGCCTTCGACGACGACGACTACGGCGACGAAACGGGGCATTCTCTCTCTCTAAACAGAAGACTGTGTCTCTTTCTCTCACTGACGCATCAACCACGCCGTCGAAACTCTACCTAGATGAAGCTCGGTGGTGGTTTGTGGACGCGTGCCGTGTTTGTTGCCAAACTTTCTGCTTGGTTCCCTCCGAACCACCAGGACACGTGTTCTTTTATCGATTTGGCGAAACATTGCCTGTTCGAGTGTTCGGTCTCTCTCTCACACATTCTCTCTCTATATAGGACAATTTGTGTTTTGTGTTTTGGACTTTCTTCAATCGATTCCTATCTTTCCGTCGTCGGCTCTAGTAGCTACGATGGATAGCAAGTAGTAGTAGTAGTAGTAGCAGTAGCAGTAGTCGCTGCGATGCGGAACGGTGCCTGCGGTGGCTTCGTCGCTGTTGCTGTACCGGGTTCGACTACTGTTGAGAGGTGGAAGCAATAAGGATGGAGTTGTTTGTTTGGTTTTCTTTTTCGGTTTTTTCGCTATACTGAATGTGTAGTTTGTTGTTGGAAAATTTGGGGTGGTTTTTACAGGAGGGAGTGTTGAGGCAGGATATAAGTTCGATGCGGGACACAAATTTCTCGGGGGAGGGAGGGTGAGTCTTGAATGAAGAAAAGCGAACAATCAATCAAGCAAATGCGGACGACTCTCTCATGTGATGATGACCCGGTCGCGAGAAACGGATGAATGACAGATGTAGACTTGCAGGGGTGCGAAAAATTAAATCGGGTACAAACATCCCATCTCCCTTGGTATAAACGCAAGCAAAATATTCCCATGTTCGAGGATTTTTTCGGAGGGCCCCATCTACCCTTCTCCCTCCCTCATTCCACTCACCTTTTGCGTCCTCCGCGCCGTGAACGGCCGCAATCGCGTGCAAAGTGGCCCCGACCACCGCACTCGTAGCACCGGTCATCGAACTGAGCCCGGCCACCTTTACCGCCACCGCGCGGTGGTCCACCCCGACCGCCACCGCGTCCACCACGTCCCGTCGACAGCTCGACCCGGGCCCGCCGGCCAGAAATCGTCCGTCCGTCCAGACCGCGCACCGCATCCTCCGCGTCCCGTGCGTCCTCAAACTCGACGAACGCGAAGCCGGGCGGATTGCGGGCAACCCATACGTTGCGCAGCGGACCGTAATACCCGAACGCTTCCTCGATGTCCTGTTTGCTGGCGTTGTTACCTAACTCACCGACGTAAACCTTGGCGTCGTGCGGATAGCGAGACATCTTTGACTGTTCTCGAGGCGTTCACGTACGTTCAGCAGAGTTCCACCCGGAGCCGGCGGCGCGTATCCGTGTGCGTGCGTGCGTGCGTGTGTTGCAGGCGAGCGAGAGAATTTGGATGGCAGAGAATAGTCAGCAAACAACAAATTGTTTACTACAAAGCTACATTAATACACACTGAACTTGAATCCTGTTTTAACATGCGGTGTTTTCTTTTTGAAGAAAAGAAAAGAAACAAATCATAAATATGTTCAACATACCATACTTTGCTAACCCCCAGTACGAGTGTATAAATGCTACCCCTGCGGTCGGACACTGACGCTACCAAGCCGCACGACGGGACCCGCTTCGAACGGTGATTTACACTGGAAAAAGTGCACAGGTGGCCAATCTTTGCGCGGCAAACTAATGGCTGGGAGTTTCGCTACCGCTGGAACGCTTTATCGCACGCGGGCGATTGATTAAAAATGGTCAATTTGCCTTTTTTCACCAGCACGGTCGAAACGCGGCAAATGTCGTTGTTCTTTCACACCAAACAAAAAAGATGTCCGCTTCGCCGCAGCCCAATTAACAAAACCGCAGTGGTGGAAAAATGCGTCTCCGCTGACAGCTGTCAACTGGTTGGCGCCCAAGCAGGCCGACGACGGTTTCGCCGTACAGTGGTGAATACAGGCGTGGTGAGTTTCGGTGTGGGGATTGTGTTTTTCAATTTTTTACAGTTACGGTAATTTTAAAACGAGTTATTTTCAGTATTAAAGGTCGTGCGAATGCAAAATATTAATCTAACCGATTCCTTTTCGAAAGACAGCAACGGATATCAGGCCAGTTCTCTTAGAAGCAGAAGGTAGAATCAACTCAAGAGAACAAAATTTGCCAGACCGCGATTTCTAGTACTGCGAAAGAAGTAGAAGAAGAGGCAATAATAGGCAGCCCACGTTCTCTCGAAAGAATGCAGTGCAGAAATTATTTAATTTTTCTTCTTATTCCTTGTCACTACAACATCTAAAGGCTACGGCCAGCCATTTCTAGCTTTCTGTGACTTGATTTTATCCGTAGCAAGGTAGTCAGCCTTGCTCGGATGGGATTTGAACCCCGGTCCTGCTGTGTCTTCACACATTTCGTTTCACACCGGCGCCGCTGTCACCTCGGCCACCGGACCGCCCCGAAATTATTCATTTACATGGTAATATTTTCCAACCCCCTTTCCTCTACTCTGTCTTCTTCCCTCCCTCCTCCTCTTGAAATGCATCGACATCAAATACAAAATTTTATTCCTAAATTTGATGTAAAGTATGAAAGTACTGTAGGAAAAAAATCACTCAACATTTTCTTCCACCCAACGCATCCTTACGCATCGAAAATCCGGCATTCGGATTCCATCCCCCCAAAATACGTATCTCTCTCACAGCAAACACGTTTTGCATGGTGAGAAAACCGGTCTCAGCAAAACAAACCCCCAAAAACGCAAGGGTTGGGAGAGCCAGAGCGCCAATGCCAGCGCTCTCGCCACAGTCGGTCTGCTCTTTACGCAACGCGAACGCCGCAAACCACCCCTGAAAGATGATAAGAGAGCACGGAAAACCAAAACAATGCTTTAGTCTCGCGAGTTTACTGCTTCCGTTCGGTTGGGTCGTACACGGTCGGGCTGCCGCCAGATCATGCTTGCACAGAGAGGCCGGCCCCCGATTGTCCGTTGTGCGTTTCCATGTGGAAAAGGATCAGAACGCAATCACCGTGCCCCCGTGTGACTTCGTCGTTAGTGCGACCGTGACCGTGAATAGGTTGTGTCTACTTAAAACTGACACACTGAGTTGATAGTTTTTATCTGCGGTCGGGAATCCTTACCCCGGTGGCGTGGTTTGTGTGTGTGTGTGTGTGTCGTACAAGAAAGTTGTAAGAAAGCAATCAAAACAAAAGTGCGTAGCAGAAATACCAAGAAAACGAGAAAAAAATCGAAAGCGGTCGTTGGCCAATTTATCACACCACAGGGCCAATTTTTTATCCTCGTGTCTCGTGTGCGGTGCTTGCATTGGTTTGGGCAGAGGGTTTCTTTTTGTGGGTTTGTTCCCGCAGCCCTTCGAAGTGGTGGTTACATAAATTGATCGAACACCGATCAATTACTTGTTCATTGTGGTTTATTTATTGGTGCGTTGTTATTCGTTGAACAGTCTTCAAAAGAAACACGCAGATAGAATAACGAATAAATCAAAATCGAAACGTGTGTTCAGCCTTCGAAGTGACGGCTGTAAACGATCGTAGTAGCCGCTGGTTTTCGCGCCCTTTTTGCGTGTCAACGCATTGTCACATGGTTGTGTGCAGCACGAAACGTTATCACACGCACTATTCCACAACCGCACCCGTAATACATCCTGCTCCACATCAACAGCCCTCTCCGTGTGTGTGTGTGTCGATAAAAACGTGCGAAAAATCTTTGCCAAATTGAGGCTCTGCGATTGCGATCGGTGTAGTGAAGTTGTACTAAAATCAACGAGCGACCAACGATAGGAGCGCGCACGGTGTAATTTAATTACCCATTTTTTTATGGTTGCTGCCCAGAGTTCCTGCGGCCTTTGGTAACTTATCGTCACGGTACTTTATCGCGGTGTGTTATCTCGTGCATGTATTTGTTTGGTTTCGGATCGTTTTTTTGTGTGGTTTTATTTTTGCACGCTCGTTCGCCTGTGTGAACCGATTCCCGGAGGTTTGGCCGGAGGTTGATAGTCGCCGGAATGTGTCGTTTTGCGGAAGCGAAAAGCGTTCCTATGCGGTGTGTCCGTTGTGCGAGAGTGAGATAAAACAGGGCAGTTGAATGATAAACTCACAAAGTCGCGCTAACTAGCTGCCCAAATAATAGGCGCTCCTGCGAGTGTGGTGCGTGTACCTGTGTGGTGTGATAAAGCAATAAAAGGTAGCCCCACCAGAGGGTGTGTTATGAGGCCAGTTTTGTGAAGTGATACTACCAAAAGATAGTAGATCGCGGTGGGATACAGCGCCGAAAGGGAAGTCGCATCTAAGTTAATATAGAAACAAACAGCAAAAACGAAATGTTGTACAACGCAGATGATTGTCCCGATAGTGGTGGCGATACGGTCGGTTCCGGAGCGGGCGGTGGATCAGCGGCAAGCAGTGGCGGTGGCACGACCGCCGCCGAGCTAAATTGCGCGACACCGACCTCACCGGGGATGAAGCGGCAGGACGCGGTGGTGACGATGCACGGTGACGGGGACGGGTCGATCGATGGGGGTGATCCGGCCACCGGTACTGGCCCGAGCATGGCTGGCTACGAGCCATGCGATCCGCTAATTATCTTGAATCTATTTCAATCCCTGTCCGCCACCACCAACTCGCTGGAGCTGCAGATGAAAATCAATCTTCACGTAAGTAGTTTTGCTTTTTGATTCGGTTGTGCGTTAGATCGGGATCGTGTCATACATTGGGAAAGTGACCGAACCGGACCAACACCCAAGTCTCTCTGCGGTAGCCTGTCATCAATCGGTTTGATTGTGCGCGCGATTGTAATGAAGCATTGGGCGAAAAGGAAGCGCAGAAGTAGCAGTAGTAAACTTAATTAACTTTGGGAGCAGATTCTGAAGCCTGAGCATTGATTAAAGGGCGATACACGATAGCACCAGCCCGAGGTTGTCTGGTTGTTGCCTTTGCGTAGAGATGGATTCGGTCGATAGGGGCGTCGGAAACGACGAGTGACTTTGGCATTCAGATAAATCATTTGGGGATGCTGAGGCCTTTTTTTGGGTATGGAAATTGGACAAAATAAGTTTTGTGTTGAATATAACTGCTCGTAAAAAAACCGACAAATCATAAAGTTGTTGAAATTTACTTCAACTTCTCGATCATTGGGCCAAATCTCTAAGGCGAGGCTCCTAGGATGAGGTTCCTTGGATGAGGCTCCTAGGATGAGACTCCTTGGATGAGACTCCTTGGATGAGGCTCCTTGGATGAAGCTCCTTGGACGAGGCTGCTTGGATGAGGTTCCTTGGATGAGGCTCCTTGGATGAGACACCATTGAAGAGGCTTATTGGTCTCTCGGACGCAAGTTCTTAAACGAGGCCCCTTGGAACGAGGTTCTGAGAAATTGGAAGAGGTCTATGGGAACTCTTATATTAGGTCTCTAAGACGAGGCTACCAACAACTCTTCCTCTATAATATTGTTGGGAGCTTTTAGAGATAATGACCTACCCGTTAGGATTGTTAACCCTTGGAAAGTAATATTTTTGAGACAACATGGTGGCTATATGATATGTTTAGCTATAGATTTTCCAATTCTTTTTGTCTCATTTCCATACACTACACTTCTTGTGAAAAGCCTATTGAGACGTTCTCTGTTACAAGCTTTAACACGTCTTATTTGCATAATCTTCATCAAACTATGCATCCAGCTTGCTTCCATCAGAATGATCGGCCGCATTAGAACAGCCCATCTCTTTGAACTTTTCTCCCTCTACTTCAATCATAATCCACCCGTTCAAGCACGAAAATGGCCGTGTAAAATGCGCCATGTTTATCGAAAAGCCGCCTCTGCTCACGTTTTACTGCTAATGGCGGTATGGGCTTTTCGGGTTTATCGTTCGCGTGCTCTCGTACTCGGCAATAGCGCAAGCAATGACATCGTTAGTTGTCCTTCGACCGTCAAAAACGATCATCATTACAGCATCTCATGCGTCTCGGGGTATTTGTCGCGCAAAGAGTGCTGATGAAGTGCTGATGCAATCTGCGTTAATGTAGCCACACGCCATATTGCTGCGAATGTCATGCGAATTTCGAGCAAGCAAAACTCATCAACCAAATTACAAACAGCGATACGAAGGGATAAAGGTGCACATTAATCAATCCGGAAATGGGGCCCCCGGAGCCCCCATGCGTTGCGTTGAGTAATGAATAAGAAAAGCCTGAAGGGAAATCGTTGCACATCATTATTCGGGGATGTCGTTCTCGCCCAAGGAACGCCGAAAACAATCTAGATGAACATTATGTTTGTCTTTCAAGCAAGTATCCATCCAGTGCGTTACTGTAGACATCTCCTACGCTGCTTAAGAGCTGCTTAGCGGGGATGACAGTTTAACTGGTTGGAGAAGAACCGAAACGCGTCTAATGGCATTGAATGACTGATTTTTTTTTCATCTCTTCCTCTTCCCAAACAGCTGAAGGCCCTCACGAGATCACCGTACGTCTTTCTCGTGCCAATCCTGCATTCCAGCGAGGAAGGTCTCATACAGGTCATTAACGATAACGTGCTCGAGAAGGAGATTCGCTTTTCCGTAAGTACCCTCGAAACGATTTTATGCATGCATTTTAATGTTTCGGTCGATTTTTAAGTGTTTATGGGTGTGATAAAAAAGGCGATACGCGACACCATTCAAACGAGGTTCGATTGATCGATCGTCGGGGTCGACCCACAAAACGGGTTTTAACGAGCTTAATCGCGAAAAAAAAAACGCTCACAATCAATGCTGCCTGATTCGTTCGTCGTCTGCATGCGTGAAGTTCTTCTTGTGATTCACCTTTAGCCGGACGAGCCGGCGAGATTGACGTCGCAATTTACGTCACACGTCGCACGGCACGCCAGCTTAAAGACTGATCGTTATCTCAAGCTACAGCTGCTACTGCGTTCTGTGGCTCGAAGTTATCTGGCCGGGGCGATACCTTTCTCTTGCCTATCGCCGGTAAATGTCAGCGAACGCGTACTTCACTTCTGCCCACTGTTGTCCGTGTCTCAATGATATTGTCATTAGATGGCGCAGATTTTCATTCCGTCTGGCATCGCGTTGTTCCCAGAGTTTGTCTTCTTCTTCCACCAGCACAGTACACCCGCGTGTGCCGTGATGTGGTGGTTCCGTCTGTCTATTATTCTCGTGTCAGTCTGATGTGTTGACAACGTATGCCTACCAATGAAAGCAAGCAGCTGGGTAAAGCACGTGTCTCGCGAGTCGCGAGCTGAACCTAGACAAGATTGATTGTTTGCGGATACTTGTTGAAGACGGGGAGGAAGAGATTTATTTCTGGAGGTGAAGGAGGTATACATTTTTGAAATGCAGTTCTGTTAAGTAAAATCTTGAGGAGTTGGATTAAATTAATGCTGTGCTAAGTTATTAAAGGATTCCTGAGATATTATACCAAGATTGAGTCATTTTTGGACTCCAACAGCATGAAGTGGGCAAGCGACAGACACAATTGGACAGAAATATTTTTAATCTTGTCTTGAAGTTCATTGTCCACCAATATTTTGAAGTGTTCCAAACAATATCAAGTTCCTCATATAAGTTATCTAAAACTTCTCTTCAAGTTTATATTTCAAAAAACCAGGTGATCGTATCAGGTGATCAAGGGACATCTAGTTTGATCGGGGGACAGTCATTACTTTTTTGCGTTGGAAATTAAGCTCATGAACATTATTTTCTATTTTTAGAACGCTTTAATATATCCCACTATCTCCAATCACATAATTTATGCAATTTGTGACAATGATTGCTTCCCATCCGATAAAAACGATCATCACTTACGCTGAACGCTGGACCGGAGCAGCTCCACAAGTAGCCACTCCACTACAGTTTCCAGCATCCACAAAAAAACCTAATCCCCTTCCTCCAACACATCACTAAATGAAGGCAAATGTAATTTGCCCATAAAATCTAACCTCCCCAAGTGCAATTTGTTCATCTCGCCGACGAGATCTCCCTGCTCGTCGGCGCACGTCATATGTGCTGCTGGTGCAATTACTTTTCCAATCAATTCCTATTTGGACGAATGAGTTTCCTTCCGCATTGTGGGGCGCGTGGCTGGCGCAAAGAGTCGGTCATACGGTGTGAACAAATCGCTTTACCAAATGTGCTGCTATTTATTTTGGGGACGGCGAATGAAACGGAAAGCAGGAGTTCTCCTGCAGGGGGGGTTGTTCTTGATGTTTTTCACGTGGGGGGTTTTCCCCACGGTATAGCTCCGGGTTTTTCGTGTTTTCGTTGGAGCTTGTAGCTACGGATGTAAGGATCGAACATCATGCGGTGGTATGGTGTGATATGAAGCCGTAACGGAAGCAGTTTTTCTTGACGCTTTCATGACCGAGATGGAAAACCATAAGTGAGAAAATTTACTTTGAGCGTGTGGTTTGCGTGAATTTGCGTGAGGTTACAAACCTCGTTAGATGAAAATTTAGAAGTGAAGTATTATTTGATCTAGATACTAGTTTTTGAATTTGAATGAATAGTTTACTTGTATAATATAATTTAATCAAAAAGTTTATTACTAATCTCAAGTGCACTATGATGGAGCCTTCTTTACATGGCACGAACTTAATGCCCCGTTCTTGCAATCTATTAGCAATCCAACGCACAACTCTTGCACATGATTTCCTTCGGGACCGTGGCAAAAGCTCTACGATCCTCCATCAATGGCCATTAAATAGCGCTTGATTTCCCAGCGAGTGCTAAAACTAAACATACTATTGCAATTACTACGGACCTTCCGCACTCGCACACCTAGCCCATCCCTCACACGAATGGGTCAGCTTGCTTGTCCGGCAGCACTAATGCTTTCCTCGCTTTAATTTCTCGCTTCACTTGGGTCCCATTCGGCTAATTGTTCGGTAATAAGTTAGCGCTGTTTGTCTTCGCCCTAGCGTGGGGTGTTTAATCCATGACGTTTGATCCGGTTCCGAGAGTGGGGCAATGAAATAATTCCAATTCGACACTGAATAAACAATAAGAGCTCCATCACGATGCATATTTTGCCAATCACACGAATTTATCTGTAGGAATGTATATTTAAGATCGTTTTTTGGTGTCATGGGCAATGTAGTGTAGTAGCTGATACACTGACTGACAACAACTCGGTGATATAACACGGTGACGCTCTACAATAAAGCACGGGGGTCGAGCGAAAAGGAATTTGTTTGAACAACTGAGTCGTCTGTTTGCTTTTGGGGCGAGAACGAGAGAACGGCGAAGAAGATATCTTATGTTATAAGGTTTTTCCCCAACGGTATCATCAGATAAAATGCCTTGAGAGAGGGCCACGGAAATACGATGATTTTGACCTATTTTTCACCGAATTGATGTGTTGACGAGCGGTGGGCATTTTAAATCACTATGGGCGAGATTGAGTTAATGGCGTGACGTATATTTTTACATTTATATTTTATGATATTATATTTAATTTTCTTTACTGCTTCCTATAAAATATATTGATTTTTAATGAAATAACTAGTAAGGAGCACAGTAGTAAACGCGTATAAAGATGTGCGCGAACAGATTAAGCGGGATTTGAGCTCAGGTCCGTGATAACACTGAGGAACGTGTGAGATGCGCAAGTGTTTACGGCTATGGAGGACGTTAGCTATCAGAGCGTTTCATCGCGTGTATAGTTCGAACTCTGGTGGTTTTCTCACATCTCACATGCTTTTAGGAATACTTATTTTTACAATATTAACTAAGAAATGACGCAAAAAGGTATTTTTATTTATGTGCTATCTTTTTCAAAATCCCAGTGTACAATAACTTTACCTTTCCAAATCTTTTCCACAACTTTTGAAGGGTAAAAGGCGCTCACGCTGGCCCGCCTAGCATGTGCTAACATTTGTCTTTTATGCGCCCTGCTTTCATTCATTTGCCGAGTCTCTTCCGTCGCACCGGCCCACCGTTAAAAAAACCTAAACACGCGGTAGCATCATTGGGCTTATCGCAACACGAAAGACCCTTCGGTAGGTGATAAAGATAAAACCCCTTCTTACGGTTACTCTTTCGCCCTGTGTATTTGTGTTTATTTTTTTTCCTCTTCCCCGAGTAGCATAATACCAGCGAGCTTTTATCCGCTTTTCTTTTTCACGGTCCCTTTTTTTTGCTATTCATTCCATCACCGGGTTGATGAGCCTAAAGACCGCGGTAGCATTAGCTCGTGTCTGTGTGTCTGTGTTTTAATATCACATCGATGTGAAGCTTATCCTATCCAAAGCTCCAGGACACATGCAACCAGCGCTGACACAACTACAACTGCTTAGCAATTTTTCTTTACAATTTGTCTTGCTGTTTTGTTTTACCCAAGGAAGGCCACCGTAGACGGAAGTATCCGTGGTGGTAACCCTTTCGGACGAAGGTTTTTCTAGATATGGATGCGTTTGGTTACCCACATAACACTCCCATCACTATCCGATGACGACGTTTTCTTTCGACGCGGAAAAAAAGGAAGGAAGTGGAGTCACATGGCGGCACGACCACCATCACGGCTGTGTGTCTCTATCGCATCGGCTCATCTGTTCATATCGGGCCCTCCTCAATAAATAGCCCACCCCGACTCATTGACGTCAGTCGCCGGTCGGAAGGAACCGTGCAGTGCCGTTCTTCTCATGGTGCCCTTTGCACGGGAAAGATTTGTGGGGCTAAACAAAACCAGTAAAAACTCACAGACAGCGAGGAAGCTAGCGACAAAATGGGTTGTGCACACTGGGGGGAGTTGTGCAAAATCTGGCAGCATTTTTTTCTCCCTCTATGGCTTCTTTGTATCTCTTTTGGAGTTAGATTTTTCAGCGCGGATAAATCCGGTAAATATGCATCACAAGAAGATATTGGCGTTGCTGTTGTTGTGTGTTTGTTGTTTGTCGCGTTTCGAAGCTCCGGAATCGAAACGAATAATCATCGTTCAGCAGTGGCAGCGAGTTTTGGACGGTCATCGGTCGAAGATAATTGGATGGGACGGATGGGTTTTTGTTTTGTTTTTGTTTTCTGTCCTTAACGAGGTGTTTTGTCCCATAGTCGTCATTAGAAGGCATTTGTTTTTGTTTATCCCCTAATGGAGCTTGACTAGTTTGACCTGTCAGTTAAGTTTCAGTATTTTAAATATATTTTTTTCCTCTTAAGAGGTTTTGAGTGAACTTTTAAAACATATTTTTAGCCTGCCTAGCAAGCCAAACTTCAATGTGATGCAAATTTAATTGCACAGCTGGCTGTGTTGGGATGATTTCGGGCATCAGCAATTATGGCTGGCCCAGCGTAATCAGCCTCAAAAGTTTTGTTGTGAGCGCCCCAAAAGCTTCGCTGTTTTGAGTGAGATTTTCACGCGGCACTTGCTGGTAACGGCAAGCGGGAAAATTTTGATAAAATTATAATTTTTGGGATGGTCGTCGTCGACGGGTCGTTATCGTTGTCGGCGGGTCACGACGAAGAACCCGGTCTGCAAAACTGGATGCGTTGGGTGAAATTTAATTTGCTCCGGAAAAATGTATGTGATTATGCGTACGGCTAATTAGGAAAAATTCTTATTTGCTTTCTAATCACAATCACGCCGAGCTTATATTTCTCGTTTTTTCTGAGATTGTAACCGCCAGATTGTGGCTCTCTTCTTGAAAAATAGCTGATACAACCAAGTTAGGTTGACAAGGTAACGATAAAAAGAAACGGTCGGAAAACCCTCCTATTGTCCTTACCCCGTTTAGCTACGTGAAGCACAATAATGGATAAGGAAACGAGGCTTGAAACTTGCCTAGCTAAGCACTCCCTGGCTTTGTAGCGTGGGGTATGCTCGATTGTGTGTGTGATTGAGTGGAACCGAATCTCAAGGAAAATCGGTCCGTTAGGCACGCTCGGTACCGTGTCCGGCGTTTTTTGCTCTCTATCTTCCGGTTGACTCCGAAACGATCATTTCCAAGAGCGGCATGGGAAAGCATGCCCGGAAACTGGACCATGCTATCGTTTCGATCGAGCCAGGCTTGTTACACTGAATTTCCGGTCGGTGTTGCCGAGTGTTGTTTCTGCTTGGTTGGCGATTGCACGTGTGGCAGAAAAATGAGCACTTCCTAGCTGATTGATAACTTTTTCACGATTGATCGGGCTCGTTAACTGTGTAAGGGCACAGCAGATTTCATTTCATGTCAAGTGAATTAGAAAACTTGTTCTGCCAGAAATGCTCTTGGAGAATGGAAACAGCTAATAAATTTCCCCCACAAAACGTCCTGTCCATCATGGGCACGTCACTGAGGCAGATTTGCATTCAGCCCGCATTTCACGCCACTATACACAAAATCTTCTACACAAAGCAAATCACTCTATCCGTGACAGATATTCAAGACAGCGCACTCTTGAAAAGCAGTCGCGTGTGTTGTTACTATGGAAACGGCAAGGTGTTTTCAGGTGCCGTTACCGCGTAATGCTTCGTGTGAAGATGAGCACATAATATGATAATATTCCACCGATCCTTTACGATTTGGATTCCGTCCTTTTTATTGCAGTTTTTTGGTGTTTTTTTCTTCTTTCTGCTGTTGTTGAAATTTTCAATGCCGGTGATTTAACGGTTGATATTTTTGGAGCTAGAGCGGAAAAACGCTCTCGAAGAAGAAAAGCAGCTTACCCGACGTGTGATGGAATGCTGGAAATGAAATATCCAGTGAGGGTGGGTTTTTTTTTCTTTCCCGAAAATGGGAAAAATTCTTTCTTTGGTTTGAAATGAAGATAGCTCACGCTGTTTGTGAATAAGAAAAGCACGCCATACGATTCGATCGTTTCGATTGCATTCTTTTTTGTGAGGGCTATCACGACATGTTGATTATATTTTAACCTTTTTTTTGGTGATGGATTCTATGAGCGGATTGCAAGCATAATTAAGGTATAAAGTGTAAGGATGGCAATAAAGAAAATATTTGGGGTTTTAGGTTTCGCTGCTTGCCGATAAACAGCAGCAACAATATTTAATTTTCATAATTTGTCGGGGTCTTATGATACGTATTAATGCGGGAATTTCAACGGATGTGATTAAAAACGGAGGAACTGTGCACCGTTTAGGTAGCAGGCTTAAAACTCCAAACAGTCCTATCTTGTCTGGATTGAACATCAGCCTTTACAGATTCCACAAAACTGATCTCGTTTTTCAGTCTGGTATAGTCAGTGTGAATCAATGTGAAAAGATATCCAAGATTTTTTTTAAATTTTATCGAACTAACTCTCTGATGAAACGACACTCTCTCCCTCTTCTAAGCCTAACGACCTCTTGTCTGTCATTTCTGTCTTACTAGACTTAATGATATTGCGTAGTTGGACAGTCGATCTTTGCAACGAGGGAACGGTCCGGATGTGATTTGAACCCCGGTCCTGTCGTATGCAGACCGGTGCCGTTGTCGCCTCTATCGGGACACTACAAGATGTGATAGTCTTGTGGCTTACTTGTAGAGTAGGCTTACCCAGGTAGCTGCAGCTAACGGACTGGTCAAGAAGAAGTAGAAGGTCCAAGTCAGGACGCTTGGCTAGTGAGCGGATCTGCAATAAAGCATACATCAACAGTATAGTTAGGAAACTAATCAGCAGTTTTTGATAATGTGTAATAATACCTCAGGATGGTTCGGTGACATCGGCCATTACTTTACAGGGACCAATATGAAGTCTCATTCCCCCCGGGGAAACTCACTGAAAGAATAACAAATAAAGGGTCTTTAAAAGCATGTAAACCAAACAACCATAGGGCGAATACCTTAGTAAATTATAGCGTCAAATAAAAGATATATAAAGCTCATCTTATAGAGACGAAGCGATATGATATTAACATCTCTTCTTCCAGCACGTCCTTTCTTGTCAATAATCCCTCTCTACGTCATAACCATTTTAATCCTTATTGAAGATAAGCTTATTGTGCTTTTTAAATCGATAAACTACTCTGATTTACCGATAATGCAACCATTTACCGGCTTCTTATTTAAGCTCCATCAATGTTATCTTTTTCCATATTTACTAGTTAGTTTTACTTAGCTCCAGTTCGGTTCAAATTCTACGCCGTACTGTCTAGATAGCGTGAGTAGATTGTATTGAGTCAAAGAGAGAAAAAAACCCATTTTCATCCACCGACTCCCCATAGAAACGCGGAACGAACGCTCAGCGCGGGTTTGTCTGTTTCGATGGGTGGGTGGGTGCATTTTCCGCGCCAATAAAGTGGACTGTGGAGGAAATTACCGCACAACGCCGTAGCACGGCCGATCCGAGGGGGGTAGGTTGAGCATGCAACTGGTAGAACGATTTCGTTTGACGTTTCGTAATCATCGTTCCTATTGTGTGTGTGTGACGCTATACACCGTGAGCTCTAAACCGTTGTGCAATTGCCTCCATTGCATCGCCGCGCATTGGAATGATGCAATAGCGATGGGAGTGGGTTGAAAATTAAAGTACTGGCTCCTAACCCAAAACAAGCGGGTGCTCATTTTCGGCAAATTATCCTCTCCAACCAACCAGGTTTAATCGTAAAAGCATCCCGAAAGCACTACGGAAGGAAACAAAAATTACAATATGAATATTCATCTCGTGAGTTTTGCCTTTGCATTAATGGCATTGCCATTGCAGAAAAGCTTTTCACCGTTTAGCCTTTTTGAAATCTACATCCCCTAGAAACCGAACGATTATTCATTATATTACCCGCTTTTCCGCATTCCCGGGGTCCTGTACTTTGCTTAAAGGTACGTTATAAAAGGTGTACGCTGGGAAAGTTTTTAGAAAATTTATGATTCCTCACTCTCTCGCCATGCTCGCTACACACGCTTCCAAACCAAACCACTACCTCGGTTTAGACTATCAGCGTTGGGTACTAAATTTCTCATAAACGTTGTCAAAAACATTTCCTCACTTTCACCAGGGAGAGCTTTTCGAACCTTTCCACTCCCATCCCATCGCATCCCAACCCCGTGGGTTGCCCGTGCTGCTGCAATCTTTTCATCTACCGACAGGGGGTGTAGATTGTGACCGGGCTGATAGCGAATGGCTAAACAGGAAAGCAATTTTGGTACGCTGCCAGTAAGCTGTCTCTACACTAATTTCCATTCGGTTTCGCATTTCAAAAAGCACCTCTTTGAATGTGCTCTGGGAGTTGATAAAATGCACGGGCTCGCTCCAGTACTGCTGGGTATGGTTTTGCAGTGGATTTTTAGAGAGAGAGAGACAGGAGAATGATGGGGGTGCGCTGTGGGTTTTGTGGCAGGGAGGCTTTCCACTTCCCGTCCGAATGCTCCTCTCCTGGGACTTCGAGCTGGGTTTTTATTTTCTTCCCGGCCACCATTTTAGTTTTGCGTGTTGTTTGCGCTCTCTTGCTCAGGGAGTGATTGCTTGATGCTTTGTTTGGGGGAGTGTTGATGCAAAAGCTAATGCGCTGTACAATAGTAGTATAAGCAGCAAATCCTCATCGAACAGTATAGCATCAACAGCTGCATAATGTGGCTGCTTCTACGGCTTTTCCATTCTTCAAAGAATAAGGAAAGAAGCAAAAGTGAAATAATAAATTTCCACTAACCCAAACGCAGAACGACTAGGTACCGGGACGACAACGAAAAAGCACGACAGTGTCTGATGGCAAAAATAATCCATAAATCAATCATAGGCGTGATAGGCTTGTTTCCTTTCGTCGTCTGGGAGTTTCTTCTTCGGTATATAGGCTCTGCATAAAGATGTCAATAGTAGTACGCTTTGTCACTTTTGCCTACGTGGCAAAAATTAAACTACCCCTCTCTTGGCTGGGGGGCGTCTTGCCTGCGATGTGTTTTTTTTTTATTGCCCCAGGCCGTATCTTATACATCGTACACTATGGGTCACCAGAGTCAAAAACTTTCTCTTTTGGTTTAATAATCAAATAAAATCAGTTTTTATTTTTCTTTAAAATAGATTCTTAGTATTTCATACAACTTTTACACATTCGCATCCAGAGGGCCCCTTCCCCATAAACTAATTTAATTCTGTACAAAATTTTCTTTTTATCTAAAATTCGATGAATTTGCTCATCACTTACACTCGTGTATGTAAAAAAAATGGCAACTAAACAATGTAATATTAAAATATGTAAACAAGCGTTTGTGATATGTATCTTTGATAATGTTAAAGTCACCATGTTTTTTTTCAGTATCATTGAACAAACATTTTCTTTCGATGCTGATGTTATTGAGACAATTACGGTCAATTTGAACAAAATGTTGATTAAGTAAACTAATTTGTATGAATATATTTTCATTGCTATCAATTGATTATTAAGGTCAACTTCGTTGAAGGACTGGGCGCCTCCAGCCAAATATTCCATCATCAAAATAAGGCTTAAACTTTTCCTCAAGAAATCATAAAAAAGGGCATTTGAAAACTGTTTTTAAAAATTAAAGCAACACAAAATTTAATTTTTTTGTCTATATTCAATTTTTTTATTTATTCCTTTTGAGTTTTTCAGGATATGTGTTCTTAAATATTATATTTATAATAAAAGAGTTGGAATTTTATGTTCAAGAGCAAGTAAGGTTGATGATATTTCGGATTGTTAAAACTTCCCTTACTGTGTTTATCTAAGAAGAAAGCAGACTTAAGCTGTCCATAGGTCTTGCTTTTGACCACCTCTACCCCATAGTGCAGTGTCCCCACAAGCTCTACTAAACAACCGACGGGACTAGTGATTTTTCGACAAAGGGAGATAAAAAAAAAACAGGCAAAACATAAATACTCACTCTCGAACACGAGCACGGGGCCACAGAACTAGCCCCGTGTCAGCATGTGCAGTCCCGAAAATGAGTCTCCCAATGCGACGACCATCGATGAATGTCGATTGGATTTCGGCAGTGTGTTGCTGTTGGCTCGTGGCTGTCGGTGCTGTGCTGAGCAGATGCTACTTTCGCATTTATTGCCTGATGATGTGGTGCTCAAAACCGTGCGGATGCCAACCGAGTCCCACAGCCACACATGTGGCACCCGGTCTGGCCCCCTTATTGGTCACAGCATGTTCGTGCAGGGACGTGTATTGCATTTCCAAAATTTTCTCCCGTCCACCGGCAGCTTCCGACGGTAGTAGCATTATATTGCGCACTTTATTGCATGGCCGGTATGCGGATCGGTCCGGTCGATCGATTGGTGTGTCAGATTTCGGAAGAACAGGAAAAGTAAGCGAAATAAAATACAATCCCTCCCCTTATTTGATGCCATTCACGGTGGACAAGTAGGGTCCTTCTGCTCTAAGTGTGTTGCATTTAAAACGAGCGCTTATAGACAGAACAGCCGGACCCTCTAGCCACTGGGGTTTCTTTCAAGGCCATACAAAAACCTACTTTAAGCCTCAAAAGGATCAAAATAAAAAAAGAAAACCCGGAATCTCCCGAAACAAAAATAAAGACATTTAATAATACCGTCATTATGGCTCCTCATCACCATCGTTGGACATCGTCGGGTGATGAAATTTGCTCGGTGAAATGTTTGCATTTGAAGTGGATGGCTTTTATTACTGACGCTACCAACCACCGCCGGACGATGGCGCTTGTTTGCTTTCGAAGCATAGAATTTGGCTCATTATTCTACCGGGCGCGCGTTGTTTATACCCGCGAAAGAAGAAGCTTGTGATGAAGGAAAAGTGCCGGCAAAAAGCTTTTCTCCGCCTCCGATGGAATGGCCGAAAAAGGATGGCCGTGTTTTGATGCGGCGGGACACGAAGGTAAACCTTAATCTCTTCCGACAAAAGTTTTCAATTTATGTGAATTATTTTCCATTAACAAACACAAAGCCCGGACGTTTTATGGGATAGGTAGGAGGAATGCATTACTGTACGTTCGGCTGGCGGGTACGGGATTAGCGCTCAAGTCTCACTCGCTCTTCCCATGTACACAGTACAACAGCTCATTACGTGGTGACGAGGGTTGTTCGCTAGTAGCCTTCAAAAGGATACAGGAATGCTAGAGTGACAAACCAAGGACCAAGCAGTAAGTGACGGTCAGCAATGAAGCTTTTTTGTTTTCAAAATATCTGCTTTTTGCGGGAAGCTGTGTTGACCATTTTAGGGAGACCAGATTGATAGACATTTACAGTGAGTGGAATAAAATGGCGCCAGGAAGCAACAGAAAGAGGTAGCAGCTTCCAGAGATTTCAAATTGACTCAATTTGTTCTTAAAAAATTAACGTCATTAGACTTCGAAGGATATTTAAATTTCCGTCGGAATCAAAACATGTTTGTTTTTACATTTATATGCAACTTACAAAATTTCAGTCAAATATGTATCGCTTCAAAGAACGAACGCTCAGTGTATATTTGGAAGTAAACTATTTCACTTAGGCCATTTAGTTCGAAGTAGATTTCTTTTTAATACTTTGGGAGGGTAGAGCTACCTAGTGAAGAAAGAGCTTCACAGTGAGAATATAATTTCATAATGAGTGCAGACATATCTAGTGAGGATAGTGAGGACATAGACACCTACAGAGGACAGAGTTACCTAGTAAAGTTAGAACTATCTGTTTAGGAGAATTAAAGAGAAAGCATAGCTACTTCGCGAAGGAAGAATAATTTAGGGCAGAGTCCTGACTAAAGTGAGACCAGAGCTACTTAGCATTGGTAGAACTATCTGTTGAGGGCAGAATTATAGTGAGGGTATAGCTATATTGACAAGACAGAACTTAGTGAGGAGTTTAACTTTATAGTGAGGGCAGAGATCCCTAGTGAAGGCAGTGTTTCGTCTATAGTTGGTAGAAGAAAATCCATTTCCTTGATAGCTTTATATCGAGGACGAAGCTTCATAACAAGGATGGAGTTTCATAGCTACCGAGCCGCCGAGCTACCATGAATAAGTAAAAAAGCGCATTCAGAGTCCTCAGTTTATTGAGGTGAAGCCTCAATGTAGTTCTTCAACTTACTTATGTTTGAGGATGACTATTTTTGAGCTCATGTCTTACAAATACCTCGAGTAACTTGGAGACATGAGCCTCGAGTAACAAGGACGATTTAATCAAGTAACTTGAAGTACTTCAAAGACATCAACATAATTTGTAATCCATTTCTTTCTACTTATCAAATATTGTCAATCTCAAATGATCTTCAGTCTTCAACTTCAAGGAAGGTATAATTCTAAAATGTTGATCTCGATCTCTTTGTTCTTCAATATTTCGCCTTCCAAAAGCCAAATAAGTATCGTTGGTACAATGAACAATTTGCTCATAAATTTACGAATGGTAATGAACGAGAATTTCAATATCAAAGACTGTTGGTCCAGTGAAAATTGTGGCATTCAATGGAATATTTTCAAATGAGGGTCCAAGAATTCGCATTACAACTTCATTACTGTTGTTCATTCAATTTACTTCATTACTCGCAAAATGGAATTCTCATATTTAACTCATCGTCATTCACCCTGGCGAGGAATTTGCTGTATTCTAACGGGCAAAGTGAAGTAAACTTTGTTGCCTCATGGTTGAGCCCTTTTGTGTATTAAATAATGGCAAATTTATGTTCAAAATTGAAAAGCGTCCTTTTTCGATTGCAATATTGCGAACAGATTTTTGTTTGTTTACAGCTGCTTTTGTGAAAATGGGATTAAAAATCAACCTGAATCATGCAGTATGCGTGTGTGGTAAGCCTACAGTAGTAACCTTTCACGTGTTTAATACATTTCCCCCCCTCCAAAATCCCAATTATCTCGGCTCGGTTTATCGACGATATTGACTTGGGTACGTGAGCATAGATCAACATCAATCATCCGTAAACTCCACCGTCATCTCTGGCCGGAGCTAAATCACACAGAAAATGCCTTACGCCCGATCCCAGTGTACGGATCAGTGGAAATCCAGTGGAAAAGCTACCCGCTCTACACAAGCCTTTCTTCATTATTATCTACCCTGAGGGTCAGCATCCAGTTGCTGCTGCTGCTGCTGCTGCTGGTGTTGAATGACACGATATATTCCAACCCGGAAAAACGGGGAAAAAAGGGGCTTGGTTCCGGCATACTGAAACAACGATGAATATTGAAAACATGATACGCAATAAGGAACCGATTGATATGGTTGCCACCACCACCGTGGTGGATGACGCGGATGATGATGATGACGGGGGTTTATTGAAATTTAAAACCATCTCCTCCCATACGGGGTGAAATGATGATGGTGTGTGGTTTCATTATAATACTTACAGGAAACATTTAAATTGGATTGTTTTTTTTTTATTTCAATGTCATAATTGAATTGAATTTTTAATTTTTATTTCTTCTCTTCTGCCTTTTTCCCAATTCACAGATCAACTCGTCACATTTCCGCAGTGGGTCACATCACAACGGGTACCCGTTCGTCATCGATGACCTTAACAAGGATTTTTCCGAAGTAATTGAGATGGTAAGCAAGAGTTATTTATTGAGCACTCTAGCACTGGTAGTGATCTAATTTTATCACCCGTCTTGTAATAATCATTATGCGTCTACAATGACCTTTAAAATCGATTTCAAAATGGCTCATCATAAACAACAAATATCCTATATCGTGTCGTTCCTTTTGTGCTTTCGTTTTCCACCATCAGCCATGGCCTTTGTGTCTTTCGTGGCGAAAGGCGGGAAAGCAAACGGAGCTGTTCACTTATTAAAGCTGATCATAAAATAACAATCCCACTGTTCCGTACACGTTCCGAGCCCTCTGTTGTTGTCCCGCAGAGCTAGTAGAATAGATCATTTACCACATCTGGGTGGTGGCTTGGCCGCCACAAGCTCAATGTCAGGGACGAACCAAAGTTGAAACCCGGTCCCCAGTTTCAAGGTCCATGCCGGCGTTTGGCAGAGTGCCATTACAGGAAACAGTCGAGCGCGCCGGGAAAAAAGCAAAAAAAAAAACGAAAAGAAACAAACACACACACATACGCACGGTGGAAAAGAAAAGGTTGGCTCTAAAACGGGCTGACTCACTGGCTTTGGTAAATTGTAGCAATTCCACTGGCGCAACTCGTTGCCATCATCACGTGACACACGTTTCTGTCGAGGCGCATCCGGGGGAAAATGAGGGATAAAGAAGAAAGGAAGGAGGCGCGCTTTGTATTATCTCTTTTGCGACGCACAGACGAAAACCTCACTCTCCATTGGAAAGTGTCGAGTTTCCGTGTCGCTTTAGGTTGCTTCCTTTTCGCTGGAATTTCCCCCCTTATTATTATCAAACATTCCTCGCAGAGTGGCCCGACGAGATGTCCTTCGTTCCGTCCCGGAAAGCGACCATGATCGTCCAGCGAATTTCGGATGGAGACGCCTGGTACTTTATGTACGCATATGGCGCTGTGCGTTCAAGGACACGGCTAGCGTTGCCCTTTTGCTAAGCACAGCCAGCGCGCATTATCTGTCGGTTTCGTTGGTTTGATCGTGCCGCTCTGTTCAAAATTGTTTCCCGTGGTTTCCGTGTACCGAACGTGATTTTAAGCGCGATGAAACGTGATCCCGCTCCGATACGCTGCTACCACCCGAGGGCACGGTGTGCAGTTGCGTGCATTTTAAAATGGTTGACACGGTCATTAATTTATGTCCATCCACTTTTGCCCCAGCAGCTCTCAGAGTAGAGGAAAACATAAAAATAAAAAACACACTACCGGCAAAACACGCTTTGACGAAAACTGCGACGAGGATGATAAATGGCCGTAAAGAAAGAAACAAAAAAAAAAAACGCACGATACAGGAAAACAAACGCGCGAGCAGAAAAACATCAAAACAGTGACGTCCGTTTCGATGGTAATCGAATTTATGGAAGGAAAATAAAGTGTACCCCGCGTACCATGGGTGGTCTAAAAGGCACGCATAAAGCTGCCAAGATGCTATCGCTCAAGCGGGCCGTGTCTTGCTCTGCGTGCGGGGTTGTTTTGGCCTCTTTCACGAGATGAACTACCGCAGGGTCACCGTCCATGGTAGTAGCAAACGGGCCATTTATTTTTGGCTTGCAGATGCTCTCTTTACAGCCTTCGGATCGGTAGGGAAAGTGATCGGATCTAATATCGTTAAAATACCCCAAATGAAGTTAAAATTGTTCGGCTGTCATCGTAGCGAAAATAATACCCAGAAAAGCAGGTTAATAACTTAATTAAACTAAGTTAGCTTGAGGGGTGATCTCTTTCGCACTCAAAATACCGCAATACAGCCCATCAGAGCGGGAGCTGTCCGATTTATTTACTTCGAACGTCCTGTGGATTGCATACCTTCCGGCTGCGAGCGATATACGGAGGCAATTATCTTTATTAGTTGTGCTGAAACAAAAGAAGCTTCGTTGCAGCAATATTAATAATTGATTAACACCCAGCTTTTACCTCGCAAAAGAAAATCCTCCTGTACAAACACACAGCAACGCACACCCAACATGCATTGGCCATTTGATTGAAATATAGCCACCTGTCACTGAGGGCTACTCAAAACCAGCGCAATCGTCATAAAAGGATCTCACTCCGGTACAGTTGTGTGTGCCAGGTCTGGTTTCTGCAAACCATTTATTGTAACTAAGTGGGCTCATACTCCCCCCCCCCCCCCAACACTGGACTGGTAGCCATTGCATTGTATTCCGTTCCAGCTCAGACCTGGTGTGGCCTGAGCAAATTGTGTGAAATGTGATATTTATTACTGTTTTCTATGGCCAAACCCAATGCCTCAAGTGTTTGTGTGTGTCATTGGGCGCGCTACGGGGTACCATTGGGGGGAAAAGGGGTACGAACGATTGGATGTAGCGACACACTGTCCCCATGGTAATCTCTCGGTTCCCTTTTTTGCAGCGAGCCCACCCATGTGTAAGCCATTTGCTGTGTAGTGATAGAATTTCGATGGACACACGAGGTAGCAGTCGCCGGGATAACGGCCTGCACACGTGGTGTATTCCATTTTTGCGTGCACGGAACACGAACCATGCAAAAGAAGGATTTCATACTCCAACTCTTATACCAACTCCAGCACACGGATACTCCAGCCGCTCTACAAACACAACACACACTCGGTTCCTCGTGCCACCGTGAGGTTTAGGGAGGAATTTAATCGCAAATTGGATCCCACATTAACGCAACCGCCATGAAATGAGATTCCGGTCTAACAGGAGGAGGGAATTTTTCGATATTTTTCCACCTCACCTCGCATCGATGCTTTTCTTGGAGCGGGATGAGATACTAGCTGCTACGTGACAGTGGGCAGGTCAGGTTGGATCTGTTCGTGAGCGGCGAATCGACGGCTTTTCCCCTTCAGCACGGTGATAGCCTTGGAGGGCGAATTTGTGGGACAGAAAATGTGGCGAGCAGACAAAAGGGAGGAAAATTGAAGGATTTCCATAGGGATTCTAGAGTTGGAAAGTTTTAAAGCTGTATTGGAAGATGCAGTCATGCTTGAAGTCCTTAGCGTTTCCATCAATATAGTTTTATTTTAAAGCGTTGGCTTGGTTGCAATAATTTGTTTCCTGCAAAGTTTTATAATGGGTTTCAGTGTAAAAAAAACAAGGGCATATAGATGGCATCACCCAGTGAAAATAATATTCATAATGCTTTGGATGTCGGTAGCCCTCTATATGTCAAATTTCGAAGAACAAAATAAGTAACCTTATTCTATCATACAGCAGAAAGGATTCTAAAATTTCTCCATGCTAACGAAGTAAATCAAGTCTTATCAACGCTCCTTAAGCTTCTTCATTATAGTATTTACGCTCACAAACAAAGTTCAGCCTGACATTAAAGCAAAACCAAAACAAGATGCAGCTGGTGCAGTAATTAATAATGGAAATAGTAAAAAATCATAATCCGCCCCTAAGCGACTTAAAGTCATGATGCAAAACAAAAACACCATCTTCTTCCGCGTAAAGTGTGAAAGTTCCTGCGTTTTTTTTGTGTGCCTTTCATCTTCACTTCCACATCGAGAACCTTATGGAAAATCATCCTGTTTTTTGTTGTTGCTCTTTTCCCACCCCCAAAAGAGCAAGCGGGTGAACAAAAAGCAGAAGGATTTTAATAAATTATAACACTGCTTCCGGAAAACGTGCCCAGCTCGTGCTTGCCTGTACTCGTTGCGAACGGGAGCCCCTGGTCGAATAAATCGTGCCATCATCGTTTAATGGGCTGGAAGCAGTAAATAATTCGCAGCAGTAACTATTGTGCGCTATGCAAATGCTACGATCTGGGCAAGCTTCTTTCCCGGGTGGTGAACTTTTTCGGGTGCACTTTTGGGGGTTTGTCTTCGAAAAAAACCCGATAGAATGCACATCTGGTTATTCTACTGCATGATGGTAAAAATATAATTATTTGCACAGAGAAATTTTAACGAAGAGCTCTCGAGGACACTACAAAAAGCAAACGGTTGCCTTGAAGAGACTCGGGACACACTCACGCTGAAGGGCGCTTTTCTGTGGGCTAAGAAACAATATAGAATTGCCATCGCAACCCACTGCAACAAGTGTCCTCTTTTGTGGCATCTTCAGCTGTTGTGCGCCCGAGGGCGAATCGTTTATTGCAGCTCACCTGTTCTCGCTATCCTTCCCGCGTGTCCTTTATCCTAGCTACCTAAACAACCTACCCAAAGAACACTTACCACGGTTGTCTAGTTAGAAGATGCATTAAGAGTAAGATTGTTTCATGTTTCAACCATCGTAGATAAACCTGACCACGGTTCACAAACTCCCTCAAGGTGAACCCGAACAGGGCAAGGTCTATGCTTCTTCTCGGGGTCGTCATATGGCAAGTCGGTGCACCAAGTGAGCATAGACGGTTCTCCACCACCAAATCTGCTCCTTAGTGCTACGCTCACCGCTTAATCGAACCATTATCCCACTGCGACCGCACATATTGCCTCGGTGTACGGTAGTGCCCTACATTGCATAGAGCCGCCAGGAAGACGCGCGCTTGCAAGGTTTTGCGCTATCTCGAACATTACCGCGTTGGGGATGGTTTTGGATCTTAGGATCTGGTCTCTCGCTCTCCCTCTCCCTCAGCTCTTTGTGTATCGGGCACATGTTGTTGGTCTGGCGTGAAATATGATAACAATTTGCAAGTCGTCTTCCCGTAGACGACACCAACGACAGATGCAGACGGGGAAAGTGGTAATCGAGGATGCTGTCGATGCTGCCATCCGGAAGAGTGGAAACACGGAATCGGCACAAAAGAGAGATGTTAACCGTCTTTATCGCTCTCTCTCTCTCTCTTTCTTGACACTTTTTGCCACTGGTTGTTGTCACGATTGACCCTGTACGAAAATGGTCGGCCTCAATGGTGTGCCATCATCTGTACATCTAATAAAGATTGCCCTTATTTTTGTTTCCCGAGGGTGGTAGATGTAGGATGAAACAAAAGGAAAAGTGAGTAATTTAGTGTCATCTGTTGAAGGCGTGTTTTGTGTCAAGGTTGCTTTTTGGATGACTTTTTGTTGTTGATGGTGTCTTTATCCAGTTTAGGAAGTTATTTGTTCATTTGTATGATTTTTGGCTTACTAATAAATGATCTAAGTTTATCAAACTAAATTCTGACATAGAGATACTTGAAGCGAATCCTTAGTGGGCTCGAAGGAAGCTCGAGATCGAAGCTAAGTCTTTAGTATTAGTGGAGAAGTACGTATACAGATCCTTCGAAACTGAGCTATTACGTTATTAAACGTTATAAACTAGAAAAAAATCAGTCTTAAGTCTGGCATCTCAGAGTAAATAAGTATACAAAATAACTGAAAATGTGCCATAGAAATGGCCGAAGTAATTTTCCACGCGATAAAAAAATGTAATACTTAATCTCCTAAATAGATAAACTATAAGTTTAAGTGCTATAATAGAACACTAATTGTACTAAAAGCTGGTCTAAAAGTGGCGTCTAACATTGAATAAGTAAACTTGCAATAAACTATGCAATACTTATGTGCTATGATCATAACTCCAAGATTATCTTACACATGCAACGCAAACTCAGTTCCTGGTGACTAACACTTCAAACATCAAATTCATCCACCTCACGTGCTCCAATTTCACCATTAGACGCTCAGTGTGCTCACTGTTGTGTTTATTTTAAGCGCTACCTGAGCCAACCTGGCTCCACTCACACTTGATGACGAGTTTTTGGATGACTACTTACAGCACCAGCAAACCCTCCAAATATAGCATATTACGGGGTGTCGTGTTTAATTTTGTGTTCCCATTAAGTTGCTCTGAATCATCCCGCTTTCGGGTCGCAGTCCAGCGGGTGATAATTGAGCGCAGTTCAGCATGCTTTGCAAGCCTCTAGTATTTGCAGCGATGCGTTAACATTGAAGCTGTTTTTATTTTTTGGAAGGGGCGAGTTGTGATATCATACCTGACAAACGGCAGGTACTTTTCTGATGCAATAGTGACCATCGTGCGAAGAGATTATCATGCCTGATGGTCAGTTCCGATGGACTACAGTCTAGGCGCATTGCGTAGAGTGAAGGGAATTACCACCCGAGGGTTTTCTTATCTTATCTTACAACCCAGATTGGTGTGGTTTTTCGGGGGTTGAATTTGCGCTAGCTCCACTTCTGAAACAAGCAGAGGTTTCTCGGCAACCCGCTTCGGTGAAGCACCTTGTATGGTTAATTCTGTTACAGCGTATATATCACTGCACTGGAAACCATCGTTCCCTAGTGTCGTTCCATCTAATTAAACGTTGCTCGCACGCTGTTCCACCAAAGCTTCAAATGCAATAACGATGTAAAAATCAATATTGAACAACTGAAGGACGGAGAAGATAGTTAAATAAAAAGCGGCATTCAAGCATAATGAGCTTCGTTTGATAAAATGGTTTTCCCCACTCGGAAGCCCCGTCCGAAGATATCTTCGACTCACGACACAAATTCGCTTCGCTTCTGCCTAACTTCATTAGAAGCGATGGGTAAAGCGAGGAAGAAATTTACTTCGAATTAAATATCAACGTAAACGGCCGGCTCGCCGGGGTTTTCCTGAACGCTTCCGGCCTGTTGTTTTCACAACAGACTACGGATCATTAAAACGGACTCGAAATCGAATCGTAAAACGCTTTTCACCGTAGTAGGCTTGTAGTAACGAGGAGCAGAAATGCTAGTCGAGACGTCGCGAGAGAGAGAGAGAGAGAGAGAGAAAATGTCCGCACGACTACGGAGTCCTTGAGAGTGTAATTAATTTTCCACCGTTTCTCGATTTTTCCTCGCAATGAGTCCACGGTGCAGACGGGTGATCTTGAAACGGGAAACGAGACAATTCATGTTATGCCGTAGATTTCTACGAAACTCCGGGACCCGTCCTCGGAACTGCCGAGTCACGGTCACGCTAAGTGGGAACTCTTAATGTACAACTTAACACCTCGCTCCGCACGAGAGCAGGTGGTTTTTGGGGAACGTCAAACTCAGCTCAGTTTGACGTCACGCTTGCGCATGGTCGTAAAGTTGTGAAACTTTTCCACGATCGTGACATGACATGACGGCACAGTAACGTGCGTTTCGTGATTTCGTCACTAATGGATACTTTTCCTGCTCCCAATCTATCCCGTCACAGGTCGTCGGCAACAAGCACAACACCCTGATCTACGACATCCTAGGTCCGAAGGTGAGCAAACTCCAGTCACAAACATCGACGACATCGGCCTCCTCGACGTCATCGCTGAACGAGCTGAACTTCACGTCTTCCGTCCAGCAGACGTACAACGGTGCCGCGAGCGTTCCACCGCACCAGCAACAGCAGATCGCATTGTTCGTCTGCATTGCGGGTGACAGCACCGCCCGATCGCGGTATCAGTTCTACATCGACGATACGTTCCGGTAGGTGGTAGCGGCGCAGAAGACGCTTACCAGCGAAGACATTCCCGCTGTGGCGTAGAGTCTTATGAAAGGTTTCCCATTGTAGGTACGTGCTAGGACACCTGGTGACGGCGTTCGAGCTGTACGAGGAGAAGCGTGTGCGTGATCAGTGCCAAAATTTGCTCCAAGTCGCCCGCCGGTTGCTGGGAAAGATAGGTAAGTGTTGCGAGATGCTAATTTGGAGATTTGAGCCGTCCCGAAATAGATACACGGCAACAACAATAAGCACCGATGGAAGTTTCCAACTGGAGCTCCCGGAATGGAAACCATGTCATCGCTTCGCATTAGCACCACTATTTACGTACTCAAATTGAATGTCCACGGAACTTGAGCATTCCCGTCTTTTCCCGCCCTTTTCGCTTTATTGCTTTAAATTTTATTCAAATACTACTGCCGCTCTAAACCTGTAGAGCAATAAAAGCACGGCCACTTGTCAACAGCAATTATCTTATCGAAACCCCAAACCCCTCCTACACGAAACCACGGGAAACGGGAGAGAACAACACACAGCAAAAAAAATCAATCAATCTCCCACACCAATTTCCTCCAAAGGCATCATGATGATTCCGGCTCGCCCTATCGGCCCAACCGCATCTTTGCTGTGCCTCGTCGAGTGGTTGTCGCCGGCCCTGGAAACATATGCTATTGATCATTTGATAACGATTTACACCGTGTTTCCAGGATTTAATGGAAGCGTGCACCGTGTTTACCTTACAATCAGATGCTCCAGGTAAGCCCTCCGGAAAACCGCCATGAGAATGTGATGCGTGATTACCGGCTGGAGGGGGGGAAGGGGGGGAGGGGGGGTGTATTAAGCCGATCACTCGAATCGATGATCGTTTATTTGAGGCGGGCCTGATATTAATAGTTGGGTGAACCATTAATGAGACGCGTCTAATTTTGTGTCGTGGAGCTCGAGGGAATAATTAATCTACCCACGCACACACACACACACACACACACACACACACACGCACATCAGCGAGCGAGGAATGGATGTCTTTTAATAAAAGCTTTCGTGCGTTAATTTAGACACCTTTCATCGATGTACAGAAGAATGCATACGACAGTCTAACCATGATTTAGCCTTTAATCACAAGACAAATTGTCACAAGACGGCAAACGAGTAATTTTGGAAGATATGTACAGTTGCTCTCGTCGAAATAGGGACTCCTGATACTATAGTCCTCACGAGGAGCTCTTGAATGTTTGAAAAGGAATATTATTAGTTTAGCTGCAGCTGTCCAAGAACTGCTTCTTCGTCTCCTTAGGCACTATCAGCTGGAGAGATCTTGGCGTTCCATTTCTGGCTTCCTTGACTTGACTTTAACGATAGCCGGGCGGTTCTTTGGAATAATCGATAGCGGTGCTAGTCTATCTAGGATAGTAGGATAGCCTGACACTATCCAACTACCATAAAAAAATCAAGTCGAGGTAACCAAAAATGGCAGGCAAACATCTCCCAAAGTTATAGAAGATCAGGAAGCCGCTACTTCCTCGCCAACCAAATTTGAAAGTGTCCTATTGTAAATGTAAACAACTGTACAGCAGAAGAAGAAGCCGGAAGCCGCACCACCAATCGCTCATTAATGCTGAACAAATTATCCCAAATGTCAAGTGTCAATCTTGTCACCATTGTCGACATCTCGCTGCTTAGTGAGAATAAACCTTTCTTTTCTGCTGTCCTACAACACTGCCTACAGCCGCAATGGCGCCAGTCCGTCATCAGGTACGGGACCAGCTTCGAGAGAGAGAGACGTCAAATTGAATTCCCAGTTAAAACGTCATCGCTAATGAGGCTTGATGAGGCACACGGTTTTGTGAGTACGGAACGGCACGGAGCGAAAGCGGGGGACCTGAGCTGTTGATGACGCTTCTTCTTAGCAATTAGGCACGTTTCTTGCCAATGTTTGATCGTACAAGCGCGATTCCAATCTGCTGCCACGCGGTAGTTAGGTGTGTTTGTGCATTGCGGCGGCCGTTTATCGTACAGCGGCAATCGTCGTCATTAAGTCTACTCGTTAAGCATTCTTCTTTGGTGGTACGTACGGAATCTCGCACACTTGCTTATCAAACTTATAATACCTGTTGTTGCATCGGCACTGTCAGGTGCCGCCGCCTCTGGAGACGTGCGCGGTCGACTCGGAACAAGAACGAACACGGACAGGTTATCTAATCGAACTCGGTGCTTTTGGGTTGTATTTCATTGTACAGTTACGCGTTTCTTTGCCTTCCGGTCTTCATCAAGATATTGCAGATAATTCCTCCCGAAACCGATCCACAAGAAAGGAAGTCTGATACGAGGGAGAAGTACATGGAGTCGTGGCGTACCATAAGGAATTTTCTTACGCAGAGCATTGGTGTGTCTGTGTGTGTGTGCGTGCTATTACTTGAGTGCTAAAGCTTTGCCCATATGGCTGTGCTTACATATGGGAGATTTGGTGGTGGCGCCACCCTTACCAGTATCAGAAGCGATGTGCGGCGAAGCGGGAGAAGCGACGATTCATTTGCATACGCGAACTAATTCAATTCGATTTAATTAACAATCGGAACCGCGTCGCCGCACTGCGATGCGATAGAAAATGGTTTGTTGTCGGTTTGACGGGGAGACCGGATGGTTTAGGGTTCGCTTGATCGTTTTAAGTGGTAGGAACGGAAGGCAGCAGGGTGAAGGAGAGCGAAAAGTGGAGGTTAGTTTTATCACTGGCACGACATAGCTTGTGCCGCATTTGCTTGACTAAAAGGCGTTCAAGAAATGTTCTTGTGGGTGGGAAAGAGAAAAATGGGGTTGTACTGTTTCGACAAAGCAAGGACATTTGTGCGGTTGGAGCAGAATGGAATTGGTTTAGTAAGCTGATAGCATTGTAAGTGCGTTGAATTTACTCAGAAATGCGACGGTAACCGACCATTAGAAAATGACATTAATGACCGTCACCGTGTTGAACGTCAATTCAGTGGAACCCAAAAATTGGTCTCAAGGAATGTTGAGCTGCGTTTTAGTACAAGTGAACTGTCAGTTTATAGGGGCAGCAGAGCGACACCGGTCTTCACATGGCAGATCCAGGGTTTTAATCCCATCCAGACCGCCTCCCAGAATTCTTTGCTACGGGTAAAATCAAGTCACAGGAAGCCAGAAATGGCAGGCCAACACCTTTCAAGGTTGTAGTGCCTAAGGAAAAATAAGAACTGTCATTTTTGACAGTTGTCATTTGTAAAAGATTTATTCAAAATGTTTGCTTAGTATATTCAAAGCGTCGCTGGAGTACGCCATGAAATTTACGCCTATTTCTATCTCAAAATTCCGATCTTATCAATGCACTTTTATACTATTACACTTTTATAATTGCTCTTAAATGCCAGGATTTCCAGATTTTGTAATCAAATTTGACAGTTCACATTTTTATTAGATTTCTCAAATTTTACTTTTACTGCCCTGGTTTTTCTAAAATTATTATTCCATTTTCTCTCACATGATGAAATTTTACATTTGGAATATGAAAATTAAGTACAATTCGTTTATACCTCTTATTTCAACGCCTCAAATACAACCTAAACTAACACAAAACAATCCAACAGAGCGTAACATCAACTAAATGTAATGAAATTGCATAAACTTCCCCACGTGACAAGAACCAACGTCCCTGACGATAACTTTTCAATCAATTTCAAACCCAGCCAGGGTACAGTAGTAAGCTACCTACCTGCCTATGCCACCCGATCGCACACTTAACACGACCGTTTCGCTCACCTAACTTAATTTCCTATCGCTACCGTTTGGCGAGCCGCGTAATTCGAAGACAATGAACCGGTGCGGTTAATTACTTACCTAACCTAGGCTGCAAAACCGAATCGAATCAACCGCTCCTTTCGCGGGTGCCCCGGCCCTAGATGATGATGATGATGATGATGAACACTGTTTTGATGGATCATAAAGCCCGAAGAGCGAATGGGTTTCGGTGGGAGCGCGGGTTTAGATTGGGCGTTCTAGGTGTACGGAACAATGGCACTCTCGTATCACCCTACTGGTTGCACCACCTGTCAGGCGGAAAACGGGCCAGCACAATAGGGTGCCTCTATGAATTATGGTCGAGGCCAGTCCGGCCAGCCGGTGGTGTGTGCTCCCCAATAGGTCGTGACGGAAGTGTGAGTTTTGTCTTTCGCCTGTTTTTGTTCCCTTTGTGCCCTAACATGGTAAATTAACGTTTTATCAGAGCAACTTTGCTCGGGTTGGAAGCTTCCCTTTATGTTCAGTTTGCAAAAACAAAAAATCTTAAATTAGTTGTGTGATGGAATCTTTTTTGCTCTAAAAAAATGCAATTTACTGTGAAACTGCACTAAATTGCATTCCATTTCAAATCAGAATTCTAAAATCAACAATTTCCCCTGCACGAATCTGGACTGATTCTCTTGCCATTCCAGCACAGTTGTGTTTGAACTTTTAGTCCTCAAAAATAAATAAATAAACTAACATAAAAAAAAACAATCCCATTTATGATGCGATCCAGCAAATTCAGAGTCCCCGGCTGAATGTGTTCATCGAAACGTGTTTCACCGGTAGCCGTGCCATGATTCCGGAGCCCTGTTTTATGGCCAATTGCAGCCGCTCGCAACCGGATGTGTCGCTGTTTGCTATAACAAAAAAGAGGTTTATTTTATGTTTGCTCAACAATTCGTGCTGGAGGGAATTTATATGCTTTGCTGGAGTTTGACTCTTTTTTTTGTTCCTCTCTTCCCATGGATTGATATATATCACGTACTGCACGTGCACCGACGATTCTAGACTGATTGCATTTTTTTGCCTCGTGATTTGTTTGACTAAAGGGAGAGAGAGAGAGCTAGCGCGCGAAACCTTTGAAATCTCAAATATGACGTATGCAAAAGCGCGAGTCTTTGTTTCGGATGGCAGCATCTCGAATGAAGCTTTATGATCGGAAAGCACTCAGCTAGTAAGGTAGCGGATCGATATTGACTGTGCAGTTGAAAAATGATGCAGTATAATATTACCTACTAGGAAGGACTGTCTTTATTTAGTATTTTAGATTATTTGTACTAAAAGAAATGTTGTACTAAAATTGTTATACTTAGCATGTGTTTAAGCTAATAATAGCCTGTCTGGAATTAGATTAAAATAAATTAGTCATACCGCTTCAAATTAAACAGAGCTCACCAACTAAACAAGATAATCGCCCTGTCTACTACTGTCTGCCGCAGTCTAATAAACGAAGTTCCTCCATTATTAATTATCTTCAAATCATCGTCAACGTATGTGGTTGTGAAAGGGATAAATTTATTGCTCTCAATGCACCAATCTGCCCGGTCGTAATTGCTTCCCGTCTTAAAACAGCAGAAAATGTACTAAAGTGTACGAAATATTGCAGGTGAACTGTCAAATGTGACAGATGTCATTTTTATAAGTACTTATTTATGCTTCCATAGCACTGAGTATTGCTTCCTGACTCGAAACCTAAAGTTTAAGGTCGTAAATCATCCAATTTGGCTCACCTTTTTCAATGGTGTGCGTCTGGACACGCTTTGATTGGGGATAAAAACATCGAGGACAACTTTTCATCGCTTGTTATCTACTATTCCGAACATGCTGGTAGAGCATACAACAAGCCAGTGGAAAACTTCTCCCATGTTCCAAGTCTTTCGGGAAAATATCTTCACAACAAGATTGTCGAGAGGAGTGGCTTTGATATTTGTACCATAAAAGAAATCTTGGTCATCATGGTCAACTTCTACAACTTATAACAGGACCACGAAACAATAGGATCTTTCCACCGCTGTCTGGCTGTAGAAATGTTCGTTAAACAATTTTTCATTTAACGTTCCGCTTTCTTTAGCTTCACCATTGGCTTGCGTTCAAGTATTAAAGTAAAAAAAATAAAACGCACAAAAAATAAATAAAACAAATCACATTTTGACCTCGCGGCCAACCGGGCCAATTCGTAAGTTTCGGGGGGAGAAGAAGAAAGTTTGCTGTTGGGTTTTCTTTTTAACCGGAATCATTTTTCAAACTTCCAGAACCCGGAAGAAAATTGTTTTACCTAGCACGCGCAACTGCCGGCGTTGAGGACTATTGTTGCGTGCCACTGGTGGTGGCCGTGGTGGTGAAGTTTTCCTTTCGAAGGCTCTCCCCCCTGGGATGGTAAACGATCTATTTTAGCTTCTGCCCCACTTTTGCTGCTTCCCTGCTGCTGGTTTGCTGAGGTTTTTTTCCCGCAAACTTCACTTCATCTCCGCGTGGTTTGCATCGTAAATCACTTTCATCGAGACAAACCGAAAGTTTGTGGAGAGTAGCGGGCAAAGAAGCAAAAGAACTATCATTTGCAAGGCTAAACCGGGCACAATCGTGTAGCTGAGCGGCACTACTGGTACGATGGCACGTAATGTAGTGCCACTGGGGGAAGCATTTTTCCACGAACTTGAAACTTGGTTTTTTCTGTTCTGTCGGAGTGGCTTAAAACTGGTTTGTTTGCTGACATAAATAAATATGAGCTTCAGAAGGGAAAATAGTTGTAGAGTCCACTAGTAGAGAAGTTTCGCTGTTGTCAAGTTGGTATGTTAAATAAATATGAGTCTATCTTCCACGTGGGTCCTAGACGTGGTCTCTTCTGAGAGTGACTAACGTCTCGTATCTGTGTTTGAGAGGAAGATAAGTGCTTGAAGTCTATCAGCATGAAATGTGCTATTGTTTACAGTGCAACAAGTTATTGAGAGTATACACAAAAGTTTAATACATTTAGAGAGTCTGCATTCCTAAATGTACTTCTTATCACAATGCTCTCAATAGCCCTTCTGTCCTAGTCTAGTACTCTGCTGATGATGGAAATTGACCGTCGTAATGATTTCAAAGATAAATATCACTTTCGAGCCATTTATCCGAGAAAATATAATGTTTCGGTAATATTTGTAATCTGTTCCAAACTCCACTTCTTAATCATATGCACTAAACAAACATGCTATAAAACTATGCCATAAATTCCTTATTATTCCTACTAACCTCCAAGCAAACGACTGCATTTAAATAATAGAGCCGTTTCAATAAAACCCAACATGCTTCCCATCAAATTGACTCATCCTAAGCGAAACCACCCACTTTAACGACGTAACTCAACGACGTTGCGACAAGGACTCTTGTGTAATCCTTTCGTCATCACACTCTGCCGCACACTGCGTCGTAAAGAAAGCCATTGTAATAATTAATATTATCGTCCCAACATTATGAACGTCAAACCAATTGCAAGGACAATTTTTCGACGACTGCTAGCATCACTTCCCAAGGGTGAACAACTCTTGCAAGCCACCCCACCATCGTCGATATTTATGGTGAAACCCCAAACTGCAAACCAACGTCCCAACGAATGACTAATAATGAAGGCCGGCCCAGCCATGCCAGCCAGCCAGCCAGCTGTTGTTACGTTATGACAGCGTGCCGAAAACTCGTCCGAAAGTGCAATTAAATTGTGTACTGTTGTGTGTCTGTAGGCCAAAGCAAACCGAACGTCGTCACACCCAAGCCACCCATCTTCGAATCGAAGCTCATAAATTTAATTGACTCAGCACAAAATACAAATCCATTACGGACGCGTGTTTATGTGTGGAGGAGACCATTTTTACGTACCCAAGCGAGCGTCCTTCCATCTCTCGACTGGACTCGACTTCCACTCCAGTGACGGTACGGTTTTTTTGTTCCTTCCCTTTCCCGTATTTTCTTTTTTCGTGGGGACACTTTTAATGACCAGCATGACGATAAGCGCATGGGTTCCGCTGAGCGCATAATCCTTCATCCTTTTTGTGTTTGATGTGTCGTACAGAGCTGGGCGGACTTTGTTGGCACTTAATAAATGAGCTTACAAATTTGTCACCATGTGTCATGTTCTGGATGTTCGGCGTGTTTTTGTTTGTGATTTTCTCGCCATAGAATTTCCCTTCACGCTGGACAGAGGACCCTTTTGTTGGGGAGCGTGCGTTATTTTATTTAATTTCTGGCCCTCCGTTTTTATGTCCATCAGCACCAACGGAAGGGAAGCACGTTTTCCAAATCTCGGCTCGAGAACAATTCGTCCAGCGTTTGTTTCCGTTTGGTCGGTCACAGCGTGTGGCCCTGCCATGCGTACGGACGCAAGTGCATGTGCCGTAGTGATAAATTGTGATTTATTTTTACGATTATTTCTCGCAATAATAATAAATTGTGCCCCATTTTCATTTGACGCAACTTTGGACGGTTGCTGCTTGGCAGATTCGGAGTTTGGGTCGAGAGATTCGTTTCCGGGGCTTGCTTACTATTTGTTTATCTGTCTGTCTGCCTGGCTGTCCGTCTGCATATCAATGTCTCTATAGCCGTTAAGTCTTACGTTCGTACTGACCATTGCTTGTGTGTCCAACAGAAACAGAACGTAACGTTTGGTATTCGATCTATTAATTTATAGCATCGATTGAGCTACATCGAGACGATCTCACTAAATTCTACCCATCATCTTCATTGCTTTGAGACATCTTTATTATGCACAAGGACTTCTTCATTTACTCAATTGATTGAATGACCATCTTCAAACGAAACGCTGAAGACTCTTTAAACTTAAAGACTTGGTGTGGAAAATCATCCCCACCTGCCTTGATGCCAGCGATGCCGATCACATCCATCATGCAGAGGAGAGAAATTCGTTGTGGTCTTCCGTTCGCTCCGGTCGACTTCGATCTGAAGAGGTTGGTTTAGATCTTCGAGAGCGTAAATAAACAAAACGTTACCCGTCCAATTGACACTTACCCGCCGCCGGTATTGGTAGCTTCGAGGCGGCCACCAAATGCTGGTACGTTACACAGTTGTTGTTGTTGATGCTCTCTAGCGGAAGGCACAGTTGAAGCAGAGGTGAGCTGAGGTACGCACTTCCAATCCACCCGACACACTCGACAACACCCGGTTGGGTAAATGTTTTATCAGCTGCCTTACCATCTTTTGCCTCGCTGCCTCTCACACACCTCGGTACTTACATACTTTATCGTCTTACGGAGGCAGTGGACCTTATTTTGGTCAACATGGTGCGCCTGACTTTGCTGGGAAATGGGAAGTAAACACAGATTTCGTTGCGTGTTTGGTCTTCTGTGTTCCATCTCCATTTAAACTGTCGATTAGCAGAAGCGTCGGTAGAAGCAGCTAAAGCAATAGGTGATCTATACGTATTTTTTCTTTGAAATTTTTGTTGTTTGATGTTTGGTCAGGTTTTTT